>NC_090446.1:606891249-607194279 GCF_031143425.1 Pleurodeles waltl
CACCCATGATATGCTTCAAGCCTTTTTCTTGGCCCACCGGTTAAAGTGTACCATAGCGTCCTCAATGAGCCACTGTTTTGTGAGCCTTTCCCCATTCTGAACCAAGTCCTATATCTTCCATAATCACTGCATAATTACCCAGTGTCTGGTTCTTATGTTATTGAAGCACCAGATATTCAATTTTGGTGCCCAAAATGCCAAAGGTTTGGCAGGAAAGGTGGAACTTCTTCTGCACCTGGTGCCACACTCCTGAAAGCATCAAACTTACCATGAATCAAAGCATCTGTGATTGCATTGTAGCCTTCCACACACCACACAGTAGATGAAAAGTACAGCCTCAAGCAAGGTTAGTGCTCTTCACTAACTACATACATAATGTTCGGACACTTCACGCAATGCACTTTCAGGACCATTAATAGTGACCAACCAAAAGATTATGCTCTTGTCCTTCAACTACAGATGAAGCAGGTAGCATTGGTTTTGGGGCAGTTTTGCTTAAAAAAAATTACCGCCGGCTAACGCCATTTTGGTGCGCCGTGCGGGCGTCATATTTATACTTTGACGCACGGCGGCGCAAACAACAGGTGTGAGTCATTATTTTTGACACACACCGCGGCGTCAAGTCATAAAGGAAAACGACATTAACGAGGCGGAAATGACTATGGGTCGATTTACGACACCGCAAACCGGATATGCGCCGTTTTTTGACGCAATAGCGTAAAAAAAAACCGCGAATACTGCCAGTTCACCAGAGGAGAGCCAAAATGGATCCCAGATGCCACTACAGACCCCAGGAAGATGACAGCAGACCAGGAACCAGCCAGGAGGATCCACACAAGAACCAGGACACTTATAAGAAGAAAAGAAAGTGTCGCTTCAGTGCAGAGGAGCAGGAAATCCTGGTAAAAGAGGTGACGGAACACCAGCACCAACTGTTTGTCACATCAAAGTTGCCAATCAGTAGGAGAGAGGCTATATGACAACAAATTGTCGACAAGATTAACAGTGTGGCTTAAGTACGCAGAACAGTCATCGAGTTCAAGAAACGCTGGCATGACTGCAAACGCAGGACCAAGGAAAAGATTGCAAGGAACAGGAAGGCAGCACTGCAGACTGGAGGGGTGAGTCCAGCACACCAGGAGGCCCTGGACCACATGGAGGAGATGGTCGCAGCCGTCATCCCTGAGGAGATCGTCACAGGGATTCAAGGACAGGACAGCGCAGACTACCAGGAGACAACGCACATGCAGGGTAAGTCGCATGGGGAATTATAATGCAATAATGTCAACTGCAACCGGGGGGGGGGAATACCTACTACACATTGCATGTAAGTCATCATATACATGGAGTGGCATGGGTAAAGGGGCACGGCATGGGGGCATGGCCTGCACAAACATAAGCTGGGGCACACCATTACACTACACCAACAACAGTCCCATGGGGGCATGCTGTCATGCCAACGATGGAGCAAAGGGAAAGCCACGACAGGAGGGAAGGCCACTACGTCAAACTGACATCCTGGCACTCATCAGCCAACATACCTCCTACATTAACTAGGGCCCTATTAGCAATCCTCTAGCCAAACTGACAACTGCAATGTAACTGCAACAACAGTTGCCACTACCACCTCTGATCTGTGTGCAGCTCAAGTAGCCAATGGCAGTAACATACCTAAATTAGGGGGTGAGGATGACAACTGCAACAATCTCCAGAAACAAGACAAAGGCCCCAGTACACTCAAATGTCAATGCCCATAGTTGCCGCAAACATCAGCCAATGTAAACAACAATAGGAGCGACACAGCACTAAGGACACCCCCATGCTGCATATGTCAGGGTCCATCCTGTGCCTGGGTAACAAGGCAACATCCCAAATGTCATACTGCTCAGACAACAGCATTGAGGAGGGGACACATGTAACTGGTCACTGAAATACACCTGCGCAGTCAGAGGGAGAAATAGGACACTGATACGATTATCAGGGCAATCCAATGTACCACACATTACCCAACATCAGCAGGACAGATTAACAATGTCAACATCCATATCACATCATAACATTGCTATGCATAGGATATGCTACATGTCAATTACAATTAAGTCAATGTGAAGGATCAGGGATTGGGGCAGGTCCTGATAGTTAAGTGTGCTGCCAGGGCCATCAGAACACCCACAGCCAGTGAAAGGTCTCACCATGAGAATGGATATACACGGAGGGTCGAGTAGGACAAAAGGGTGGCAATTCTCTATTTGGCATAAAGCAACACCTAGAGGCAATGAGGCTGACAAGTCTGATAACTCAATAACATACATGTAACACACAGGTGGGCCATAGGCCTGGAAGAATGCCCATCTGAAGGACTGCAGATATTAATACAAAACAAGATCACAAAGTGAATTCATCAAAAGGCAGGCACGTCACGTCAAAATTGTCACAACACAGACACACTAATTGTACCCTGTTTCATTGCAGAGGAAGATGGATCTCCTGCGGATATGCCTGTCCCAGATTTCCCTGATGACTTGGATGACGAGCCGATAAACATTCCCCAGGAGACCATCCAAAAGGTCCTTGAAACCCTCCAGACCCCACCTTCAGTCACAAGGAGGAGCACAGAACAAGCAGCCATCGCAGAGGATCCACCCACCACCCCAATTGTAAGACCTGCCAGCTCCAATACAGCTGAGGACTCAGACGACACTGGCACCAGCTTTGAGAGAACTGTAGTTGGAGTACAGCGGGAGCTGGCCAAGGAGGTGCGGGTGGGGATGCAAAATATGGCAGCCAGCCTTGAGGGGGTGCGTTCGTGCATGATGTCATCTGCAGATCAGGCAGCAGCTATGCAAGCCCTGCAAGGACTACAAGAAACTGTCAAGGAATTCACCACTGCAGTAAGGGAGTTGCCACAACACCTCGCACCCCAAACCTTCCACTGCATGCATGAATGCAATCATGACTCCCTCAGGGCCGACCTGGCTGCCTACCATCGTGATGTGGCTGCTATTCTCAAGAACCAGCAGATCCTCATTGCTGCAGTACTGCCCTTAAGACCTTCACAGGGAGCAGCGACCGGGATGTCTGACTCCACGTCTTCTAACACTGAGGTGTGTGTTGCCCCTTCACAACCAACAACAAGGACAAAGCAGGCAACACACACATCAGAAGAAGAAGACATGGAATAGTTCACATTCACAAGGAAAAGTACCCGGAAGCACTAGTCCCTGCCACCTGGCCGACATTTACCAAGGTCCTGCGCTTTGTAACATGCCAGTCTTACAACATTTGTACTCAAGCACTGTTCTGCAAACCACTGTATATCTTGTCACCCAGCCCAGTGATTGTCTCTCTTCTACTCATTGCCAAATCCTGTCCCTCTGCACTGTCTGAAACAGCAACCCCAGCATGACAAAAGCATTTTTGGTAAACCCTTGTGTTGGATCCCAATTTAAAATGTCACTATAATGGACTCACAGAAATGGACAATGTACATATAGCACTACAGCACTTTTCAATAAATAGCACTTACACCACAAATCTGTCTCTGGGTAATGTGACATATCAACTGCGCAGTAGATAATTGGAATGTCCCTACTGTCAAATAACGTAGCTTCTCAATACAACTGTCCAGATATTATGTAGTTAGAGAAATCTGCACAGTGACCATGATTGCATCATACTCTGCCCATCCTGAGGGAATAATCTAATGAAGTGAGAAACCATAGACCATCATGCTGTGTTGGACCTTGCTTTCAACATGTATGTGTGAAATAGTTGTGGTCCTCTGCTATAGGCCTTCAAAGGAGATATGTACATGATATATGTCATTAAGAGTGTGTGTTTATGTGACCATTGTATGTTAGGAATCACATAAGCTCTGGGATGTTCCGTGTCCTACTCAGTATCTCAGCAATGCTCCATGAGGCAACACTCTTATTCTGATAAGTAGAGATGAAGCTGTGTAAAAAAGGAATAGCCAGACCATGATATGGTGATTATAATAGGTGTTTATTTAAAATAGTTAACTAAAGTGGTGAAGGTGATCATATTCAGAAGAAATTATTTACAATCTGTTGCCGTCTGCGTATACCAGCAGCTGTGTTCTGTAGTTACCCCTCCTGTTGCAGGCCATCATCCTCCTCTTCAGGCATGTGTGGCTCTGGTTCCAGGAGGGGAATGTTTCTCCTGACACAAATGTTGTGTAATATTGCACATGTGAGGATGATCCTACAGACCATCTCAGGGGAATATAGGAGGCTACCACCAGTGATGTCGAGGCAGCGGAACCTTGACTTGAGGATGCCGAAGGTCCGCTCGACAATGCTGCGTGTCCTCCTATGGGCCTCGTTGTATGCACGCTCTGCAGCTGTACTCGGGTTGCTAAATGGTGTCATAATCCATGGCTGGATGCCATACCCCTGATCAGCTGCAAGAGAAAATGAATGGGATCATGTTGATGTAGCTGGCACTATTGAAAAGACCTTTAATGGCAGTAGTTGTCTTGTGTTGTCTGTGTCTCTTTTGTGTACTAATGTGACATCCTATGCTTGTAGGCTATACCATCTGCATTGTGTTGTTTCCTTGGCTGAACAAGTGTTTGTCTGCTAACCATTTGTCAGCAATATGTTTGGGGATTTTCAGTACAGTGTGCCCTCCCTAGCATTGTGACTTGTGATACAGGTGTCCCTGTGTCTTCACTGGGGGTGAGATGATAGTTCCATGCAGAGTTTAAATTGAAAGTGTTGTTAACACGTTCATATCAAAGTACCCTGGACATCCCATACCTTTAGACTTAGGCAATGTATCAATGTAGAGGTCATTGGGACACTTACAATTTGCAAGGTGACATTTAGGCAATCACACTCATTGACGTCTTCACATTAGGCTGTACAGTAATTTCCGATGTGTGTCAGGTTCAATGGTGACTTCCGAAACATGGCTAGTGATGTCACGACCTCAGTGTGTTCCTGTTGACATGTTGCTGTTGTGGTGTATGTGTTGTGTGTCCTAGTGGGTTGCTGTGCAGTGTATATATAAGTAGGTTTTTGTACTTACCAACAAGTAGTCCATTGCCATACCGTCCATCCTGGAAGTGTTGATTGATGGTGCAGTAACGGAAGATGAATGAGTCATGGACACTCCCAGGATATTTAGCCACAATGTTGGTGATCAATCCCTGGTGATCGACAATGGCCTGCACGTTCATGGAATGTGTGTGCTTCCTGTTGCGGTAGAGGTGTTCAGTTGCAGCAGGTGGCACAAGGCGTACATGTGTGCAGTCGATTGCACCAAGGACGTGTGGGAAGCCACTGATTGCGTAGAACCCCTGTTCTGTTTCCTGCTGCTTCTGCAGTGTGTTAGGGAAGCAGATGTGGCGGGGTGTCAGTCGAATGATGGCATCCAGTACTTTGGGCAAAAAGGCGGAGAATTATGGTTGTGATATTCCGCCTACCAGGGCACCAGTTGTTTGAAAAGAGCCACTTGCCAACATATGAAGTACGGCAAGCAGCTTTGTTTCTTTTGGGATGGTGTGGGGTGTCACCAAAGTGGGGGCCAACTGCTGTTCAATGTTTTGCAGCAGCTGCTGAATGGCCTGCCAGTTCAACTGGTACCTCTGTATGATGTCATGTTCCCTGAGGCCCTGAAGGGTTGTTCTTGGGCGGAATATCCTCTCCTGCCTTCTGCGCTGCCTTTGGGGTCCCTGCTGGTGTTGTTGTAGCTGCTGTTGTTGTGGCTGGGCTCTGCGTCTCCGTGCATGCTGGATTAGAATGACCTCCATGGCTCCCTGTTGCTGCTCTGCTGCTCTGCTGTTCGTTCTGTGTGTTCTGATTAAATACAGGTGTGTTTGCCCCATTTTAACGCCTGCCTTGACCCAGGCGTTAATTTTTGACGCAAATCGGGCTGTGCGTCATTTTCTGGCTCCACCTCCTGGCCGTGCGTCATTTTTGCCCGAAAGCATAAATACGACGCACGGCTCTTTAAGCCATTTTTTGGACGGGAACGCCTACCTTGCATATAATTAACGCAAGGCGGGTTGCCACATCCAAAAATTGGTGCACACGGCGAAAATTTGTCATCTGCGGGCTCAGGCGTCAAAGTTTAAATACGGGGCAAGGTTTGCGCTGATTATGCGTCAAAATTTTTGACGCACAATCGGCGCAGACAGAGTATAAATATGCCCCAATATGTGATGGATTAGAAGTAGGGATGATGGAAGAGAAGTAGGGATGATGGATGAGAAGTAGGGATGATGGATGAGAAGCAGGGATGAGAAGTAGGGATGAGGCGTGGGGAATGAGGATGCCCTAAAATGGATGCTGTACTATCTTGACCCTTATGTTATTTTTGACTTTTATTCCCCTGCCCTCGGCCGAAGAGAAAGAAAATGGTGGCCGCAGTACTCCTTTCAGGTTGCTGCCAGCCATTTAGGGCCTTGCTTTTCCCCCGGATCCCCAGTAGCTGGATCCACGAGGGATCTGCATCCCTAGATATCTATATTTCTTTTTCCTCTAATAAATAAAAAAATACTGAAAGAATTTGTGCCAAATTACACAAAGCAAACTTTCTAGGTAACAATCTAGCTTTCTGCCAAATTTGCTGTAATTTTGTTCAGCAGTCCGGGCTGTAGTAATGTCTAAAATCCCTATGGGAAAATGCATGGGGAAAATGCTTTTTGAGTTTTGGGACCCCCTCCCTTTTTCTCGCCCCTGCTTGACAAATTACCCCCAAACTTTCCAGACAACAGCTGAAGTGAGCTTTATGCTAGTTTTGAAATGTTGTGAAGATTCGTTAAACTGCGCCAGAGTTGGCAAAACAAAAAATGCTTTATCTGTGGGAAGTAGGAATTATATATAACTACATACTGGCAACCGCCATTAGGCAATATATATTAAAATCACCACAATAATTTAATAATAAATATAAACCAAAACATTCATTCTTAATACATGCATAGCAATATTTACTAATAGGTACAAAAATATTTAAAATAAAGCATTTTTACAACTACAAATGAGTGTTTGAGTCTTTCTTTAACACTCTTCAGAACAAAATGTACAACCATAGGACCAATCACAAGGGGTCCCTGCACTCTAGCTGAAGAGCATACAGCTACAGCTTGGAGTGTTTTATAAAATATGATAAGCTGTTCTTTGTTCATGTATTTATTGAACCAGGAGACTTACTGCAAGTGTTCTTTAAATGTTCCCAGGTGGGCTCTTGTGCTCCCTGCAGCCACTTCACAATATTTTGATAAAATGGTTGTAAGTGTCCCTGACTCTTCTTGGGGCACCATGAGGAACAAAAATCCAAATAAAAAGCCCTCGCAGGGCATTATGGGATATTCCGCAGTGAAAATGAAATGAGGGGCTACTCTATTCATTTCAAACTCATGCCAGTTTTTTATTACTTTTTTTGTTTGGGTGGACTGGTCTCCCCGGGGCACCCAACAGCTATGTTAAACGTTATGCAAGTGTTTCTTTTTGGGTGCCCTGGTCCCACCTGGGGTACCTAACAGCTATGTTAAACATTACTCAAGCAGTCAGTTGAGAGCTGAAGCTGAGCATCCTTTTTTGTTTGGATGCCCTGGTCTCATCCAGGCCATCCAACAACTTTAACCATCATTGGCATCGCTGGGGGAAGCCCATGGCACTGCGCCCCTGCAACTCCCCAGTCAATACCGATCCTGGGTGCCAGTGGGAGCCAGCTATCCTTTATTTTATTGGTTCCCAAGTCCCTCCCGGAGCACCCACAAAATTCAGACCCTTGGGGCCACAGGAGGAGGACAAAAGCTCCTGTAACCCTCCTGGTTCCCTGACAGCTCCCATCCTTTGGGCCAGCTGGCTGCACAGGTTTGCTCCCCTCTGGCAGGAGCAGATTTTGTTTCTGCTCCAGGGGGAAGCAATCCTGTCTTCCATGGCTGGGAGAGCGCAGGCAAAGACCTAGGTTTCTGTTCTGTCTCCCGGGAAGGGAAAAACTCAGGGGCATATTTATGAGCCCCTAGCGCCACCGGAGCTTCATTTTACGTAATGCTTTGGGGGCGCTATGCCCTGTGCCATTTTTACAAGGTGGAGTTAAACCACTTTTTGTGGCTTAACACCATCTTGTAAATACGGCCCCTTCACATGCAGCACTTTGCGTTAAAGGGGCGTGCAATGGGTGTTGCTGTGGGCGTGACACAGCAACAGCCATTGCATTTTGACACTGCCCCAGATTTACGTGTTTTCGTAAACCTGAGGCAGCGCCAAAATCTAACACCACCCCAGGGGTGGCATTAGCAAGGCGCAACAAGAAGGAATACTTTTATTCCTCCTCATTTTTTGCTTTTTCTATGTGTGCTGCATTCAACCTGAAATGATTGTTGATGTGCGGGAAGGTGTTCCTTCCTGCACATAAATAATCATTTCAAAATGATGCTATAGCACTTTTGTGTGTGCTGCATTTTGCAGCACACACAGAAGTGCCAAATCGCCATTAGTGATTCTTTATGTGCAGGAAGGGACACTTTCCTGTACATAAACAATCAAACCACTCAACGCAGACATCCTTGCACGATGGTGCAAGGATGCCTGCCCTGGCAGCTAAATGTAGCACCAGCACAGGAGTAAACGCAAGGGTGCGCGGTATTTTAATAAATATGGTGCATCCCTGCATTTCTAAAGTGATGTAGCTCAGTGCTGCCAATTTTGGCGCAGCACCCTGCTGTTCCAGTTTTTAGTAAATGTGACCCTTAGTGTCCTGGGGTATGGGAACCCCGGGCCACTGCTCGGCATTGGACTCCAGGGGATGGGGTCCCTGAAGGCATAATATGGCTTGGGAAGAGTGGGACCTCATGCCCATACTCAAATAAATAATATATATCGGGCCTCGAGTAATAGTGTCCATGGGCCATTAAATGGCTAGGGGAGAGGAGCTGCATGCCCTCCTCCCCTAATATCAATGATGTTCTGACCCTCCGGGCCCTGACTCTTACTGGTAGGATTTTAATTGCATAGGGCAGTCACATGCTGTTTTAAAAAAAACAAATTTTACTGCGGTACCACAAAACGACTGTGATACCGTGAAAAATATATTTTTTATTTTGACCCCGGGGAGGAGAGGGAGCCTTTGGGACCACCCCACAAGGCTTAAGGGGTCAGGGCAACCCTACCCTGGCCCCCTTCATGTTATTTTTATTTTAGAACTGAGTCCTCTAGCCCTAAAATGGCTGTCAAACATGCGTTTTCATCATGCAGCTTCCCCTAGGAACTTTAGGCACAGCTACAGCCAAGATGGCTAAAAGATATTACACCAAATTTGAGAGAAAGTCAGCTCTTTACTCCCCTGGCGTGCTTTTTGTGATTTGGTATCAATTCTTTCAGTGGTTTCAAGAAATTATGGTTCAAAATATAGTAATATTCTGTGGTACCACAAATTAAAAAAATAGAGCGTTATGATTGGTTGAGAGGCTATTTGCCTGTGGATCCCCTCGGTCAGCAGCACTGGTACCAGTCACGCGAGACCACGTGATCTGTGACTGACCTAAGGGAACTGTGCCACACACTGAGAAAAAATATACCACACCCTGAGAACACCATGCCACATTCTGAGAAAACTGTACAACACAGTATAAAAATCATGCCACACACTGAGAAAACCCTACCACACACTGGGAAAAATGCAATGGATGGAAATGCTTGCCTACGGGTAAGAGAGTACTCAGTACCTTCTGAAGTGATCCCTTGACTCCCTCGCCATGTGCTCATAGTATACATAGCACCTGTTTCTATGTAGACGCTAGCACAGCATGCACAAATCACAGAATGCTGAAATAGAAGAGATAACAGAGGCTTCCAAAGGGTGGAGGATAAGGGGTACACGGATGTGCAGCATGTGACTAGATGGTACAACCAGAACCCCGGAGAAGGTGATGCAAGCGGTCATTGATTACAATGGGCCTCTGGGTGCTTTGCAGGGTTAGCATCATAATTTTTTATGCTAATCCTGTGAAGCGCCGAACTAGCATAGTCATCCTACTACTGCCATGGTGCGCCGTATTGTAAATACAGTGCTACCAGGTAAATACAGAGCTACCCCCATTTGGGGGGGGGCGTTAAGGGGCTCAAGAAAAGTGGCGCTGCACTAGGTGTAGCACCACTTTTCATAAATATGCCCCAAAATGCCCACAGAGCTGTGTCTTTGATAAAAGGCCTTTTATTTATAGATAGAGAGGTGATGCACTTAAAAGTAGGAGCAAAATGGAAAGCTGGTCTGAGCATTGCTTGGAATTAAGACTTGACTCCAAGAACCACACATAATTATAGTCCAACTGGCAAGCCGTGACCCTCTATGTTGCCCCCCTGTTATATTCATGTGGACCGCGGATAGACTCCTATCTGACATTAAAAGGGGGTCATTACGATAACCCGCCGAGATCTGCACTGATGTTCAACAGAAGACTGCCAGCGCGAAGAACCCCCCGCCGGCCACAGAAAGAACATCTAGCTGGGCCGGCGGGCGGAAACAGTGTTTCCACCCACTGGCCTAGCTGAAAACAGGGCCTGAACATTGGCACCAGCTCCAAATGGAGCTGGCAGCAATGTGGCAGTGTGGCGGGTGCAGTAGCACCCGTCGCACATTTCACTGCCCATAATTCGAGCAGTGAAATGCATGATGGGGCTGTGCATGGGGGCCATGCACTGCCTATGCCAAGTGCATGGGCAGTGCAGGGGTGCCCAGGGGGGGCCCAAGTCACTCATTCCTCCAGCCTTTCCCTGGGGGTGTAAACCGCCAGGGAAAGGCTAGTGGAATATGACTCATTATCCGGAGGGCAGCGCTGCTTGCAGCGCTGCCCTGTTGGATCTGGAACGCCGCCACCGTCAGGCTGCCTGGTGGCAGGACCCACCGCCAGGCTGCCTGGTTGCGGGAGCCTGGCGGTGGCGGCGTTTCATCAGTGGCGGTTCAGCCACGTTAGTAATATGGTGGTCTGGACCGCAATGCCGTTGGCGGCAATTTCCGCCACCGCCGGCATGGCGGTCCACACCGCCATGTTCATTATGAGAGCCCAAGTCTGTCCTTTATGGACTTCAGGCTAACCTGTCTCAGCAAGACTGACTAGTGACCAGTCAAAAAACAGAAAGAAATTACAATGAGGAAAACCTTTTCTCAAGAGATATTCAGGGGTTGAAGGAGGCCCAAGAGATACATAGGCCTACAAGTTAATCTAGGGCTAAAGAAAATATGTGATTACACCAGAAGAAGAACCTGCCAAAAGAGATGTTGCTTTCTGACAGATATCATTCATCCTTTTACCATATTCAACTGGAAATATCATGCGAAGTCAAAGCACACTGTATGTAAAATGGTGTGCGCAAGGTATGCAGATGTGTGTGTCTAATTCTGTGTATATTAACCATCTATGTATCACACAATACTATTTGAATTACTTTTGGCGTCAAATATTAAGTGTTAATTACCACCAACATCGATAGTACTTGTTTTATCGACCTGAGAGAAATAAATGTTTAAGTTAACCTGGCAAGAAAGCAGTTCCTTTCAAACCTGAGTTTTACTTGGTTTGAAGACAACCATAAAGATATTACAGGAACTTTATTTAAATCCAAACACTACATTTAGATAAAGCAATCATACGGTATAGACCAACCTATAAACAGAGTCAATGAGTGTTTCAGCCACCCAACGAGATTCAAATGTATGCCTTGCAAGCTACATGCAGTTGTTTGCAGTAGACACATAACAGATTGAATTCCCTTGCAGCACAGACACTTGTGAACAGCACGCTACATAAATATCTGCAAAAACATTGGCTCCATTACACTCTTAAACAAGCAATGGCAAAGCCAATAGGTTTTGCCTATGCGAATTCTATTTACTTTGTCAATGTTTTTTTGCATGCTGCCCAGCAGTTGAGCTGCTATACAACACGGGTTAAAGTAAATAAATAGAAAAAATGTAAAAAGCGCTAGAACGCAGACAATGCTGGCCGCATCATTGCGTTTTTTTAAAAACTTTAATCCATGTTACAGAGCAGCTCAACCGCTGTGCAGCATTCAACAAAACTTTGCCAAAGCCATTAGATTTTTGCATAGGTGAAAGTTACTGGCTTTGCCTATGCTCTTTTTAGAGAAGGAGGCAACTCCGTCAGTACCCCCGTTGGAACAGGTAAATGCTCGCTTCCTTCTAATGTAGAGCGAGGCCGTGATCAGCACTGAGAGCAGCCGATGACCGAGGAGCTTCACTCCTGAAGGAGATCTGTGAATATAGTTCACTGATTTAAAGTTTCTGATGTAGAGAAATGGAAGCAATTTGCAGGTCAGGTTTTCATTGGAGTGAGGTAGATTACTAAATTAATGCGACTAGTGCAGCCATTTGTGTGTAAACTATGGGCGAGATTTACAAGGCCCTTTGCGCCCCTTAGTGCCACATTTACGGCAACATTTTTGCCGCATATGTGACGATAATGGCCCACTACCATAGCGCTATATTTACAAGGTGGTGCAAAACTATGTTTGGGCCACCTTCTAAACCCTTTGCACCACATCGTGCATAAGATATGTATGATGTATGCAAAGGGGGCGCTCCCTCGTAGGAGCGTTGCTAAAAATGTCACAATGGGGCAAAGGACTGCTAGCAGAGGGGGCGTGAGATGAATGATTGTTGGTGGGAAGGGGGATGGGGTGGTGGAGGTTTAACATTGGAGCTCCCTCCGTTCCCAGAAGGATGGTGAAAGCAGGGATCAGCCCTCCAGGAGAAGTGTTGCAGGCGTAAGCAGCAAATAAGTATACAGGGACAGACAGCTGTTTTTTAACTCTCTTCTTTGAAAGAGCGCTCTGGGTGAACTTGGCGTAATATTAAACAATAAATAAATAAAGTGTGATGAAAAAAGATAGCTGGATTTAAAATTGCTTTGTTTTAATTTTGTGCTGCTGCGCCATCTGTAAACAGGCATTTGCAATGCAATAGGTCTTGTATTAGCGAGAGTTAGAGCTGTTGGAGATGCAAATGATAATAACAACCTCGCATTTGGGACCATTTAAAGTTTTAGTCATGCAGCACATTAAGGGCCAGATTTATGGAAAGTGGCGCTGCACCGAGTGCAGCGTCACTTTCCCTGCACCTATTAGCACCCTCCTAAGGCCACCATGTGTGCACCGTATTTAAAATACGGCGCATCATGGCGCGAGGTAGGGGGCAATTACATCATTTTTCATGATGCTATTGATGTAGTCTGCAGGTGTTGCGCCAAAGTATTGGCGCTACTCCTGCAGAGTACATAGGGGCCATTCTAAAGAAAGGAAGCCCCCTTTTAACGGCTGCTCTTGAGCAGGCATTAAAAGTGCCGTAAAAAATGGCGCAAGGAAATCTCATAGATTTCCTTGAGCCATTTTTCCTGCTCCCCTAAAGGGGGAACACCCCCTGGCTCGGGCATAATGTAGCGCAAAGGGTTAAATAGTGGCACAATGCATGCATTGTGCCACTTTGTAGATACGGCGTGGGTATTTCGGCCTCGTTAGGCCACATTAATGTAACAAATAATGATGTTAATTTAGTCAAAGGTGGTGCTAGGGAACTATAAATATGCTCCTAAGGGGCATATTTAAGAGCCCCTACCGCCATCTACCGACACATTGGCATAGTTTATTTTATGCTAATGTTTCGTTAGATGGACAAAATCCCCACGCCTCATTTAAAAAGTGGCGCAATGCATGCATTGCTCCACTTTGTAAACCTTTACGCTACATCATGGCTGTGCAGGCATAATGTATGCAAAGGGGGCACTCCCCCGCAAAGGGAGCCAAAAAAATGCGCAAGGAAATCTAACAGATTTCCTTGTATACTTTTTTTCACAACTTTTAAAGCCTGCTCACAGCAGGCATTAAAAGAGGGCACACCATTGTTTACTATGTACTCTGCAGTGGTATTGCCAAAATGTTAGTGCTACCCCTGCAGAGTACATCAATAGCATCATAAAAATTATGCTATTGCCCCCTAACCTGCGCCATGGTGTGCCTTATTTTAAATATGGCACACACATGGTGGCAGTGGGGGGGCAGTAAAGGGTGCAAGAAAAGTGGCACTGTACTGTGTGTAGTGCCACTTTCCTTAAATATGCCCCAAAACCTTTATCAGAAATAAACTGTGTTTGTGCATTCCTTCATACACTTGGCATTAGACTGCAATGGTCTGAACAGCCCCTACAGATTACTACAGTGAAAATAGCATTTGAAATTGTCACGTAGGCTCTCATTATCCTAATGAGACTACTGGATTTTTGGGTGGCAAGATCGTTCACAGTGTGGGGGACTAAGTCTGACCCACGGTGAAGGACCCTTGTCACCCCAAATGCGGTTTTGCTCTGGCTAACTAGCAGTGCCTCATCTCCCCCGAAGGGAGGAGACAATTGGGCCGCCAAGCGCATGACACCTTAGTACTTCTCAGGGAAGTTGTGGTCACTCAGGCCACAACCGGTTCTCTCGTACACAGTGCGGTCTCATATATAAATGACAAAGACAGTTTGAGTTTTAAGATTGGTTTAATAAAACGACTGCATCCTAGATAACAAAGCGTGAGCTGCAATAACCAGAACTATACAACACAATAGGATTGAAATAGTAACGAGGAGAGTGAAGCACAAGAATAAAGCTATCATAGTGAACTAGATTATGTTCTCTCTAAGTTATATGTTGAGCACAGCCTGTGAAGCTCTAAGCCTGCCTTTCAGGTTCCTCCGGGAGGACATCAACCCTCATACCTGAGCAAAGGCCTGTAATCTGCATCAGCATCTGCAACGGGGCAGTCAGCATCTAGTTGTGGGTTCCTGGTCGGAATCTCCCTCTAACGTGTGCTCGGACTAGAAAGTGTTTTTATAACTAACACGCCGATGTTCTAAGAAATGTCCCTACGTAAGGATGTGTACTTTCTACGAACCCTAAAGGCTAAACTTCTACCACGTCTATCGGCAAATGTACCAGACTGTTTCCTTGACTGAAGCACAAAGCGAGCAAGAATGTATTGTTTGAGAACACAGTGCTGAAGTAAGCTAAACAGTGTGATAGAATGAAATAAAAACAAGAACGTGAAACTGGTTATTGTAAAATAACAGTGCGAGGTTGAATAAAATGCATCTAGGGCAAAGTGCACAGAGGCCTAATATGTTAAGAAAACATGCATAAAGCTACATTAAACATAGCTACACTACACTCTCCCCTTGTCGGTAGAAAGTGGTTTTAAGCCGAAACTAAAAAATGCCCTAAGCCTGAATATAAGTAAAACCCTATTCAATTTCAACAAGTTAAGAGGACATACAAGCATAATAATTTGTCAATTTAAAAATGAGCATGCGGCCAAATGCTGAATTCAAAGGACAATGTCAATTTAGAATAAGTCCAAAGCAAGCAGAGTTCTTGGAAAGCAGGAGAGTCTCCACTTCGGCTCATGACAAAATCGGAAAATCCACGCCAAAGACTATCAAGGAGCAGGTGTGTTCCAAAGCCCCAGTGTTAACTAAGGCGGCACCCCATGTAGAGCCTGTAAACGAGTCAATATCAACTTCCTCCAGGAAGGGTATCTCGTAAGTAGCCTCTCGAAGCAAACGCAGCTGCAGTGCGCATGTCTGGTAATGAGCCCACATCGGGAACATCAACAGATCAGCATCAACCACTGGGGGGCGTTGCTGTGAGAGACAAACGCCTAGTGCATGTTCAAAAGAGCACCAACGGCACCGAAACACGGGCTGCACACAATCCAAAACCGGTCTGAATGACAGAGACCAGTCACACTCCAAATATTCTAGGAGTGTTACTCCAAAGTGCTGCCTCATGCGTTCACGACACAGCTGCGCTAATGGGAGCGCCCTCATTTGTCCTTGTTGCGGTGGGACAGCCATTGTGGAAAAACAACAGCAACAGCAAAATGCCGGCTAATAAGGCCAAAGTTATCGGAAATCCCCCAAAAATGCTTCCGAAAATTAAATGACTAGCCGAAGGTATTAAACCGCATATGGAAGAGAAGGTGTGAACAAAACCAACACCAACGGCTTTAAAAAAATCTGCTAATCCAGCCGTGCTGGACGCATTAAATATACGTACCACGAGTTCACCAAAGTGGCTTGGAAAGTTGGTGTTTAATAGGAACTGTATTTCCGCTGATGACCTTGACACCTGAAGTGCGTAGGTCTCACGTGCAGAGGTAAGGGCCACATGCTTCTGAAACAATAAAGCCTTTAGTCTACTTAACTTGTCGAAATTCACCTTAGAAGTAGCAATGTGAGGCCAAATATCCGCTACCTCCCTCAATTTAGTGGGGGGAAACAGCACACTCCCACAGCAAGTGACGACCTTAGTGACCGAAACAACGTAAACTATTCCGGCCCGCATGCCACAACAGTCTTCACTATTGAGGAGGACGTAGCTGCCGTTTGAAAGCACCTGGAATGTGCGTTTAATCAAGGGGACCGGAACTCCCTTCAGATAGCAAGCCAAGTTCGCTACCGAGGCATTACACACCCCGTGCAAGGACAGCTGCTTACAAATCATCGAATGGCTGATGGAAGTCTTGCATTCACTACAGCTAAGAAAGACTTCTTTTGTGCCATTGAGGCATTTGTACAAGAAGGGAAGCTCCCACACCTCATAGATGTAACTATCTCCCAACTTTTCATATCTGCCTACCTGAACTTGTTTCAAACAAGAAGTGAATTGTAATGTAGAAATAGGCAGATTAATAACCCCGTGTATCAACCACTCTGCAGAGGGAATCTCGGCCACAGTAAAAGGCAATCTTTCTAACTTTTCAATGTTGAGCATGACATAAGTAGCCTCCTTCTTAGCCATTAGTTGTTGTTGTCGCGTTAAATTAAAGGAAAAAAATATTTCCCTGGCACTGATGTGCTGCCACGGAACTCAACCCGCCTTCAACGTCTGAAGCGTCCAACCCAACTGCAAAATGGACCTGGTCTGACTCTGTCCATGATATAAAGAAGACATATCAGATCGCATAATGTCTATAGCAGAAGAAACAATGTTGTTAATTGTATATATCCGGTCGGACAAGGTGTGAATTCCATTATCCACAACAGCTAATGCTTTTTTCAGATTTTCCTGATCTGTCTGCCTTAACCGGGCTGCAGCCTCTTGTTGGGAAAGTTTCCATATTTCATTGTATACTTCATACAAGAAACGCTTCCTACATGGCATCTTCGGGCCTGACAAAAAATCTTGTAAGTCTGTGTCATTAGTTAGGAGAGTGAGATGTGTCTTAACAGCATCTAGCGAGGGCGATTTTAACCATTGCTGGCACAGTTTTCCCACACTATATGTAGTAATTATTTCAGCATGTTCTGGTGATATATAGCGAGGATCTGACCTACTCGTTCGGAAACCTCCCCGAGAAGGTGACAAAACGTTGATGACATCCGTTGGTGTCTACAGGCCACACTAACCACCCGCCTGGACGTGTCAAGGAAGCGTTAAATGTACCATTCTGGACCCATTCAGTAAGCTCACTAAAAGTGTCATTTACGTATTTCTGCCAATTATTAATTTTTGCAGAGGCAGGTATACTGGGCAAGTTCAATTCTCTGATTGTGGCTAAGCCTAAACAGCTAGTCTGTTGTACTGTTTCATTTAAAAAAATAATTTGAACGGGAATGAGACATGCTCTAAACAATGTTTCTCTACCCATTGTTTGCCAATTTTTTGTTCCCCAAACACTTTTCAAATCAACATTTTTTTAACAATATTCATAACTTTCAATTGACAATCGGGAAACAAAGGAATCTGAATATATGAATTTCGTGTTGGTCAACAATATTTGTTTATCTTTAGTTGGAGTTAACCTAAAATAATATGACTTAGCATTCTTTTGATGATGCCCAGAAAAATACGTACATTTATCAAAATAAGTTTCAGAACTCCCTTGCGGGGGAGTTGGGCAATGTTCCCATTGCGTATAGTCAAATATAGTTTTTGGACTACTTGCTCTATGTGTGAAGTGGTGCCCATAATAATTATAGCAAAACATGTCACCATAATTCTCTTTAAACTGGTAAACGTCTTCATTTTCATAGACAGTATAATATTGTAATTCTGTCATCATTGAATCAACAGTCTGCACATCCCAATCATCAGATACTATGCCTGGCATTACTATATCATTCATAGACAGCTTCAGTACATATGGTATTTGAATTATCTCAGTGGGACCGTATATATCAAACATTACTTTATCCCACACAATCCCATCCGGAATTGGTACTGCAGATATGTTCACAAAGGACAAGTCTCTTCGAACCCTATGTGATGAAAAATGTGGTTTCAACACCTCCTCCACCTGTTCAACCGCTGATCTCTCAGGAAGAAAATGGCCATGTATCAATAGAAAAAAGGTGATAACAAACCCAATCCAAAGAAAAAATGCAGTCATAGTCAATATGAGCCACAGATAGTTCCATGGAAAAACAAAATATACGTATCTTTAAGCCAACACATCAGCTTACGGGAACCTGACAGGTCAGTAGTCGAAGAGGCAAACGAGTCAGATAGACCGTCGTTGTTGTTGGCAAAGTAACCAGAGGCAGTTTGTGCAAAAGGCGTCGCCGTAATCAATGGAGGAGTTGGTGTTTCTTGCGGTGGTACACTGTAGATAGCACCATTTGTCACGTCTGTAGTCATGGTGACTTGATCAAATGTTTCTAAATTAGTCGTTGTTAGTGGGACTAATGCTAGATCATCATCCACCCTCCCCAAGCTCGGAGAGGCAACAGAGTTAGTATAGATTACATGAAGCAGAACTTCTTCTCCAGTAGTGAGAGAGATTCGGGAACTACTGGATGTTCCTCTTGGTCGGCTGTGTAGAATCGGCCACATGTTGTAACTTGATATTGTCACTAGAAACAAAGCAATTTCCTTTGGCATCTGGTAACGGCGGTAGAATAACAGTTCTCATTCCATGTATCCCCAACACAGGGACTGGTGCACGATAAGAAGGACCAAATTATTTTTTCACTGCAACCTTTTCACGCACAAGATACCCAACCCTGGGAATCTAGCCAGTAGGCGTTACTGGCGAATCCTTAATTAGTGTGGAGGCAGCACTTTTAGAAGAGTTATCTTCATGGAACTGCTGTAATTCCTGTAAAACAGTGACACGATCATTTATGTCAAAAGGTGTTTCCGCCGCCTCCACACCAGGACCATCAAGATCCGGAACAAACATTTGTGTTCCGAACAGGCACTCATATGAAGTACGACCCCCCAGGGACCTTCTAGGCAGGTTATTTGGTGCTTTCTGAACTCCATACAGGTGGGTTAGCCAACTACGACCCGTACCTAAGACTCTGGCTGTTAAGGATTGCTTTAAATCGCGGTTTAATCGCTCCACGACAGAATTTCCCTTGGGATGAAATGGAGACGAGTACTGAAGCTGGACCCCCAATGAAGCCATGGTGTCCCTGAATGCCCTTGAGGCAAAAGCAGGGCCCTGGTCCGAATGGAATGGCGCAAGTGCATATGTACCGAAAAAGACTCGCAAATCTTTAATAACAGTCCGAGCGTCAGCCGAGCGCTGTGGCCACACCCACACAAATCTGGAGCAAGAATCGACAGCGACTAGTATATATTTGTATGCACTATCTGATGTTAGTGGACCGCAATGATCCAAGTACACACATTGTAATGGTCTGTTAGATATTAAGAGGGGTGTCTGCGGCGGGCGCTTAGCTGTAGAAACTTTAATTTGTTGACAGATATCACAACAAAGGACGTACTGCTTAGTCTCTTTATAAAGACCAGGCCACCAGTAACGGGCCTGCAATAACGATATTGTAGCTGCCACGCCAACATGTGCAGATGCCACTCCCTCATGCGCCGCTTTAATCAATTGTGATCTTACATCTTTATTGGGGATGTCGCGTACGCCTACGCTAGGAATTTTAACTTCAGCGTTCAGCATACTTCCAATGGAGTATTGATATTTATTTGGAAATCCTTGTGGATATGGCGTGCCATCAACCGTAGCCTTTTGGCAGCCAGAATCTCTGTGTCTGGTTTAGAACTCAAACGAGTTACTGCAGCTACAGTGGCAACTGCCACTGCCGACTTTGCGGCTTCATCAGCCAAATTATTTCCAGCAACGTGTATTACAACGCATTGGTGTCCAAGTGTATGCACAACATGAACTTTGGGTAGCGTCTCTTTCAGATCTACTACCTTCCCCCACAGTAGTCCGTGTTTTATGGTGTTGCCCTTTGAATCTCTGAACCCATTCAAGTGCCAGTAATGTAGATATTCATTAAAAGACTGGACGCAATAATACGAATCACAAACAATCAGTGTGAACTGCGTCGGATCTGTATGTTCTAGTGCCATCAGTAGAACCTTTAGCTCAGCCAATTGTGCCGTACAAACCCCTAGAGTCTGCGTATAGGTGTGTTGGGGGCAGGATTTCTCCCCCTCCATATAGCCACTCACTACTGCACATGCAGCAGAATATTGGTGTTTTGTTCCAACCGCCGGTTGCGCAGAGCCATCGGTGTACATGACTACTTGATATTGATCAATCGGCAAAGTGTCGGCGGGAACTGGATATTCAACTTCATATTGCAGAAATTCCTGAGTTTGTAACTTTGGGTCAAAAATGTAATCTACGTCAGTGGCTGTCAAACACGTAGCCCATTGGACCCAATGCGGGTGAAGAGCTTTTGCGTTCGGAACGCTAGCTTTTGTAACAGCCTCGAGGGCCGGAATAGGAGAAACGACAATAATGCATTTTCCCTGGGCAAGAGGTCTTTCTTTAATCACAGCCATCTGTACAGCAGTGAGCATTTTCTCTGTGGGTGCAAAACATTGCTCAGCAGCAGAATACAAGTGTGACTTGTATCCTATCGGGACTGTCTCACCCTCGTTAAATGTGACATATGTAAACCTAATGGCCCCAGCTATCACCCTGATGACCAAATGCGTCTTATTGTCCCGTGTGTGTAAATGTTTCACTGCTAGCAAATCTGCGTGTAACTCCTGAAGGGTATGTGTATGTTCAATTGTCCAGAATTTACTTGAAAAATCAGTAAGTATCAATTCATATAAAGGTTTTATGCGTGTAGCATAATCAGCAATGTATGTTCTGCTAAAATTTAGAAAGCCCAACAACGATTGAAGTTTCTTAACTTTGGTGGTTGCAATTGTGCACACTTTTCTAAGAACTGTGGCGCTAGGCTCTAACCTTCATTCGACAGCTCATATCCCAGCAATATGACGCTGAGGAAGGTATTTTTTGATTTTTTGAAGTTACATTTGTAGCCGACTTCGGCAAACCCCACAACAATGCGGGCTACCCGTCTTAAATGTTGTAGTAACTCGTCATCCATGAGATATATATCATCCACATATGACAACGCTTCAGGGTCTAACTCGTGTAAAATAGCTGTCACACGAGCCGCAAACAGTCCTGGGCTGTTCTTATACCCGTGAGGCAAACAACATAACTTTTTCTGGGAGCCTAGAGCGCTAAAGCTTGTTAAATCTCAGCTTTCAGGAGCTATATTCTGGCAGAAGAATCCATTCGAGATATCTAAAGTTGTTTTATATTTTTTCCACACAATGTTGCTCATTAGTGCTGTGCTTTGCGAGTTCTGTATAGCATATGTAGGGGTATGTTCGTTCAAATGTCTGTAGTCTAAGACTATTCTATATGAATGGTCCGGTTTAGCTAAAGGTAATAAGGGATTATTAATCGGTGAGACATAGGGTTCAATTACCCCGTGGTATTCCAATTGTGTAAGTATTTCGCCTACCGGTGCCCTTGCTTCATGTTTTATTGGATATTGCGGTTGTGGCTGAGGATCACCTTTAATGGGAATTACATGGTTTGGAGAATCCCTGTCCCACCCTACATGATTTCTATATAAGGCATGTGCTTGTGCAAGAGCCCATTTAATCGAATAAGACTCTGTGAGTTCCTCTGGAACAGGGGCGAGAAGAAAGGTTTAATAACCTCCTCCCCTGCTGGGCAGGTACGGACAAAATCATGCGGCCAATCTTGTTCGGCCAGCCAGATGTCATATATCTTAACTACACGATCCCAAAAGATTGCGTGTATAGTGCGCTCAATGTCTCCTTCCAATTGTAAAGTCACTGTATACACCATATCGGGTTCGGAGACACGCATATCTGCTGTTTCTACTTGTATGAAGTCATTAATTGCTTTCACCTCCAGATGCTCTAAAAGATTCTGCCGAACTATTGTGACCTCTGCCGCACTGTCTAGCAGTGCTAAAGCCCATGTCTTGTTCTTCAAGAGAACCCTCTTCCTGTGTGGCATGTCTAACTGAGACTGCTGCCACCTTTTTCTTTTTAAACTGTTGTTTTTGTTGTATCGGTTTCTCTTCCTTCTTGACAGAAACCTCTGAAGAGCGTTGTGATTCCTGTCTCGGTTTCACGTACTCTGTTCTCCGCTCTGACCGCATGCCTCTCTCATTTCTTTTTTCCGATGAGTCCTGAAAGGAACGAGATTGGCGTGTATCAGTATATTGATATCTATCAGTCGTTTTTATATTATCTCTATTTCTGAGGTTATACCTATTCTGTGGGGTCTCCGTAAGTGGAGATTCTCCCCTTTCTTTTTTTGGTGTTTGTTGTTTTTTCTCCCAGCGCTTCTTATTACCCTCAGGCTGCTGTTTAGTATTATCTTTATTAATTTTTCCCTGAAATTGGGGTTTTTGTGGTCTAGCCCCTAGGCTATCTCGACCGATACTGAAATATGTTTCCGCTATTATTTTAGTCAGTTCCCGCTCCTGATCTTGTTGCGGGACGTCACGAAGACGCATGTGCACTGCAAGCGCAACTGCTTCCCCTTTAAAATTGCTTAGGATTATTGAAGAAACCATGGCAAAATTGCCCATCAGTTGCATTCCCAAATCTAAGGCCGGGGCAGCCCCATATTCATCTTGAATTTGTTTAAGCACTTCTGGTAGGTTGGCTAATGTCGGTGTACCGTGTGCCGTTGTATAGAGCGCAGCAAATACCGTGCCCCATGTATTACAATGTTCCACTGTGGGAACCATCCTCAAGGGTAAACACATAGTTAGTATTCTATGTTTGTCCTGAGGTCCCGTATGGGGAAATACTGCTTCCAGCGTATTAATTTTCTGCGCTAGCCAAAATGGAGTCTCCTCTCGTTTTGCTGGTACCTTACCCATAATAGAGTGTACAGTCACCGGATTTATACCTGGTGTTACTGCATGTGGTTGTTCTGGAGAAGCACGCGCTGGGTTTGTATTTAGTGTCTGCATCACAAATTGTACTAATTGTCTATATATTGCTATCAGTTCAGTATATAAACGCCGAACCTCAGCCACCGTCATATTAGCAGCCGCAGGATGTGGTGTATAAGTGGCCAATAAAGGCCAGGTAGGACCATCATTGCTTAGTGGACCTAACCTTACTGGTAATATTGTATGGGGTAGGGTGCCATCAAGCCAATTATTATGTTCTTGATAAGATAGAGGTATTTCTAAGTATGCGTACACCCTGTATTGTCCAGGCGCGTTCACTACTGTGTATGTATGGAATGTATTTGTGTTCCCATCCAATGCTGGAAGTATGACCCAAGATTAAAACAGTTCTGTTCTATATGCTGCGTGGGCGTCCACCACAAATGTGACTGGACCACCCTGGGCCATAAGGCCATGTGCTAGGAAATGTGCTGTGAGCAGTTGTCTCATGTTAAGAGCTATTTGTACAACCTGGTGATTTGCCATTATAAAGCCACCAGAATTCAGAGAAAGCACACCAAGACGGGTTTTTTTCCTTTTAAGGTTCAAGCTTGAACAACCACCCGCTGTAAATAGGGTTACCTATATGGCGGTGGTGGAAATCCTCAGTGCCACGGACGTTTCCGCTGAAGGAACTGAGGGATCATTATATTATATGAGACCGAGATAAACCGGTGGACCCGAAAATTAGAGCCAAACCAAACGTTGGCGGCGCCCTGTCGCGTAGGCTCTTGTTATCCTAATGAGACTACTGGATTTTTGGGTGGCAAGATCGTTCACAGTGTGGGGGACTAAGTCTGACCCACGGTGAAGGACCCTTGTCACCCCAAATCCAGTTTTTGCTCCGGCTAACTAGCAGTGCCTCATCTCCCCCAAAGGGAGGAGACAATTGGGCCGCCAAGTGCATGACATCTTAGTACTTCTCAGGGAAGTCCTGGTCACTCAGGTCACAACCGGTTCTCTCGTACACAGTGCGGTCTCATATATAAATGACAAAGGCAGTTTGAGTTTTAAAGATTGGTTTATTAAAACAACTGCATCCTAGATAACAAAGCGTGAGCTGTAATAACCAGAACTATACAACACAATAGGATTGAAATGAAGGAGGAGAGTGAAGCACAAGAATAAAGCTATCATAGTGCAACTAGATTATGTTCTCTCTAAGTTATATGTTGAGCACAGCTTGTGAAGCTCTAAGCCTGCCTTTCGGGTTCCCCGGGGAGGACATCAACCCTCATACCTGAGCAAAGGCCTGTAATCTGCATCAGCATCTGTAACGGGGCAGTCAGCATCTAGTTGTGGGTTCCTGGTCAGAATCTCCCTCTAACGTGTACTAAGACTAGAATGTGTTTTTATAACTAACACACCGATGTTCTAAGAAATGTCCCTACGTAAGGATGTGTACTTTCTACAAACCCTAAAGACTAAACTTCTACCACGTCTATCGGCAATGTACCAGACTGTATCCTTGACTGAAGCACAGAGCGAGCAAGAATGTATTGTTTGAGAACACAGTGCTGAAGTAAGCTAAACAGTGTGATAGAATGAAATACAAACAAGACCGTGAAACTGGTTATTGTAAAATAACAGTGCGAGGTTGAATAAAATGCATCTAGGGCAAAGTGCACAGAGCCTATATGTTAAGAAAACGCACATAAGGATACATTAAAATGGCTACACTACAAAATAAACATGGTAATGTAACCATGTATTCAGCCCCAATAGGGCATGTTGACATAAAAAAGAATGATAAAGCACATTGCAGTGTAACCATATAATCAGCCCCTCAATGGCATAGTGTAGTACACGTTTTCAGGCCTAGCAGGCCTTTTAAATATAATTTAACTGTGGAGTCAGTGGCAGAATGGTGCAATGCTGCAGGTCGTTACTAGATGTCCCTGTAGAGTCAACAGTGGAAGGTGCACGACCACTGGCCATGGCTAGATGTCCTTATGGAGCTAAAAGCACTCAGAGTACAGTGTCACAGAACACTGCCAGAACTTCTTCTGACGTCAGAAGCTCAGAATGTCCCCCAAACTCAGAAACGACTGGAGAAGTACCAGGTCCTTAGTGAAATAGCTGAAATGTTTAGCCATGCTGTACATTGAACCTTTTTTCAGAAATAAACTGTGTTTGTGCATACATTCAACCTTTATCAGAAATAAATGTTGTTTGTGCGTTAGCACAAAGTGCAACACCACTGGTCATGGCTAGATGTCCCTGTAGAGCAGACTGAGTTAATAGTGCCTTGGGGCAATTATCATCCTTCAGCCCTTGGAGAGCATAGTGCATTACACATTTACAACCTGAGCAAGGCTGCCAGAATATTATTACAAACAAGGCCCTTATAACACAAAATCTTCTCACCTGTAAAAACAAAAGTTCAAACTATAAAAGAGTTGATTGGTGAAAGAGGTTATGATTTTTGGGCCCCGGCTAACCTAGTGTGATCCACAAGATGGCCTGGACAGAAAAAGCACATCATTCTGAATGTGTTGGTGGTGGTCCATTGCCCTAGGACCACCATAGATTGAGTTATGGGCAAAATGTATTGTAAAAAGAGTGCCTGCAAAGCATTTTGGGGTGAGTTTCCATACATACATTAAACCTTCATTAGAAAAAAACTGTGTTTGTGCATTAGCAGAAGGTGGAATACCGTTGGTACCACTGGTCTATAAACACAAACGTTCTAGCTATAAGAGAACTTAAATATACATGAAATGGTGGAACAGGTTATGATTTTTGGGCACTCTCTCACCAGTATGACCCATTAAATGGACTGGACAGAAAGAGCACATTGTTCTAAATGTTTTAGTGGTGGTCCCATTGCCCTATGACCACCACAGGCTGAGTTATGGGTAAAAGTGTGTTGTAAATGCCTGTTGGGAATGCCTGTAAAGCATTATAGGGTGAGTTTGCCCGGGTGCAGTGAATATTGTAGTATTGGCTCTCCTATTGTGCGGGGAGAGCCGCCGTTGAGGATTCATTCCTGGGTCAATTTCATGCTATATAAAGCCACAAAAAAATGTACAAAACATAGATGACACATCTACTTGTAATTACTGATTATGTAAAGTAAGGGCCAAGTGAAAGGCAAACGCAGAAAACAAACTGCACGCGTGAACACCAGTGCTTACTGACAAACAAGAGAGGCAGGAAACAAAGAAAAATAGTCCATCCAACCAACAGAAAAACATTCTAGGCATGATTAAACTGTACTTGGCTGGTGCTCCTCAGCCAAGTACATGAAGTGACGTATTGGTTGACAAACCAATTAGGAGGAAGCAAAACAATAGCAACACTGTCTTCGACCTTTGGCAGGCGTCAGGCAGCGACAGACGGGAACAAAGTCCTATTTTCCATCCAACAGGTCTTGCAGACAGCTCATGCGCACTGTCTAGGCTCGACCTAAAACACATGAACAAAGCCAAAATCTCTGTGTGAGCTATTTGGCTTTGTTAATGTTTTTAAGGACGACCATAGCTGCCAAGTTTTCAAATTGTTTAGATGTGACATTTCTATACATATGAGTGACATTTCTATGTGTATGAGTCACATTCTACTGCCAAATGTTTGACACTTTGAGTTACACTTTCTTGAGAGAAAAACAAAGCAATTACTAGTGTATAGGTTCCTCTCTGTGGAGTCCTGAAGTCTGTGGAAAGGGGTCTTTCAGTGTCTCACTCAGTCATATTCTCCTTACACCACTTTCTCATGCAGTCTCTCAATGATGCCACTTACGAATTCTTCTCACATGTTTCTGAGATCTCCCATCTGCATTGCTCACGGGCCATTGACTTCGTCTCTGCTTACCCTGACCTTCCTCGCGTACTTTCTTGTGTTGCCCTCCTTCATGGCACCCACTTTCTCTCGTGCACAACTGTAAACATATTGCTTTCCTTCCTGTCAATATATTTATAGTTTTCATCAGTGCTCTGGTGCTCAGGGGGTTGCATGCCTCTGTGCTGCTGCTGAGCAATGAGCAGCTCTGGCAAGGTGGTCGGCAGAGGAGTACGGGTAGACTGAGGATGGCTGCTCTTTAATGTGTGCAGCCATGAAATCTGCCAGATCAAATGGGGGCTTCCAACTCTCATAGGTGTGGGTATCCTGACCGGAGGGCAGATGGGGCACTGTAACAAGCTGACTCTCAGGTCAAAAATGACTCCGCCACTCCCAAAGTGTCTGGTGGGCTGGGGGTTGGTGAGCTAGAGGGGAACCAATTCCACAGTGGTGTCACATCTTGTGCCCGCTTTTGCAGTTGATGGCCACCCAGTCAGCAAACACTAGGAGTGTTGCATGGCCGTTTTGGTGGGCGCAGCAGCAAGAAAAAACAACTAGATGCCAGTCTGGGCCAAACAACAACTACAGCCTGGAAATCAACAGAAGGCAACTAGTCCATGTGCGACAGAGGCCGCAGCCTGCAGTTGTGTTTATTTTTTGTGATGCTCCACTATCTGCGTGGTCTAAGGAGCAGTGCCTGGCATCAGCTTTGTTTGTGAAAGCCAGTGGAGACAACCACCACTATGAGATGACAACACCAAAAGCTCATTATTAATGGTTATGTTGGTGAGTCAGTGCCTTGTCATGCTGGTAGGAGCTAGAAATGCATGACTAATGCATTTTAATGCAGTGATGCAGACACCAGCACTAAAATATGTTAATCTGACCATCAATACATGGTACTTGGCGGGCGGGACTGGATGACTTAAAATAAATAAACCAAAGCGCTATGGTGCAACGAGCACCTGCCATCATAGCGCTTTGTATAGTGATGTTGGTGGGGTGCCAGATGGATGGCAACAACGAAATGGAGGAGGGTCGGACGGATATGGCAAACAACAAGAACGGGACAGGTGGGACGGATTAAGAGGGGTAAATGGAGCCTGCAAACACTTGCACTTTTAAGCAGTGTCTGATTAAAAAGAAAAAAAAAGTACCAGTACAAGCTGTGGCCAGTGGAAGGACACTAGCAGTAGAAAATCGAAACTGTACTTTGTCCAAGCTCCATGTAGGACTGGATATCAGGCAACATCAGAGAGAAAGTTGAATCAGCAGGAGGCTCTGACCGGTCAGAAGCAAGGAGATGAGAGCGACATGGGGGCCAACAAATGTTAAGTAACGGTAAGTATAGGATGGGCTGTATGCCTGTAATTTTGTTTACAATAACTTTCGCTGACAACACATGCACTCTGTACAGGCGACACCTAAAAACAAGCATTTGCAGTGCAATGGGTCTCGCATTTTTCCGAGTTAGAGCTATTAGCAGTTGTAAACGCCCAACCGGACTTTTCTTGCCACATTAAATGGAAAAAAAAGAGCACAATCGCACTGCTACAGTTCACTCATAGTGAAACCTATCGGTAAAAGTGCAATTATCTACGGAACCGGCAAAAGTACAATTAACTATGTAACAGGCTCAATGTCATGGAAAGCGCTCGACTTGTGCCAACCGAGATCGCGCTGCGAACAAAGATAAAAAGTAGTCCACAAACCGGACAGAAAACAGCGAGCCTCGCATGTTTTCAGTACTTGGTCGCTGCGCTGGAGGTGGGCTAACCATCAGAAAACGCATGACATATGCATGCCATCCACTAATGAAAGCAAGCAGATTTTAACAGGCAAGCCCACGAACCAATGAAAGACCACTGACGTGACATGGACGGGGCTCCGAGCCCTTTTCTAACTCCTAAAGCGTTTCGCAAGCGAAACGCATGCGCAAGCGCATGCGACGCAGGCTCAACCTTAATGAGGACACAAGCAAGGGGCTTGTGTGTCCATGTAGACCTCTGCAGCAGATTTATTAACTTATTAAATGTTTATCCTGGTGCTTCTTGTCCTGATATCATGCCTCCATTTTAAGTGTTTTCATATATTTTAGTAATGTTTATTGATCAATGTCATCCACTGATATCCCAAGCTTGAAACATTGATAGGACTCTACCATATATTCAGACATTCTCAGGGCTCTAACCATGCCCTTTTGTTCCGTTTGCAACATGCAAGCAAAGATATATCTGGTATTATGCAGGTCTTTGCAGTTCTGCACCGGGCACAAGCATCAGAAACTTCTTTTTTATTTCATATATGTAGATCCAAATAAACTCAGATGGATGGAAGACTTGAACCAGCTTTCCTGCAAGGAAGGGTCATGGCTTCCAGAACACCTCTTTGTTTGCGGTGAGCTTCCGGCTCAGTCACAGTTCAGTACAGGAGGACTACTTGTGCTAGATCTGGGCTAGCATCCAAAATAGGTTCTCCAGAAGTACCAAAACTCCCAGGACATTAATATTAAAACTGGCTGGTCACGTTTAAGATTTGTGGATGGCAAGGTTACCCATGGAACAATGGACTCACCTACTCACCACCTGGAACTGGCAATTGGGATATACTGTTCTGCTCTAGCTGTGATTTCAAACAAGAATACTTCCAAAACAATAAGGCCAGTATTTATACTTTTTTAGCGCCGCATTTGTGTCATTTTTTGACGCAAAAGTGGCGCAAACTTACAAAATATAATTATATTTTGTAAGTTTGCGCCACTTTTGCATCAAAAAATGACACAAATGCGGCACTAAAAACTTATAAAGATGGGCCTAAGTGCTAGAAAGGTAATGTGAACAGTTCAAGAACCATCTAGTCTGACCTTGGCCACTAAAAGACTATCCAAAGATCTGGGGTGAAGAGGAAAAACATCTGTGCTTATCTAGGCCTGAAAACAGACAGATAGGGCCCACCACAGTTTTGGGTTGATGCAGGCTCGCCAACCTCAGAGCCCGGAAAATGTTCTCTAAACGCCATTAATTTTAGCCTCATACTTGCTTTGTGTGTTAAATTTTCAGAGACGGCCAACTCCTAAAGGTTTGCAGCTGGGACAATGCGCATACCGGTTATTGCATTCACAGAGGAAGAGTGAAGACATCCTGGAGAGGGAACACAATTTTGTTTAGGCACTGTGCACATGGTATGTGAGGCAACAGCACACAAGTAGCATGCTGCTCACAACACATAAGACACAGTGGGGAGATAGCTGTGCTTAATTTGTGAAATAAAGTGAGCTGGTGTCCATAGCTCTGCATAGAAGTTGGCAGCCAGTGCAAATAAAGGTCGGTGCATTGAATACTAAGACCAGTAGTCTTTAATCCCCTACCAGACACCCCTGCCCCTTTTTCCCACTCTCACCAGATCCTGCTTTCTCTTTGTGACGGTTTTGCCATCTTTTTCTTCCTCTGTCTTTCTGGTATGTGTTTTTTTCCCTCTCTTGCACTCAGTAAATATCTGAGATGAAAAATGTTTGTGCAGATTTTCAAACATAAGTGCTGGTCCCCCCCCCACCAGCAACCACTGGCTCATATTAAGTCCTTGGAGATAGTATGGACCTCAATGATGTGTGGCCAAACACGAGAGAGGCCGGTTGAGTCCTTCCTTACCAAGGGTGAAGGTAGAAAGGTCAGCTGTCACCTACCCTCTGCCACCCAGAGCCTGATGGGAGGAAGCACTGGCCACCCATGAGTATGGGCAGGAGGCACTTTTGTTGCAATTCCTGCCATTGAGTATTTAATTCTCTCTGCTGGTGACTTCAGCAAATTCTTTAGAGGACTAACATATTGTTGGCCTCATTCGCAAAAATCTACGGGGTAGCAAGACTTTTAGACCTACAGAAGTAGGGTGTTGTGCGGTTGGGTTTGGGCCAGAGTAGTGTATGAGGATGCTTCAGGCTAGAGCAACCGTCTTCAAACCGTGGGGTGTGTCACCATGGGAGTCTGTGACTGGGTTTCTGGAGGGTGGGGGCATTGTTCTTCAAGTACTTGTAAACCAAGAAGGCCTGGAAGCTGACTTTGATCATTTGGCACATTTCCAGGCAGTCTTAATTTACACACGGCAGTTAAAGTGCCTTCAAAAATTTGAACTGTGATCCTGGATGCCATAGGGCCGGGGTAAGTGACTGGGCTGCTGGGATTAGAGATATGGCTAAAAAGAACAATATATTCTATAACAGTCTTATTGTTTTTTAACCGTCAGGTAACAGCATATAAAATAATGTGCACATATGATCAATTCAGATGTCTGTGTGGCCAGGGATCAGGGCCTCTAGAATTATGCAGTTGATGAGTACCAAAATTATGTGGCAGGGTTGACTAAATTATTCTACAAGAATAGGCTAAATAAATGATAGTATTTCATTATTTTGTCATTTGTACTCATGAAAAGACTTCCTGGGCAAATATTTTACCACACTGGCACCAGTTTAACACCCAAAAACACCAATTAGCAATTGAAAGGTGTGAAGGTCTGCTCACTCCGGCCCTGATCTATACTTTTTGGTGCAAAACTGCACTAATGCAGTTTTGCACGAAAAGGTTAAGCACCGGCTTGCACCATTTCTGTGCACCAGCCAGGCACCATATTTATGGAATGGTGCAAGCCAGTGCAAAGGGTAGGCTAGCATAAAAAAAAATGAAGTTAGTTGGGTGAGGCTGGCGGTATGGAAGAAGGGGGTTTTGCACCAAAAAAATGACGTTAGGCAGGTTAGATTAAAATAAATGACTCTAAACTATCGCCCCATCTCCCTCCTCCCTTTCCCCGCCAAGGTTGCCAAGAAACTAGTCAACGCCCGCCTATCCCACTTCCTCAAAGCAAACAACACTCTTGACCCCTCACAATCCGGATTTCGCAAGTACCACAGCACGGAAACCACTCTCATCGCATGCACTGACAACATCAGGACCAAAGTCGACAAAGGCGAGACCGTCGCACTCATCCTCCTAGACCTCTCCGCAGCCTTTGACACCATCTACCACCACACACTCTGCACACGCCTCCACAACATAGGAATTTGCCACAAAGCCTTAGACTGGCTCACCTCCTTCCTCACCGACCGGACCCAGAGAGTCCGCCTCCCACCTTTCCACTTCATCACTTCCAAGATCATCTGTGGAGTCCCCCAAGGGTCCTCCCTCAGCCCCACACTCTTCAACATCTACATGATCCCCCTAGCCAACATCCACCGAGCACACGGAATCACTATCCTCTCCTACGCAGATGACACCCAACTCATCCTCTCCCTCACCCGCAACCCCACCACTGCCAAAACCAACCTACACACTGCTCTCCTCGACACCGCCAACTGGATGACTACTAACCACCTCAAGCTTAACTCCAACAAAACCGAGATCATCATCTTTGGCCCCAACAAAACCACATGGGACTACTCCTGGTGGCCCACTGCCCTAGGTCCTGCAACCACCCCCGCAAACCACGCACGCAACCTCGGCATCATACTAGACCCCTCCCTCTCCGTGACACAGCAAATCAATGCCCTAACCTCCTCCTGCTTCCACACACTCCGCACTCTAAAAAAATCCTTCAAATAGATTCCCCCAGAGACCAGAAAGACAGTCACCCATGCACTCATCAGCAGCAGACTAGAGTACGGTAACGCCCTCTACGAAGGCACCACACTCAAGCTCAAATGCAAACTCCAGAGAATCCAGAACACAGCCGCACGCCTCGTCCTTGGCCTCCCCCGCCACGAACATATCTCACCACACCTCAAATCCCTTCACTGGCTCCCCATAGACAAGAGAATCACATTCAAGATCCTCATCCACGCTCACAAATCCCTCCACAACACCGGCCCAACCTACCTCAACGAAAGAATGAACTTCCACACTCCCACACGCAACCTCCGATCAGCCGACCTCGCCCTAGCTACAGTCCCCCGCATCCAACGCACCACCACAGGAGGCAGGTCCTTCTCCTACCTCGCCCCTAAAACCTGGAACTCCCTCCCCACCAACCTTCGCAAAACCAAAGACCTCCTGCTCTTCAGAAAGAGCCTCAAGACATGGCTATTCGAACAGTGACCCTCCCCCTCATTTTTTGACCCCCCCCCAGCGCCTTGAGACGCTCACGGGTGAGTAGCGCGCTCTATACATTTTTTGATTGATTGATAACCTGCCTAGAGCCATTTTCTGACGCAAAACCATCCATACCACATGACTCCTGCCTTAGATAAGGCAGGAGTCATGCCCACCACCCCAATGGCCACCACAGGGGACAAGGGTCCCCTGGGCATGGACATTGCACCCACATCCATGCAGGGGGGGCCATTTCAGGGCCCCCAGTGGCACTTAAAAAAAAAAAAACTTACCTATACTTACCTGGGATGGGGTCCCCATCTTCTGCTGTCTCTCTGGTGTGGGTGTCCCTTGGGCCTGGGGGAGGGGGCACCTGTTGGCTTATTACATGGTGTTCCACCATGGAAATAGGCCCACAGGTCCACTAACGCCTGACGCAGGTGTTAAAAAATGGTGCAAAGCACGCTTTGCACCATTTTTTGACCCATCCTCCCTCCCTGTGCGTGTTTTTGCACAGGAGGATAAATAAGGCATCATTGATGCAAGGTAGTTTCCGCAGGCAAAAAACTACTTTAGCTCCAATATTTTGGTGAAATATAAATATGGAGTTAAATTTGCGCGGGATTTGCGTAACAAAATGACGCAAATCCAGCGCAAACAGAGTATAAATATGCCCCTCTGTGTCACTGCATTTTTAGTAACTTTTGATCTGTTTGAGCTAGAAAAATTTTTGACCTGATTAATACTTTTTTAACACCGCATTTGAGTCATTTTTTTACGCAAAAGTGGTGCAAACTTACAAAATTCAATTATATTTTGTACGTTTATGCTGCTTTTGTGTCAGAAAATGACACAAATGTGGCACTAAAAAAGTATAAATCAGACCCTTTGTTGTTCACATCTGCATATTATGCAGATGATGACTAAGTGGCAGAAGCAGCAAATCCAAAAGTATGTGGAAAATGATGCAGAATTGCATATTTCCAATGGTCCTGGCAGAAAATCATAAAAATGTATCCTAGTTAGCGCAGTGGGGAACAGTTGCATTTGTATTTATAGTGCTACTAAATCCGAGCCTTGGACAGAGAGCACTGTGAATATGTAAGTCATTATTTATATGTACATATTTAGTAACAGGCAGTCAGACTACACTTGGAAATATTTTGATGTAGCCATTAAAAGGACTCACTCAAGAACTCAGCTAGTGACACCCTCACATTAACTCTCAAGAAGAATAAACCCCCGTGGAGCTCCAAGTGACTCCATCAGTTCAAGCCTATACTGGCTCTCAAGCAGCCTTTATATTTAGTGATTAACCAGTTGCACTCATTTACATTTCTTTCAGGCTGCAGGCACCCTGATGAGAAGGCTTGTTTCTCTAGTTTGTTGTCCATACACGCTTCACAGCAGAGGAGTCCATCCCTTTTGCTTTTAGGCAGCGACATCTCAAGGGCAGGCTTAAACTTTAAGGCATGGTTGTTTTAGTATAAAAGGTGAGTCCATGGGGCAGCAGGGAAAAGACCAGCAGGGTTGCATTCGGATCCTCCAGACCTCTGGGGCCCTAGAGTAATGGCCCAGGAGAAAGAGAAATAGAGCCAGCTCCATGGATAGTGTCACAGATGTGGGGACTCTTGTTTTTTTAACAAGTGGATAGGGACAGCTTACAATGATAGATGCCCCTCGGGAAGTGGGGTGTTTTTATGTTCAAGTGCCATCACTATCATTAGTGCAGCAAATGCTTTGGCACTGGGGTCAGGGGTGTGAGTGGCCTTCACTCCAGTTATGGTTGTCTCCCAACGGGAAAGAGGAGGGAGCCACTATTTGCTGCTATTAAGGCCCAGGGCACACTCGCTGTGTAAGGAACAGGGCTCAAAAAACACAAGGGTGAGATGTGGCGATGTTTTCCTTTCTTTTTTCTTTTAATAAGGGACAGAAATGATGATTTGTACTCCAGATTCTACACAGGTATAGGATGAATAGTACAATGAAGTAGGCAGGGCAGACAGCCTGCTTCTCAGAGCTATAGTTATCATTGGTCGAGCAGGTGCAGTGGTACCAGGGCTCAGTATGAGGGGCCAATCATGGATGTTTTCCTATCCTTCCCTGCTTGTGTTAGGGCCGGGTGCATACTTGCGCACCACAGTTACTTTGGGATTCTGAGTGATGGCCCTAGGCAGGAGGGAAAAATTGAAAGAGAGGGGACACCTTAGTTTGTGTGCCAGCATGTTAGAAATTGGGTCTTTTGTTGGCAGTCAAGTTACCCCCTGTCCAAGCAAGGACCCTCACTCTAGTCAGGGTAAGTCACACATAATCCAAATTATCCTGTGCCCACCCTCTGGTAGCTTGGCACTGAGCAGCCAGGCTTAACTTAAAAGGCAATGTGTAAGGTATTTGTGCAATAAATCATCCCATAACACAGTATAAACACCACAAAAATACATCACACAGGTTTAGAAAAATATAGAATATTTATCTGAGTAGAATAAGGTCAAACCGATCAAGATTTGATAAGTACAAGTTGAAATATCACCTTTGAAATGATCAATAAAGTCTTTAGCTCTTAAAAAGCAATGCGTCTCTTACAAGCACAAAGTACCTGTTTAGTGTATAAATGATCCACACTGGACAGCAGAGGAGGAGATGCGTGGAAAATGGGGAGGTGTGCGTTGGTTTCTCTGGGTGCACACAGACGATGCATCAATGTTTTCCACGCAGCAAGGGCTTTGTGTTGATTTCCGGCACACAGGCTTGATTCCTCTTTGGGTTGCGGGGTATTTGGATGCCACGTGAACGATGTGGAGAAATCCTGGGCATGCAGGACGAAGTCACAGAAGCTGCGTCGATCTGGTGGGCAATGCAGGGAAATTTCTGTCACAAGGCAGGCCCTGTGTCGATTCTTCTTGCAGGAAGTCGGGCTGCGTCATTCCGGGTCGGCGATGTGTCGATTCAGTGGCCCGTGTGTCGAGGTTCTGGTCGCAACGCTGGCGCTGCCTCGATCTCCACTCAGAGGGCTGAGCTGCGTAGTTCCGGTTTGGCGTGCAGTAATTTTCTCACCGCAGGGCAGGATGTGCATCGATTTTCGCCGTACAAGGAGTTCTTTGCAGAGATGACGTCTTTTTGGCCCTGAGATTTCAGGACACAGGAGGCAGCCTCAATCCAAGACCTTGGAGAGCATTTCTCCGCAGAACCAAAGGGCAGCAAGGCAGCAGGGCAACAGCAAGGCAGCAGTCCTTTGCGGAAAAGCAGTCAGGTGAATCCTTTTGGCAGCCAGGCAGCAACTCTTAGCAGGTTGCAGGTTCTGGTTCAGAGTTCCTTTCCCAGTAGGTATCTCGTCAAGAAGTGTCTGAGTTGGTAGGGTCAGGGACCCTGCTTAAATACCCAAATGTGCCTTTGAAGTGGGGGAGATTTCAAAGAGTGGCTTAGAAGTGCAAAAGTTCCCCTTTCAGTTCCATCCTGTCTGCTAGGGTCCCAGTAGGGGGTTTGGCAGTCCATTGTGTGAGGGCAGGCCACTGTCCTTTCAAATGTAAGTGTCAGGCCCTCCACCCTCCCAGCCCAGGAAGACCCATTCACTATGCAGATATGTGCAGATGTGACTGAGCATCCTGTGTTTGGGGCTGTTTGAGTGAAATGCACAAGGGAGCTGTCAACTAACCCAGACAGACGTGGATTGTAAGGCACGGAAGGATTTAAGTGCAAAGAAATGCTCACTTTCTAAAAGTGGCATTTCTAAAATAGTAATATTAAATCCAACTTCACCAGTCAGCAGGATTTTGTATTACCATTCTGGCCATACTAAATATGACCTTGTTACTCCTTTCAGATCAGAATCTGCCACTCAAACAGCATATGAGGGTAGACCCAATGCTTTTTTACACTACCAGGACATTTAGAACACACATGTTCATGTCCTGCCTCTTACTTACGTAGCACCCTGCCCTATGGGTTACCTAGGGCCTCCCTTAGGGGTGGCTTATATGTAGAAAAAGCGGAGTGTCAGGCTTGGCAAGTACTTTTAAATTCCAAGTCGAGTTTGCAGTGAAACTGCACACACAGGCCCTGAAATGGCAGCCCCGAGACATGATTAGAGGGCTACTTATGTGGGTGGCACAACTAGTGTTGCAGCCCACTAGTAGCATTTAATTTACAGGCCCTGTGCACATGTAGTGCACTTGACTAGGGATTTACAAGTAAATTAAATAAGCCAGTTGGGTGTGAGCCAATGTCACTATGTTTTGAGAGAGATGATATGCACTTTAGCACTGGTTAGAAGTGCGCAAATCCTAAAACCAGCAAAAATAGTGTCAAAAAGTGGAGGGAGGCAGGCAAAAAATTGAGAGTGACCACTCTAAGGCTGTCAGGTCTAACACAGCAAGATAGCAAGGAGGGCTATGGAGAAGGATTGTAGCCGAAGTTTTTAACAAAGGGCAGAGGAGACAGCCCCCTCTGAAAAACAGTGCCTATCATTAGTGAAGAAGGTGCAGCGATAATATGGTCCAGCGATCTGAAGGACACACTTTATCACAATTATATCTGTTCTTTCTATATAAAAGGTATAGGGACTCATATTCCTTCCTCGCCTTTGAGCCCCTTTGCTGCAAAAATGGTGGCAACACTTGGGAGTGCATGTTTTTCTGAAAGAGGGGAGAAGAGGCCTTATTGTGAGACCTGTCAACCTTGGAACAGGTTCAATTCCCAGCATTGATTCAACATCCTGTGATTCTGGGCATATCACTTAACCTCCACATGCCTAAAAACAAAAAAATGATTTGACCCTATGTAAAGTAAATGGTAGGAGCTCCATTGTCCTTGACTTGAGTTTGCCCTGTATGGAACTCCCATAAAACAAAGGTTGACGGACTCTGTTTCAAGATTTAGGTGATGATCAAGCATTGTTGGGAAAGGGGTGAAAGAGGCAGAGCAAATATCCTTCTTCTCAGGGCCGCTGCTATCACCAGTGCAGAAAGTGTAACCAGGCGTGCAAAGGGAACACAACACACCAATTACAGGAGCAGAGTTTTTTGTTTTTTTCTTGATCAGTTGTTCGTTTGCATGTATCAGATTTATTGTGGATTAAGAGATATTGAAAAAGCAACCCTGAAATTGTATTATAAGCCCCAGCCCTATGCTCAAGCCCCCACTCCATTTTCCCATTCATTGCCATTAAGGTTTGAAGAGGGAGCCCCAACTTTAAAATATTCTGCTTTTTGGGGTGGCGCAGAGTAAACATGTTTGAAGACCTCTGGGTTAGAGACGAAAGGGCATTGCATGGTGCTGCACAGGCTGGGCTATGCAGAGCATCTAGGGTGAGCAGGGCCCTGGTGCAGTAGGTTGACTGCCAGCGGGTATAGATTGTTGGCTGTGGTTCATGGGGATGTAAGACGCTTCAGAGTGGTACAGTTGGGCGTAGAGTGATTCAAAGATGCTGCAGAGTTCTTAGTTTTTTAGTTATGTAAGGGTGCATAAAGTTTCACTTTGCAGCAGAACGGTGTAGGGGGTAAAAGTACTGCAGATGTGATGTGGGTGCAGCATGTTGGCTGTGGTTCAGGACGGTGCAGGCAGGTGTACAGCTCTGCAGAAGTGATGGATGATGCAGGGTGCTGGCTGTGGTTCAGGATGGTGCAGGTGGATGTACGGTACTTGCAGATGTGATGGGGGATCCAGCATATTGGCTGTGGTTCAGGATGGTGCAAGCAGATGTGCGGCTCTGCAGAAGTGATGGATGATGCAGGGTGTTGGCTGTGGTTCAGGATGGTGCAGGTGGGTGTACGGTACTTGTAGATGAGATGGGTGATGCAGAGTGGTGGCTGTGGTTCAGGATGGTGCAGGTGGGTGTACGGTACTTGCAGATGAGATGGGTGATGCAGAGTGGTGGCTGTGGTTCAGGATGGTGCAGGCAGGTGTACGGTACTTACAGATGTGATGGGTGATGCAGAGTGGTGGCTGTGGTTCTGGATGGTGCAGGTGGGTGTACGGTACTTGCAGATGAGATGGGTGATGCAGGGTGGTGGCTGTGGTTCAGAGTGGTGCAGGCAGGTGTACGGTGCTGCAGAAGTAATGGGGATGCAAGGTGTTGGCTGTGGTTAAAGGATGGTGCAGGTAGGTGTACGGTGCTGCAGAACTGATGGTTGTTGCAGGGCATTGGCAGTGGTTCATGATGGTGCAGACAGGTGTACGGTGCTGCAGAAGGGATGGATGATCCAGCATGTTGGCTGTGGTTCATTAATGTGTAGGCTGGTGTGCGGTACTGCAGAAGTGATGGATGATGCAGGGTGTTGGCTGTGGTTCAGGATGATGCAGGTGTGTGTACGGTACTTGCAGAAGTGATGGGTTATGCAGGGTGTTGGCTGTGGTTCAGGATGGTGCAGGTGGGTTTACGGTACTTGCAGAAGTGATGGGTGATGCAGGGAATCGGATGTGGTTCATGATGGTGTAGGTGGGTGTGCGGTACTGCAGAAGTGATGGATGATGCAGGGTGTTGGCTGTGGTTCAGGATGGTGCAGGTGGGTGTACGGTACTTGCAGAAGTGATGGATGATGCAGGGTGTTGGCTGTGGTTCAGGATGGTGCAGATGGGTGTACGGTACTTGCAGAAGTGATGGGTGATGCAGGGAATCGGATGTGGTTCACGATGGTGCAGGCAGGTGTGCGGTACTGCAGAAGTGATGGATGATGAAGGGTGTTGACTGTGGTTCAGGATGGTGCAGGTGGGTGTACGGTACTTGCAGAAGTGATGGATGATGCAGGGTGTTGGCTGTGGTTCAGGATGGTGCAGATGGGTGTACGGTACTTGCAGAAGTGATGGGTGATGCAGGGAATCGGATGTGGTTCACGATGGTGCAGGCAGGTGTGCGGTACTGCAGAAGTGATGGATGATGAAGGGTGTTGACTGTGGTTCAGGATGGTGCAGGTGGGTGTACGGTACTTGCAGAAGTGATGGATGATGCAGGGTGTTGGCTGTGGTTCAGGATGGTGCAGATGGGTGTACGGTACTTGCAGAAGTGATGGGTGATGCAGGGAATCGGATGTGGTTCACGATGGTGCAGGCAGGTGTGCGGTACTGCAGAAGTGATGGATGATGAAGGGTGTTGACTGTGGTTCAGGATGGTGCAGGTGGGTGTACGGTACTTGCAGAAGTGATGGATGATGCAGGGTGTTGGCTGTGGTTCAGGATGGTGCAGATGGGTGTACGGTACTTGCAGAAGTGATGGGTGATGCAGGGAATCGGATGTGGTTCACGATGGTGCAGGCAGGTGTGCGGTACTGCAGAAGTGATGGATGATGCAGGGCATTGGCTGTGGTTCATGATGGTGGAGGCAGGTGTGCGGTACTGCAGAAGTGATGGGTGATGCAGGGAATCGGATGTGGTTCAGGATGGTGCAGGCAGGTGTGCGGTACTGCAGAAGTGATGGATGATGCAGGGCATTCGCTGTGGTTCATGATGGTTGAGGCAGGTGTGCGGTACTGCAGAAGTGATGGATGATGCAGGGCGTTGCACACTTCACAGTGTTTTAGACTGGTGTATTAAAGTTAGGAGGGTGCAGGAAGTTTCAGGGTATTGCAGCATGGCGCAGGGTACTGCAGATGAGACACGGTACGCAGGGTCCCGCACGGTGCATATTGTTACTGAACAATGTGCTTAGGTGCACCAGCCTGTAGGATGTTACAGGGCGTGGGAGGGCTGTGCTGGCGGGTGCAGAGTACGGCGGATGTAGGGTTTCCGTTCTGTAGACTGGCGTATCCTGGTGCAGCAGAGAGCCGCTCTGAGGTAGTACGCGGGGTGTTGCACGCTTCGGGGTGAAGTCGGAGGGCGTCAGGGCACAGCCTCAGACACATCTACCCTGTGAGTTCTCTATCCGGGTTGGTTCCTGTTTCCATGAAGCGGGGAGGAGTCGGTACCACACGGAGTACCGTGCACGCGAGAGCCGCGTCACTGCCAGTGCGAGAAGCACCTGAGAGGGACCAGGAGCTCGCGGGGTGAGGAGAGCAGAGAGGGAGAGAAGTGAGAGCGACCAGCACCTGGGAGGCATATACGGGGAGACAAGGTAAAAAGAGAAGGAAGGGAAGAGGAGGAGGAAGGAGAACAGAAAAGTGCGAGACGAAGAAGAGAAGACAACTCGGACGAAAAGAAAAAGGAAGGAAGAGAAAAATAGACAAAGGGAACACCCACGATTGAAGCATACGGCTGTCAGAAAGGTACCTCTCTATCGCCACTTTATACTTTAACAACTTATACATACTTCTTCTACCTGCCATCTAGCTAACCTTCACCTGGACCATCTCTGATCTCTCTTAATGCTCCTGGTGACGCCCTCCAGGACTAGATACTATGTGCAGATGTTCTCCAGAGCTGAGCACAATCCTCCATATGTGCCCTCCATAATTGGACACAATACTCCACAAGTATTCTTCAGCGCTGGGCAAAGTACTCCGGATGTGTCCTTCCAGAAGTGGATGCTCCAAAAGTATTCTCCAGAACTGGGCCCCACAAGTCCTATGTGTCTTCCATAACTAGATACTACACTCCATATGTATTGCTCAGAATTGGACACAATAGCACAGATGTATTTTCAAGAACTGTGCACAATACTCCAAATCTCTGCCACGCCTTGACACAGTGCTCTAGATGTGTGCTCCAGAGCTGTACACACTACTCACAATACATCTTCCCGCACGCAGCCTAATACTCCAGGTGTGTCTTTCTAAGCTGGACACAATACTCCAGCTGGTGCAATCAGAACTGGACACGGTTCCCACGCGTGACCTCCAAGTCGAGACACTAAACTCTATATGTAGCCCCCAGGACAGGGTGTAAATCTCCATCGGAGGCTCCTAAAACTTGACAGAGCTCTTTAGATATGATGTTCCGGACCGGGACACAATACTTTAGATACAGTTTCTAGAGCGTGATGCAGAGCTCCAAATGAGACCTTCAGAAAGGTCGAGACAATATCGGACACAATTCTTCAGGTGTGTTCTACAGAAGCAGGCACACTACTTGAGATGTGTTCTTTTGAACTTAACACAATACCCATCTGTGGACACCAGGATGAGCCACAGAACTCTGTATGCAGCTTGAAGGACAGGAATAAAAGCCCCATACGAGGTCTTTAAAACTGGACACTTGAACCGGTTGCAGGCTAGGACACAGTATGTAAGGTACCTTTTCCCGAACTCTAAATGAGGCCTCCAGAAATGTGGAGACAATATTGAATAGGTGTGGCTTCTGAATGAGGTACAGAATCCATATTTGGGCTCCAAAACTGCCTACCGTAATCTAGATGTGACCTCCAGAACTGAGCCATATAGTCCAGATGCAGCTTTAAGGACTGGAGACAACGCTATAAGAGGCTCCTGAACTAGACAGAATACTCCAGCTGAAGCTGCCAGATGTGCACAATGTGCTCCAGATCTGACAAAATCCCTACATGTGATGCTTAGGCTTCTTACAGGCTGAACCTGGAGGGGAGACGTCCACATGGGACGGGATGACATTATGATGCGAGTTAGGTAACAGAGCAGCTTCCCTGGTGGTGGTGCTCAGGAGGGGGACCGGGCACCCCCTGTTTTTTCCTGACTTCAAGGTCTCATGCCACAAGCTCACCTAAAGTACACTAAGTCAATCAGACGTCCAAGAGGGCCTGGAAAGGAGGGCAATTGAAGCCAGTTCGTCTCTGTGCAAAAGCCTACTTAGACCACATTTCCCACCATGTTCATTATGGTGCGATATACGAGAGAGGATAATGTGCTGCGCCGGGGCTCCCGAGCTAATTACAGATATGGAAATCATGAATTTGGAAATGAGGCTGAACCTGTTGGGGTTGTTTTCCATAGACTAAACTCCCTGTGTGAGCTTGTAAATGTCAGAGGCCCATACGCAATACTAATTAGTACTTTGTCATGCTGGTCTATTGTGCAGCCTTCTGATTCTTCAGCACTGTGAGTGACAAATGCTTTACTCCCCCAAGCAATGGTGCTGGTTTTATCGACATCGGAATGATGACTTGCACGTTTAGCCCTGCCTTCTGTGGACCCTTTGTTCTAAGGGTTAAAGTGACAACTAGCCCACTGCGATTTTACCTGCAACTCTTACATTCTAATCCTTAGGGTCTCATGTACTAATATTGGATTTGGTAAAAAATGAAAGCAATTTGTACGCTGGCTTTTATTGAATGTATTCTTAATTTGTGAACCAACCTAAACACTAATACATTAGTACCAAATGATAGTGGATCCCAATTTGACCTACCTCATGAATATTAATGAGGTAGGTCACAGACTGCTGCCCACTAAAAAAAGCTGCCATCTTAAGTATGGTCAGCAGACCACCATGTCTTTGATTACTTTTAAATAAAGCAAAAACATTTTGAAAATGCAGGAAGTAAAATCAGATGTTTTAAAAAAAATACACGTTTTAGAAACTCTTTTTTAGAGTAGGCAGTGGTCCATTGACAAGTGCTTGCTGATAAAATATGTTATAGTCAACATTTGCAAAGGGCTTGGCTTTCCCAATGAGTTACCACCTCTTTTGAAGTTTCAGTTCAATATTAATGTCTTGCACCCAATTTTAGTTGCTAAACATTAGCACATATCAGAAGGAATAGGCAGTCGGAAGGACTGCCTTAACATGCACCATTCATAGTGGATATCTTAACCCATTTAAGGATTTGGAAATCCTTTCCCGAATTGTTACAGGGGCTTAATGTATTTGAAAAAAGGTTTACTGAATCAGAGGGTTTGTAAATGATAAAACTCTTATGGTCCTAAACCTTTTATACTTTGGGGTTCAAGAATCTGAACTCTAAAACTGGGTAGTAGTAACACCTCTAGCTTACAGTGCCTAAAACAGTAGTATAGAGCGTTGCACAGGAAGCCCGCCTCTGTCATGTACATATTTGTGACTGACTGAAAGTTCCTGGCCTGTCCTACTGGGGTTACACATGGATCTTCACAGGAGGCCCATTAACCCAAGGGGCAATGTAATCCACTGTGCTAGAGAGTGGAAGAAAGATGCGGTGCCCTTCCAGACGAGTTTAACACAAGGTGGAACAGCCCGATTGCTGGTGGAGACTCACTGTGGTCCGGGATGGGACTTATTTGGACGAGGCTGCAAGCGAGGGCAGTTCCTGGGTTGATTTTGGAATTCGCGCGACCTTTCCTCAGCCCCCACGCTTGTTGGCCACCAACAGGTTAGGGTGAGTCCACTTCTGCTTTTGGTTCGCTGCATGTTGTGCCACCCTATCAGCATTTACTAAGGCAAGGACATTTCCGGCTCCCGAGACCTGTAACCTGAAGTGCTCCTTGTTGGTGGGCGCCCCTGTCCCCTGCTCAGTAGTGCTCATCGTCACACACGGTCCCGCAAGGGACGTGTAGGCCTCATGCCCATTCAATCTGTGGCCTCTCTGACGAGACAGAAGTGCATCAACTATGGACCTGTGCCCCTCAACCAGTCAAATTACTCAAGATCGGCATACAGTAATCCAGATGTGTCCTGATACTTCAGATGTGTTCTCCAAAACTATATGTTACGCTCCGGATGTCTACCCTCTAGAAATGGGCATTTTTCCAAATGAGACACCCAGTAATGTAAATCCCACCTCCAAATACAATCTGCACACATCATGTATATACCGTTTCAGAAACATCGAGAGCAGAGAAAGAATGAATTTATTTGTGTAGCACATCAAGAATGCGGAGTGACCTCTAGGCGCATGATCAGACTTTTAGAGTTGACAAGTGGTGACTAGAGGTTTGGGTTACATTCTACAGTCCAGATTTTCTTTCCATAAAACACTATGGCCCATATATATGGTTTTAGCCACAAAACTGCGCTAATGCAGTTTTGCAGCTAAAAGTTTAGTGCTGGCTTGCATCATTTAACAACGCCAGCTGGGCGCCATTTTTATTGAATAGCGCAAGCCGGTGCTAAACTTGGGCTAGCGTCTTAGAAGAAAACGCTAGCCAGGTGGGGGTGCGGTAGTTAAGAAGGAGGTTGTGCGTCAGAAAATTACGCTAACCTAGTTAGAGGCAAAAAAAAATGCCTCTAACCAGACTTGTGCCATTTCCTGGCACACAAACACCACAAACATGACTCCTGTTGTAGGAAAAACAGGAGTCATGCCCACGATCCCAGTGGCCAGCACAGGGGACAATTGTCCCATGGGCATGGCCATTGCACCCTGTGGCATGCAGGGATCTCAAGTTAAAACATATGTAAAAACATACTTACCAAAACTTACCCTACTTTTCTGGGATGGGGTCCCCCATCCTCTGGTGTCCCTCTGGTGTGGGAGTTCCTGGGGTTTGGGGAGGGCATCTGAGGACCCATTCCATGGTGTTTAACCATGGAAATGGGTCCACATGTCCCCTAGCGTCTGGTCTGACCTAGGCGTTAAATAATGGTGCAGAGCTTAGCCCCTCCTCCCACCTGTACGTCATTTTAGCATGGGGGATAAAGATGGGGCTATGGGATTCGCACCATTTTTTAGATGGGAACACCTACCTTGCATCTCATTGACGCAAGGTATTTGCACACATCCAAAAAATGGTGCAAAATCCTATATTTTCATGTTAGACATGTCTAACATCAAAATATAAATATAGAGTTGGGTTTGCGCTGAATTTGCATTAAAAAATGGCGTTAATTCAGAGCAAACAGAGTATAAGTATGCCCCTATGTGCCTAGAACTTAGTCCAGTTGGTTCATTTGAGTTGAGACAGGCCTACAGCTCCCAGAATACTTTGGGTTATGCTAGTCCATGCATAGAACATGTTATTCTTGAGAACACTTCTCTGTAATATCCATACCCCCATCCATGATACGTGCAGATGTTGCCATCTCCACTGTAACCCTTCGCTGGGCCTGAAAGTAGCCAACATAAACAAGCTAATTGTGTTTGGTTTACACTCTTCTGGCTGTACAAACTTGTGTATGCTCTTTTGCCTGTTCATGGATGTACCTTACAACATCAAGGTAAAAAATGCTTACCTGAAACAATATAATATCCAGGATAATGGCTACCTCAATATCGTGAAGGTCAGTATACATATGTAAATACAGTTTTGCTATTCTTAACTCCACAACTAGCTGACAGATGCCTTGAAGGTACAAATATATCCACGATACATAGATGCGGGGCGAGAACAGTAAAACTGTACTTACCTATATATGCTTACCTTCATCATATAGTGGTAGTCGATATCCTGGTTACAGTATTTTTGCTGGACGATATTTAATACTCTATTTTGCAGTAGAATGTCTTAGTTGAATGTAGACGGGATCCTACTATATGGTTGATTGTCTCTTACCCTGTACATAGTGACGATATCCGTTTTTGAACCCCTAGGGGATCTTTGCCTAATTCTATTTCCAGCCTGTGGTCTCTGTCCCTGTATTTGATCATTGGCTGCCTGTGTTTTCGATGCTCGGTCCTGTCTTTGCCTGTGTCTGACCACATCCTGTGGTCTCGGATCTTGTAGGTAGCCATTAATTGCCTTGGTTTTTGATCCCAGGACCTGTTTCAGTGTTTTAGTTTCTGCGGCCAGCTTGTGGCAGCTGGCTCTGCGCGTAGACCAAGATTTGCTAATTCCTTGGCATGGGAGCTCGTGAGTTGCTAAGTGACGCCACATGACGACCAGAGGCGCTAGTTCGCTTTCAGGTGTAGTAGGATTTTTGTGCCAAGAGATGAGGCAAGAGCACCGTAGCCCGGCTTTAGTTGTGTAATGGCAAACCGCCTATGAGGCATGCAAAGTGGGTGTCTTGGCACAACGCAAAGAACCTGGAGATTCTATGCAATGAAAGATCAACTAAAGCCACGCAAAGTAGTAGCATCTGTCGTTAAGTGAAATCCCAACAGCAAAACAGGTACAAATAAGGGGCAAAAGGAAAAACACCTGATTGTACTATGTTTAAATGTGTAGTTTCTGCACAATTACACATTTTATGTGAGTAACAATTGCACAATTGTCTCCGTATTGAGGTTTGAGCTGGAGAAGGTGGCTCGAGTACAAACTTAATGCAAGGCATTGCCTGATCACCTTTGTGTAACAGTGCATTGCTAAATCATGTTCGCCTTCGTTCTAAGATGGGATTTTGTGTGGGAACACACATAGTAAGTACAGTGCAGCTCTATTATTTGCCATTTTCACAATGCACACAGCAGATTGCTACACAGCACTGGATTGCGCCAATCTTAGTAAATGTTGGTGGTAGTTATTAGTTGTATGTGTTGGTGATCCCTAAGCCAGACTTTGCTGCTTCCTACTGCTGTAGTGTAGTGTCCAGCCCTGTACTCAGTCGGTCATGAGCTACCTGCGCTTAGAATCCAGAGGTGTGTTTTTGTCTGTTTCAGTGATTGGTCTGTGGTCTCTGACCAGGTTTATGATCGTTTGTTGCCTGCATTTGGGATCTCAGTTTTTCTTTGGCTGTTTTAGTTACTTTCTGTAGCGTATGGCCCTGTACTGTAATTAGTTGCGTGTGTTAGTGTACACTGAGGCCCCTATTTACAAGACCCGTGGAGCAGGGCAGCCCTGTGACACAGAGAAAGGGCATAAATGTACCATATCTAGAAGGCACAGAGCATTTCTGTAGAATGCTGCACACATACAAAGAGGAAAGAACAAGGTGAAATAAATATATTTCCCCTTGTTGCACCTCCTTTGGAGATGATTTTGGCCCATGATTTTTGGGGAAGATTTTGGCCTGTTCCCAGGTTTACAATCTCTTGTAAATCTGAGAATGTGTCAAAATACTTGGGTATTTCATGGGAAAACTCACCACAACTCCCATGGAATGCCTCGCTGGCGCAGTGTAAGTCAACGGTGCTAATTGCACTGCATTGCCTTACACAATATCTACAAGGCCATAAAAAGCCATGCAAAGTAGCTTGTATGGGCCTGCACAATGCGCCACCAGTGCGTCACAAAAGTGACGCCCTGGCAGCACATGGACTTGTAAATAAGCCCCTTAGTCTGTCTTTCCTCGTTCTACCATTGCATCTCTTCAGCTGTTTCTGCGGTTAGTCTGTGCTCTCTGACCAGACTCCTGAGCACTAGTCGCCTGTGTTTAGAATCCCTACACTTGGCATAACCTGTCTTTGTCCCCACTCTGTAGCGTCTGACCTTGTATCTGATTGGTTGCCTGTCTTGTGGATTCATAATTGTGAGCAGTCATTGTGCCTGGTCATTGCTCCTGACAAGAAAAATGTGCAACATTTCATTTTGCTTTATGTCTGTATGTAGGCTTATCAGTGGGTTAAAAACCCCTGATTGGTCTCTTTCAACAGTGGATGCACATGTGTATTTCTGTATTTCTGTTATGTCAGCCATTGGTATATTGGATCTTCAGCGATTAGAACATGCATTGTTTGTAGTAGCTGCATTTGCAGGGCTTTAAACTAGAACCCAGATCTTTGTGACTGGGGGTGAGTGTTTGCATTGTTCAGCATTCCATCCATCACTTGTTCTTTTTGCATTTTCACCCTAAGCGAGAAGGGTATGCCCAGACATGGGGCCCTTGCTCCCTATGCCAATGGAGTCAAGCTAGCCTGGCTGATGAAGGGTGATACCCTAAAATCGGTCCCAGGATGCTTGTTTCCAGTCCAGGGAGGACCTGGTTTGGCAGTTTGGGGTGGACTGTTCCCACGGGGAGCAGATCAATACTGATTTGGATATGTTTGGGTCCAAACAGGAATTGCATGGGTAGCAAAAAATGATGGAGTTAGGCCCAGATCCCTGTACTGGGGTGAATGTTTGACATTGTTCAGCATTCCATCCATCACTTGTTCTTTTTGCATTTATTGCCCTAAGTGGGAAGGGTATGCCCAGACATGGGTCCCTTGCTCCCCAAGCCACTGGAGTCAAGCTAGCCTGGCGTGATACCCTGAAACCAGTCCCAGGATGCTTTGTTTCCAGTCCAGGGGAACCTGGCTTGGCAGTTCGGGCTGGACTGTTCCCATGGGGAGCCGGGTCAAGACTGATTTGCATATGGTTGGGTCCAAACAGGAATGGCATGGGTAGCAAACAAACGATGGGTTTAGGCCCAGAACTCTGTGCAGGGGGTTGAATGTTTGACATTGTTCAGCATTCTGTCCATCACTTGTTCTTTTTGCATAAGGACAGATGAAGCATAATGTCAGCACTACCGTACACTTCTGTGCCATTCAGAACAAAGAAAGGAATAGTGCATAGGCTTGATCATTTCACTGCTCCCCTCCAATGTGTATCTTGGCCTGGTGCCGGACATAATTAAGCCCTTTAACCTCACAAGCAATAACTATATTGATGACACACAGATCATCGTCAAATTGGAAAATTCTAGCACTTTTGATAACCCAAGACTATGATCCTAATTACAAGAGGCCTGTAATGGTAGAGTTAGGACTATTATGAATCGTTTGGTGTTTCTGGGCCCAGAACTACCAGGTCTGCAAATATCTGACCAGGTAATCCATGATCTGCAAACTCAAGGCTAGGTACTTCTCGGCCTGAAGACCCCAGACCTTGTTTCAATGGTGTGATTCTGCAGAGTGAAACCAGAAGGAAGGTGGTAGCAGGACAGGGGTAGTGGGCAGGAGCGTAGCTTGGCTCCCGCCCATCCTATGAAGCACCATCAGGGAGTTGTCCATGCTTCCAAGCCTCTTTTCCACCAAACACCTTGCCACCCTCATCAACAACTTCAGGTGCTGGCAAAACTTGGGTCTCACACGTAGTTTGCTCATAGCAACATTCTCCATAGCATTAGCCCGGGGCATTAGCAGAGGCCAGGACTAGCAGATGGCACCTTCTACCAAGCCTACCCACATTTCCAGAAGCAGCCAGAAACTATGCGCTGAGACCTTCTGCACAGAGGGCACCTAGATGTAGAGATGACAGGATGGGGAGCAGTCAACCCTTCTCAGCTGAGTCCTGCCCTGCCGTTCATCTCCTCTGTACCACCCACCTGCTGCCTCTTGCCCCACAAGCCTCTCCGCGACTCCAGTATCCATTTACCACCTGCTGTATTCTGGCTTTGAACATGTAAGAATTTGGGCATGATATTTGACCAGAAAGGGGAAAAACATGTAGATTTCAGACTCAACATTTCTGGTTCCACAAGTTATTCCCCATTCTGGGAAGAATAACTTGTGATAGTTGGATTTAGATGACCTCATTCTGGGAAAATAACTTTTTGGAGGCTGGATTTAGGCTGGATTTTCGGTGTCCCCACACCTCAATCTGAATCTCTCATAATGATGCCCTGTGACCGACTACATGCACTATTGTCCATCCCAGATTGCTCCAAACCTTCACTCTCTCTTGTACCAATAAACAAACCCAATTATGTGCCTGATGTAGGAGCTGAGGGTGACTAAATGGGCCTGACACCAAGCCAAGGGCCATTTCAGTCTGTCTTTTGCTTGCCCTTCTTAGGATTAGACAGCAAGAAGAGCTAGTTCTTCGGGATGTTACCCAAACTGATCCTAAAGCCAGCTAATAAACTAAAATGCAACGCCTGTGCAGTCTATCCATCCAGTAGTGGGACAACGAGTAATGGAATTTGTCCCAAGAAATAGTTGAGGGTACCTTAGTAAAAAAATTATCAGACTCAAAAGTGTAAAGTGGGCAAAAGAAAAATAGTACTTATAATCTTTTCCTCATGATTTTTTGTGGCATTTAGAATCTGGGTGGGATGTCAGGCCACAAAAGGCACAAACATGCTTGTATTTGCATACTGCGGGACCCTTAAAACATGTCTTAAGGCCCAGCAACCACCCTTTCTTTTAGCCTGTCAGGGAGAAGCCTGAAATGTGCTGCAGAATTTCAAAACTTTGCATTCATGTTTTTTTCTAAATGGTCATTCTGGCGTCATATAACAACCATGCAAGTCCAACATAAGCATTATGAGTGCCAATTACTGGTAGCCAAATAGTTTGATACCTAGTTCTAGATTATTTTCAACAAACCTGTTGCACAAATATCATACTGTTGAGAACTTCTCAATGTATTGGCCCTGATTTATACTTTTTTTGTGCCACATATGCATCATTTTTTTACACAAAAGCGGCGCAAACTTACAAAATACAGTTGTATTGGCTCAGACAGTGGCACTTTCTCGCTAGTATGCCGCAGCCCTTTTATATTATTAACTTGATCGGTCTGATATTGGAGGCTTTTGCAACGGATGCTGCAGCCTTTATTGCCTCACTTCCGGCTACTTTTCTGTGCTCATTTTGCAACACTGACTGAATGGTTTCTTGAGGCGCCTGTGCCAGAGCTACCCCTGAACTAGGTAGGGGGTTGATTTGGTTACTTTATTGATTGGATGGGTTTTGGTGTCACTAGTGCCAGGTAAGTATGTGTCATAGGTAAAGGAAAAGTCCAAGACTCCTGCTGCTGTGAAGGTGTAGGTAGCCTCAGGTCTAGTGTTAGGAAATGAGGAGGACAATAAACCCAATAATACCTATTGTACTCACTTGCTGAAAGGTACAATGTGTTTTAAAACATATTTATATATATTTTTTAGGACAATTGGGTTACTGAGGTGGGTGAAACCCTACTCAAGCAACAACCACAATTCTTGTCAGGGTGAAACACAAACAGACCCCAAATTAGTCTGTGTTTAACACTGTGGTAGCTTGGCACAAAGGCAGTCAGGCTTAACTTAGAGGCAATGTGTAAAGTATTTATGCAGCACTTAGACAATAATAAAGTGAAAACGCAACAAACGAAAAATTCTGCAACAACTTAGAAAAATAGAGTAAAATTTAGTAAATTATTTAATACTTGAACAACAACAATCCAATTAGCAAAACTGAAGATATGCAATTTTAGATATTTAGGTAAAAATAGTACTTTAAAGCACAAAGCACCAACTGTGGGTATCTGTTTGCGCCGGACCAAAATAAAGTCACAAGTTCAGGCTAATCACGATGAAGTAAAAGCTGGATACAGGGACCAGGTTAGTCCTGCTGAGAATTGTACCTTAAATCCTAATAGCAGAGTGTTGCCATATGCATTGTGGTCCTGACAAATGATGCAAGGTCTGCGTCAAAGATGCATCATGGAGCGATGGCCCTGATGATGTGCACAGGGTGTAATGCATGCTTGCTTCAAGGCTTCATCGCACTGCATCAGTTCTGAAGAGGCTTAGCGAAGAACTGCATTGGGTTTGCATCACGCTGCATGGGTTTTGATGAGACCACAGCTGGGCTAGCAGAGCACGTTTATCTGCATTTCCAAGCACCCAGGATTGCAGGGGCACCACGTTGGGGGTTAGGACTCACAGTAGGCAGATTCCAGTTGCAGGTGTCAAGATGGTTGGAGCATTTTCTGACCGAGACTGATCAGGAGGCCAGTCAACTAGCCTTTGGAGTCACTCCAGTGCTCCTGGGTTCAGAGTGCAGGCTCATTCCTTCTCACTGAGTCACTGAGGCAGCAGGGAAGCAGGGTAGCCAAGTAGCAGGGCAGGGGAGCAATTCTTCTTGCAGTAGAGCAGCACAACACTTCCACAGGTCCAGAAGTGTGCTGGAGAGTTTGTTCTGAGGGTCCACTATTTATACCTGATGTCATTTTGAAGTGTGAAAAGCTTCCAAAATACTCCCTCCACAGAGGTATCTGGAATTTCCTGCCTCCTTGCCCTGAAACCAATTTGTCTGGAGAAAAGTGTGAAGCCCTTTGTGGGTGTGCTTAGACAGAGTCTTTGTGATGTGCAAGTGTGATAGGTGACAGCTTCACCCCGTATCAAATCAGAGATGGCTCATCCCTCCAACACCTATCTCCTTTGCCTCCCTGTCTGGGAGTAATACACAAAGACCAATTTCCAGCTACACCTAGTCATGTGCGCCAGGATATAGGTTGGCTATAGGCAACAAATGGTTAGGGGAAAAATATCAACTGTGCATAAATGGCAATTTCAGAATGGTGATTTAAAATCCAACTAACATTAGAGAATGTTTTAAATCCCAGTTCTTTAGAGCCCAAACTCAACTTTCTTACCTGCTCCCAATTTTAAGTTATCCAGTGGCTGCCCGTCCTTTAGGGCAGAGGGGCCACGCCCCCCCCTTTGGCCCCTCATGAAGAGTGTTTGTCAGGCTGAACAAAGGTCAGCCTGGCAGACACTCTCCATGTTCAGCTCAGGCAGCCAGGAGTGAGACATGCGCGATTTGCGCAGACTCTGGCTGCCTGAGCTGAACTTTGCTGGGCTAAGGCAATCACAGCTCCTATGGGCGTGACCTCCTCGGCTCAGCAAATGTGCCTCGAGGCCCTCCCCTGGGTGATGAGGAAAGCTTTACCAATTGACACTCTCCCTGGGCACTTCAGTTTAAGCTCTGAAATGCCCAGGGCGAGTATCAATCAGTGACACTTTGTCACGGAGTGGGGTGGGGTCAGCAGTCTCACTGACCCCATCCCACTCTGTGACGAGGCTGGCCTGCTGCCTTCCCTCATTGGCAGACCTAAGGTCAGCCAATGAGGGAAGGCAGCAGTCCCAACCCTCCTGGATGCTGAAGGTAAGTGTGTGTGTGTATATGTGTGTGTGTGATGTTTTAAATTGAATGTTTGGTGCGCGCGTGCATGTTTGAGTGTTTTGAGTGTTGTTAATGGATGTGCTTCAGTGCGTGCATGTCTGTGTGAAAGAATGAGTGTATGTGTGTGTCCCACCGCCCCCCTCCCTCCTAAAGCTGGCAGCCGCCACTGAAGTTATCACTTACTAAATGTAAAAAGGTGAACCAATATTATCCTATGGGAGAGGTAGGCTTGCTTTAGTGAAAAACAAATTTGAGAGTTTTCCACTACCAGGATCTGTAACACTTAAAAGTACATGTTCAACTTTTAAAATACAACACACCCTGCCCCATGGGCTGTTTGGGGCCTACCCAAAGCATGACTTGTGTATTAAAAAGGAAGTTTTAGGCCTGCAAAAGGTTTATTTGGCCAGGTCGAATTGGCAGTTTACAACTGCACACAGAGGCTAAAATGATAAGCCCAAGATATGTTTAAAGGTCTAATTAAGTAGGTGGCACAATGAGTGCTGCAGGCCCACTAGTAGCATTAAATCCAAAAGTCCTGGGTACCTGTAATACCAATTTACTAGGGATTTCAAGTAAAATAAATGTGGAAATTGGGTGTAAGCCATTTCCACTATGTTTAAAGGAGAGAGGACAAGCAGTTTAACACTGGTTAGCAATGGTAAAGTACACAGAGTCCTAAAAGACAAAAAACAGGTTCAGAAAACTGGAGGGGAAAAGACAAATCATTTGGGAGGGACCCTGCGAAGATGATCAAGTCCAGCAGTTGTTTACAAATATATCTCATAAATCCTTATACATAGTCCCAAAAAACCCTTGCTTCACTTTTGGTATGGTGACCATATTTGTATTTGGGTTCCAATTAGTATTTAACAAAAACCTCAAACTGCAATTCTACTTTCTGTCAAATGTCTGTCGTATCCATATTTTGATCCAATCCCTATGCATTTGTGTCCATCATGCTTCTTTAGGGGGACGACATTTCTGAAACAATTAGAAAATTATGAATGTCACAATCAACAATTCCAATAATGCCCTGTCCAAACCACTTTGTTAATAGATATAAGCACCTTAAGGGCAAAACAATATTTAATTTGTGTTGTATCCCATACACTGTGAGAGTTAGGTAACCAATTACAAGAACACACTGATCTGTGCAATGTCTGTTGTAAACACTATCGTGTATTACACCGCTGGGGTGTGTGTCTTATGTGAATTAACAAACATGTACCTTAGCCTACCTTTGAATGTCCCAATTAGAGCATCAAACTACACTCACTCTTTTGGATTCCCACTGCGCAAACCCCAAGGATTGATGTTACCAAGATCTTTAATGCTACCAGTCTAAGTTAACACTATAGAGAAAAAGCAAAATACCTATCGATAGATACATGCTTGCAATCTGGCGAATGTTGTAATTTATTTGTTGTGAAAATATGTACTTAAATATCCTTCTAATCAACTTGTAAGGTAGAAAAAGGTAACCCAACACTTTTGAGGAATGTTTTGACAGATCTTTATACAGATCAAAACATCTTAATATAACAATATTTTCATTGCAACACTTTAGGAAAACAGTAACTATTAAATAGGACCTTTAGGGGAGAAAAAGGTCAATAAACTCGTTTAAGAAAGCTTTTTCAATATTACTTTGTCAGCATCACAATCCTCGCAAATGTGGCACCGTTTTCATCACAACACAAAGGGAACATTTAACAATCACGTAAGGTCAAGTGTACACCTGAAAAATCGAGACGCTTTTTCACATTGTAGCTTAATCAACTACATCAATGTGCACTGGAGGCTTGTTAAACAAAGGATCTCATTTTAATCATTTTGATGTTATCACTTTGAGTAGAGAGTTAGTTCACAAAACCTATGAATCTATTTATTCTGTTAAATCCTTAGATTTTAATAATCCATATTTCTTAATGCCACTGATCCTTTGTTGTGCTTATCTGAAAACTAAATCTTTGTCTTGCCTTTTATTGAATGTCATCATTTTTGTCTCTTGGTGTCCATACTCATCATGTTAAATTCATATTCTCTTTACTGCCTGCAACTGACATTACAATATATTTTCAATCAATCCTCTTGGGTGATGGCTGACCATTTCATGGGTTGCTTTGATTGGTTTCCTTGGTGTATAGTGCGGTGTTCCATTTCTTTCCTTGAACTGTGATGCTCACATCTAAGAAGTGTATGGTGGCTTTTTGAATGCTAGAGGTAGATTTAATTTGTACCAACATCCGAATATACTTGTCATTTATTGCTGATTTGTTTGAGATATAAATGATGTGGTGAGAAACGACACTTGGAAATAACATTGAGGAATTCACTATACAATATCACAAACAAATCATGAATAGACCTTTTCCCTCGCTCTTTAGAAGTTTAAGAAATGCTACTTCCCCAGATCCCCACCTGCAATGGCTAAATCTTTTACTTAGTGCTTACTTTGTGAAAAAAGAGAGTGGTCTAAAGCTTGTCTTGGGAGCTCTCATGCGTATCGCAGCGAGACTCTTTAGTGTTCAGAAAAGGGCTCGGAGCCCTGTCAACTTCACGTCAGTGTTTTTTATTGGTTCGTGGGCTTGCCTAATAAAATCTGCTTGCTTTCATTAGTCGAAGGCACGCATACGTCATGCCTTTTCCGGTGGCTAGCCCTCCTCGAGCGCAGCGACCAAGTACAGAAAACATGCGAGGCTCGCTGTTTTCCATCGGGCTCGTGGACTTCTTTTTCTCTAATTTACGAGCGCGATCTCGCTTGGCAGAAGTCGAGCGCTTTACATAGTTAATTGCACCTTTTCGGGTTACTTATATAAATGCACTTTTGCCCGATAGGTGAAAAGTCGGGTTAGGAGTTTACAACGCTATCAGCTCTAACATGAGCAAACGCGAGACCCGTTGCATTGCAAATGCTTGTTTTAGTTCTCCCCGCTCGGTATCTTGTGAATCTCCTGTGCACTCCTCCCTTCCGGAGTGCGAGGCGTGACTCAGAGCAGCGCGTGCACAGCGGCATGACCTGGTTTATGGAGTCCTTGCGACACTGCTCTCTTCTTCCCTTACACCCACCCTTCTCTGTTCTCTTTCACACACACTCTGTCCTCAGTCCTTCTCTGTTCTCATTTACAAACACTCTCTCCTCCATCCTTCCTTCTTCTTATTTACACACACTCTGTCCTCAGTCCTTCCCTTGTACTCATTCACACACACTCTGTCCTCCATCCTTCCTTGTACTCATTCACACACACTCTCTCCTCCATCCTTCCTTGTACTCACTCACACACACACACTCTGTACTCAGTCCTTCCCTTGTACTCATTCACACACACTCTCTCCTCCATCCTTCTCTTGTACTCATTCACACACACTCGGTCCTCAGTCCTTCCTTGTACTCATTCACACACACTCTCCCGTCCATCCTTCCTGGTACTCAGTCACACAAACTCTGCCCTCAATCCTTCTCTTGTACTCATTCACACACTCTTTCCTTCATCCTTCCTTGTACTGATTCACACACACTCTGTCCTCAGTCCTTCTCTTCTACTTATTCAGACACACTCTGTCATCAGTCCTTCTCTTGTACTCGTTCACACACTGTTAGAAATTGGGTCTTTGGTTGACAGTCAGGTTACCCCCTGTTCAAGCAAGGACCCTCACTCTAGTCAGGGTAAAAGAGAATCACCCTCAGCTAACCCCTGCTTACCCCCTTGGTAGCTTGGCCAAGCAGTAGACTTAACTTCAGAGTGCTAGGTGTAAAGAATTTGTACCAAAACACACAGTAACTCAATGAAAACACTACAAAATGACACACCACCAGTTTCGAAAAATAGGAAATATTTATCTAAACAAAACAAGACCAAAACAACAAAAATCCACAATACACAAGTCAAGTTATCAATTAAAAGTAAAAAAGAGTCTTTAAGTAGTTTAAAACACACACTAAGGCTGTTAGCATGAAAAGGTACCTTGGGTGCATCAAAAATAACCCCGCACGGGCGAGTGCGCGTCAAAAAGGGCTTGCGATGCTTTGATTCCACTCACGAGTGGGACCTTGCATCATATCTCCTTTCGCCGGGCCGGGGCGCGCCGTTTCTTCTCTCCGCAGGAGAGCGATGCGTCGATCCGGTCGGCACTCTCGGGTCCAGGCAGGCCTTGTGTTGTTTTTCCATGCCCAGCAGTACTTGAGTCAGAAATCCAGCCGCACGATGATCCGAAAACCCCGCAGCATTCTGTCCTTCATCCTTCCTTGTACTCATTCACACACACTCTGTCCTCCATCCTTCTCTGTTCTCATTCACACACTCTGTCCTCAGTCCTTCCTTGTACTCATTCACACACACTCTGTCCTCAGTCCTTCTCTTGTAATCATTCACACACACTCTGTCCCCCACCCTTCCTTGTACTCATTCACACACTCTGTCCTCCACCCTTCCTCGTTTTCTCTCTGTTACTTCCCGCTTCACGTGCCCTCCTGTCTTTCCCCACTGCCTATGTCTTTCCTCTTTACTTGTCCTCTTCTCCCGTTTCCCTCAACCTTTATCGCTTTGCTCTCTAAGTCCCCCCCCCGTCACCCTCCAATCCTCTGCCCCTATTGTCACTTATGCGTAATGCCGTGAGGGTTGGTAGCCAACAAATCCTCCTTGGATTTGCTTTCCCTCCTATCAGCTCCCGCCACGAGATGCCGTCCTATCAACACCTTGAGTTTGGAAAATAAATAGACGCATCCTTTGCTTCTTATCGCGATGCCCGAGCACTATGACTTCTTGCGCCACCTAACGCAACTTAGCACTACACATATGCACCTCTGCAATGGTAAGTAACTAGACCATCTTCTGCCTTGTGTTGGGATGCATGAGCGCCTGTGCAACCCTTCCGTAAATACGGGATAAGGCGACTTGCCCCGCTGTTCACCTGACCAACTATATGCAATCTCACGCTTGGGGGATATGATTTGGGGATTGGGAATACACTTTACCTGCTGTTCACACACTTTTTTTCACAATCATACTAAGGGGGTAGGTATTAACTCATAGGCCCTGATTTATACTTTTACATGCAAAACTGCGTCAGATTCCAGATCCCCAAGCGATTTTTGTTTTCATTTTTTAGGTACATAAGATCTGAGAAAGCCTTTTCACATAAATATGTGGTGGGGAAAGGAAGTAAAACCATAAGGGCCTCTCATGTCTCCATAGCCTCTCTGTCAAATGTAATTCATTTTTTAAAGCACCTCTTTTACAAGTGTACGGTGTTGGAGCACTTTACCAGGGACGACAAGGTGTAGGATTCACATGGTATCCACACTGGCATGCATTTTCTAAGAGTGCTTTGTCTGAAGAAGCACAAACACAGGATTCAGAACATAACACAGTGTTTAGTGTTGACTTTATTCATAAAAAAGGTATTTCTACGCAAGGAATCCTTTTTTTAGCAGTATAAGGAGAATGAAAGATTGGGAAAAATCATAACTTTCTAATTTGTGCCTTGCAGATTGAATGCAGTTCTTTTGTTGGCAGTTTATAACTCACTGTGCTAGATTATGATTGTAACTTATGAACTGCCCAGTAACAAAAGCATCTTTGTAGCAAAAGCAGTAACCCACTGTGCTATGCACATAAAATACTGTTATTTGCTTGATACAATTTATTTGCGGCAGGCATATTAACCATCTGCGCTACCTTGATGAGACATAACTGCCACTAGACAAAACTCCCATCTCTCTACAGCAGGTACAATAATTACCAGAGTTATCTTGACAGGAAAGTTGCTGGTTGTACAAGGTACTTTGCAGAGCTCTTCAAAGTGCTGCACAAAAGAAGTAATAAATATAAAAACAGGCACCTGTTTCTGTCAGAGGCCCCAGTTGCAGAAGTGCCTTCCTGCTGATCCAGGCCTGCAGACCCCTTGGGAATGTGTCATGGGCCCCTGGAGGGCCGAGGACCACAGGTTGGAAACCAATGAGCTAGGCTGTTCTCTTGTCAGCAGTCTCTGTAGTGGGTTCACATCTAAACCTGGTGACACTGGTCCCACCATCTCCATCCTGGGATTACCAGGTACAATATTTGTGGATTTGGTATTCCTGGACCCAGAGGTACTGGGTTACTCGGAATGGCCAGTAGCAGTGTCCCCCTGACTCTTCGGGGAATAACATCACTTGTAATGAGGACTTCAGTATAGTATCAGACAGAGCTGGGCCACCCCCGGGGTGCTAACCATCAGAGGAGCCTAGGCGCAGCCTGCAGAAGTCTCTGCCCAACCTGGCTCTATAGAAAGTTTAGTAAACACTGTTCTGAAGTCTTTTTTTCTCCTTTCTCTTATTCCTTCTCTTATGTCCCCCTACCATTCTCATTTTGCCAACACATTGACAACTAAAGATGACAAGTTGGACGGGGCGCCAAATCTTGTTTCGTCCAGGGCGCTATCTGAGCAAAGGGCAGCTCTGCTGCCAGATATATGTAGGACTTCTGCATTCACTGCTGTATAGGAGTGGTTTATCAAAGTCGTAAACACATTTTAACCTGAGCCGTAGATGGCTGTCAGGGCCCAAGAGTGGTAGGTAAAGAATGCACATATTGAATAGAAGTGTGTCGGCAGCCTCACGCCTTGCCCCTGTGTGTCTGCCCCTATTTTGCTCACTTCAGAGTGCATTCTTTTAAATTCTTTTAAATTCAACAAAAACCTTTCCACCTTTCTCCCAACACAGCATTGTGACAGCTTCAGAAAATTGCTCTTGTGCCAACCTGATTTATAAATCAAGAGATCGGGCACATAGTTTGCATGAAAAACACTTGGGCAGCCGCTCGTGAGAAAATTGTAAAGGAAGTATTGTCCTGTCTGCAGTACTGACACAAGACACCTGCTCAATGTACTGAATTTGAGCAAGATTACTCTTGCGACAGTGGACCCCTTCCCTTTCCCTTTAGTGGTTTCAGAAAAGTTGTTTTCATCATACCCGGTTGAGGAGCCCAACTCGCTGAAACCATTAAGTTACATTCCTCCTTGTTCGTTAATCCCATGCTGTGTTAGAGGGCAGAGATGCTCAGGTTTCTAGACATTTTTTGAGTTCTGGAGATTCTTTTTCTTCCTAATAAGCGAATTGAACCTTTCTAGGGTGTTTGGGATTCCATTCTCAGATCCATTCTCAGATCTTGCTTCTGCGGGGCGCTGAGTCTGATCAGATGCTTTCCTCATTCAGTTCCGTATGAAGTGAGCTTCAGTCAGTAGAACCAATAGTCTGTGGTTTCTGGCACTTTGAGCTGCCTGCTTCTTCTTGTGTTACTGGTGAGCTGGCAGCAATTCTTAAGTATCTCCTAGTCTGTCTTCCACGCCCCAGTCCTTCCTGAGTGAGTTATTGCTTCCCTCCCACAGACAATGCTGCTCTGTCCAAGCAATATACTTCTAAAATCCTTCCAACATGGCTTGCTCCTATTTCTGTAAACCCTCCCCTTTAGTAAAGGTGGAAGACCACCCTTGCACCTCCTGTGCCATTTTTCTTTCATCTACCCATGAGTTTCCATACAGGTAGGCTTTTCATTATGTTGATATGTTTGATCTGTAACAAGAATTTGCATGGCAGTCAAGGTAAAGCTATACAGTGGTGATGTTTACCTTTTTCTGAGAGCTGAGCTGAACAGCCTCTGTATTTGTGGTTGAGCGGGAAGCCATACTGCCTTAAGGGCCTGCTGTAGTGGTTTGGGCTATTAACAAATGTATGTTCAATTTGATAAAACTGGGAGATTGACCTGGCTTGAGCAGCCATATTGTTTAGTTTCCTTTGCAACAAAATAAAACAGGAAGGTGGTCAGATTGAAACAGACGCACCACATTAATGTTTTAACTGAGAAGCAGCTGAAGAAGGCTTTACAGAAACACAGAAGAGGCTTCTTTGCCTGGGCCAACCACTGAAAATCAGCCAGAAGCAGTATTAGCATTGGGCTTTATTAAAAAATCATAGAACAAGCAGTGTCAGCTTAATTTTTGAGCTGTGAAGGTCCAACCGGTGCCAAGGTTGCGAGAGCAAACTCAATGCTCGAGGATTTTGGAGATGATGAGCCTCAGAAGGATAAATTAGAGAACCCTTTTTTAGGCCTTGAATTAAGAGAAGTTTTGGGACATTTAAAAGTCAACCTTTCTTTTCAAACAGCTCGAAGGTTATGGAGGAGGAGGGTTTGTTCACAGAGCATAATAGAAAGTAGTCTGTCACTTCATTCAGCAGTAAAGAAAATACTGTTGCGTGAATGGAAGGAGATGGAGCTAAAGTCATTTTCAAGTTTTTTCACAAAAATAGATACATCCCAAAAGCTTGCAGGGGAGTGCCCCTCCATAGTTGAAGTAGACTGCTTAATGACAGGATCATCTTTGCAAGGTGGAATCATTTCTGAACATACTGCGACATTGACTTTGCAGTTAGAGCAAGCAGCTATGCAAATTAAACAATACCATCTCTTCTTAAGGTCTTTCAGTTGCTAGCTGATCAAATCAAGGGAGAGGTAATCAGAGAAGCTTTGTCAATCATGGAACAACAGGCCTGTTTTTGTCAGACGTTGCGTGTGATTCATTAGGCGCAACATCAGCAGCTTCAGGTACCATCATAATGGCTAGAAGGCGGAAGCAATACAGAAGGTCATTGTAATGCAGCTGCCATTTCAGGAACCAAGCGTCTTGTCCCAGAACTGGAAGAATTGGTAAAGAAATCCACAGAGAATATAAAACTAATCGCTCCTACATGTTCATCGCTCATTGGAAACGGGTTTGGTTGTGGAAGAGAGTTTGGCCCAATCTCAGTAATAAAGTCTCCAGACCACCCCTTTTGAGGAAGGTGTTGTGGCCGTGGGGCCCATTTAAATAACAATCCCTGCTCTAGTCAACATCTCCAGTAAATCTGCCTCCTTCTCTCAAATCACAGCTATGCTCCAGGGCGACCAGAGCTATCAGGGGTCACTTGGAGTATTTGTTTTTTAAGATCTGAGAACAGTGGATTTCAGAGAGGTGGGCCCTGGACAGTCGAAAAAGGGTACCACATTCAAATCTCATTCTTTTAGAGCAACTGTTTTGTCAGACCAAATTGTTTTGTCAAACCTCACGTGTCAGAAAACGCTTTTGGAGGGCATACAAAAACTCTTGAATGAGGCTACCATTGTCACGGTTCCAGAAGAGGGGAGAAGAGAAGGTTGTTGTTCTACCATCTTTCTGGTACAGAAGGTTTCAGGGGATTTGAGACCTGTTCTAGATTTGAAATGGGTGAATGAGATGTCTTTACAGAACATTCTACCCGTCGTAAATCAGAGTGGTTTCCTGACATCGGTTGACCTGTTAGATACCTGTTTGCATGTTCCCATACGTATAAGCTCATAGAAGTATCTATGAATTTGTATTCAGGATCACTGTTTCCATTTCCGGAGCTTTTATGAAGATATTGACAGAGATCTTGCGTAGATTTTTGACAAGTGCTTAATTTCTGTTTCTTTCTTAAAGGTATCAGAAGAGAGGCATTACATGCGCACAATTTTACAGAGCAGTTGTTCCTCCCGGCGCCAAGTCAGAGGACTACATTGTGTCAGAGTGCATTCCTGTAAATTCAACAAAAACCTTTTCACCTTTCTCCCAACACAGCATTGTGTTGGCCACATTTAGAATAGACAGAGAACAGATTTTCCTTCCAGTTTACTTGAAACAAAAGTTAATGATACATCTCAAATCTTTGCTATCAAGAGAGTTGTTGGTTAAGGGTTCAGGGGACATGGCATCCACTTCTCAATCTTTTCCTGGTCCCATCTCAGTTTGATTCATTAGCTCCTATACCAGTGGGTTCTGAGCTCCTAGATGTAAGAGGCTCTGATTCCAGTGAGAGGGGAGATGCAACTGTCACTGTAGTGGTGGTTAGTGTCAGACAACGTAGCCACAGGTTACCTTTTTATCCCCTCCTCTTTCAAAGGTGATTACAACAGAGGCCAGCAGCAAGGGTTTGAGTTTAACCTTGGAGAGAAACTCAGCCCAGGGTGGAAGGAGTTCCCTAGACGGAATTATGTTCTCCCAGCATTATTTAGTTTCTCTCTGTCTCTGAAGAGCTAGATGGTCTGTATTTAGATGACAACTAGAATGTCAAGTAGAGTCTCAACCATAAGGGGACAGAGTGTATGACTCTATCGACCCTTGCTCAAGAAATATGTGCATGGGCAGAGGAGAATCTTATCGCGCCAAGTGCAGCCTATCTTTCAAGGAGGGAAATTGGCCAGCGGCTCATTTGAGCAGATCACGCCCTAGTTCTTTTTTTAACATGTTTATTGTATTTTTTCTGTTAGCAAATCAGCATTCACAGCACAGTCGAAAACTGACCAATTGTCATGATACTTTATGTTGACAAGTACATATTAAATGGCAGGTCTTTTATCGACCCACAAGTAGTAAACATGTTAAACTTCCAAACCAATAATGCCCTAATTCTAACACACTCTTCCATGAGTGATTTTTGTGCATTGTAACAAAATACAACAAATATCCCCTACGCTTTCAATTCACTCCCTCATTTGTCAGTTGATTGTTAAGGAATTTGGACGCTCATATCTGGACCTGTTCAATACTCTAAATAATGCTGTCCTTCACTGTTTTGGCAGTCAGGTTCCGTCACCAAAAACTTGACAGAGCACCGATCACCTAAGGTTTTGGTGACAGAAACTGATGGAGAGGTGTAGAAGGAAAGTGGTTCCTTGCTGGTCATGTCATCCATGATATCCTTTCCTTCTACACCTCTTCATCAGATGTTACTGGATCTTCCTAACCAATACACCCCCTCTCAGAGCTCCTCTCCTTCCATAGCCCACTTTGCTATCTCTTTGCCTCGGGGCATGAAGTTTCAGAAACTAGCTTTACAGCTGCAAGGTTGTTCATTTGAGGTTGATGTTTGCGTACAGCAGTCAAGATATTTATCAACCCTAAAAGTGTATGCCTGCCAGTAGCTCAGTTTCAGTAAGTGATGTAATTCAAAGGGCCGCTAATCATCTTCCTGTGCACCAGCAAGGGTGTTGGATTTTTCTGAGACATAGTTTCCTTTAGGGACTAGTTATGTCCACCTTAAGGAGTTAATAGGCAGCAATTCAGGCATGCTCGCTGTTATCTGGGGGCAGACATTAGTGAAAAGTCCAAGCAGCTGCCCTGTCTTTCACAGTGCAGGCTTCACCCGGCCTGCACTTCAAAGGAGGGTCAGAGATTCCCCTACAGGCGGTGCAGTGAGTGACTACACCCACCTGCAGGGGGATATCTGGGAGGTCCCTGTTATGTCACTTCCTGGTGGACAGTCAGTGCGCATCCTGATGGGCTCTTTGCCTCTGCGCCCGTGTCCATAATATTGCGTTGCCCTATGCTAATGAGGGGACACTCACTAAAGATAGCACTGGTGATGTACGTACGCCTACGCTATCTGGATTTGTATTAAGCATCTGCAGCCCTCTTAGAAATACCAAACTACCCTGGGCCTACAGAAAAATGGAGGTCCACCCCGCCCCCATTGCCCCTGGGGCACTTTTGATAATATGGACCTAGTAGTCCATTCGCCAGTTACCTTGTGGCATCTTTAATTGATTTAAGGGCATTAAAGTCTCCTCTCTTTAAGCAACTCTAATTAATAGACCTCAGATTCCTGTTGTTTATTGTCTTTTTATTGGTAGAAGATTCATCTGGATGATAGAGTAACTAGGGGCTCTGTTATTTTCAGAACTATTTCTACTTTTTTTTTTACCGGATAAGGTGTTTTTGCATCCACACTGGTCATTTGTATCCAGATTTCCTTCATCTTTTTATGTGGCCCGACATTTGGTGATTGTATTTGCATACCACATTACTAATGTATATACAAAGGTCTGTTCCATTTAAGAAAGTTGAATCTTTATTTGTGACATCTTGAATTGCAGGACCAGGTCTTAGCCTTCAATGGCTACTCTGAGTAGGTGGCATTGTAGGTGGCAAATGTATTTGCCTATTACAAAGCTTGGAAAAAACTTTCTGGACCAGTTGAAGAAAGATGCCCCAGGTGGGTAGCAACATTCTAGGCAGCATTTTAAGAGGCATCTATGAAAGTCATATGTTTAGTTGCCTCTGTGTAATTTACATTATTTCATGTCGTACCACTATTTTCAAGAAGGTGGAGGGTTTTCTGTAGGGGTGGGCAGAACCCATGGAGTTTCAGTCTTCAGGATTTCACTCGGTGAGATTCCACAGAGTTTTGCCAATGGGCAGAAAATATGCATGCCACACTGCTCGCACTGCAATTTAGTGGTAGCACCACGAGCAGTACTGAAAAATCAGTGCTAATACACCATGCGGTGTGCAAGAGCGCACAGCAATTCGAGTTGATGTCACTGCCGCTCGAGTACAAAATCTACTTGAGTGGAAGCAAATCTACTTGAGAAGAAGCCCTCTGACAGCGACTGCTCATGACCGCCCGTGTTAGAAAATCGTACTACTGGATGCCAAATCTCACGCACCAACTCTCATTTCTAGAGCATTGCGGGGAAAAAAATTCCACCACACGGCGATTGGCGGAATTTGGCTGGAACTCCATGTTACAAGAGTAATGCGCAGTTGTCAAATCCTGCCAATTCTGCTGGCATAATGAAGCATTCCGCCCACCCCTGTTTGTCTGCAGATTTTGGTAACTATGTGCTGGAAGCAGCTAGAGACTTAGGGGTAAACTGGTTCATTGTAATTTAATCACAAGGTGTTGCAGCAGTATTCTTTCAAGTGTCTTGATAAAACAGGTCACCCACAACTTTCTGCTTGGGTATTACAGGAACTGAACGGGCGGCCTTCCGCCTTTCCAACAGTGGAGGGTTTAGGAAATTAGGCAGCTGTCTCCAGACATATTGGCTTTGCCAGTGCATGTTTAATACATACATTGTGTGCATGCTTCAGTGCTCGAGCGGCTGTGAAATGCCTTGGGTCACATGGTGCCTACTGAAAATAAGGGAGATCTGAAGGCGAAGTGTGCGCATGATGAAGGGCGACCACCGGTGCCCTCTTTATCCGGGTACCTCGATGCCTGTCCCAGCAACTTCCATTCGCTGAGCCGTGTCTTCTCTACCCCACCTTCCTCGAATTAGCTTTTCTCCATCTGCCTTGCCCTTCCCTTCTTTCACTTTCACGTTCACTCTTCTTCTTTTTTGGTCCCTGCCCATCCTACATTATGTGACTCGCTATTTATAGTCAGCTGTGCCCTCCTCCCTCGCGGAGCGCGAGCCATCAATCGAGCTACTTGTGCAGCGGGATCGTGTAGCGTAGGATCACCAAGGCTAGTCCACCCGTTCCTGTCACTTCCTTCCTCACCACATCTCCTGTCGCTAGTAAGTTCGTTAGTTCCTGCATTTCACCTCCTCCAATATCCCTCGTTTACTTACTCCCTCCCCCAGTGCTTAATTTGTACATAAAAAGGTGCTGGTGCCCAAATCCTTCCTCTTAAACACGCGGTTGCTGCATTTAAATGTACGAGCACGGAACAGTGTGCTTCTGAAGCCATTTCGGGCCTCTTCCATCCATTTAGAGCCACTCCCCACCCCCTCAGCTCGCTCTTGCAGCTTTCTGCTTTCAACTTTTGTGAGTCTTTTTCGTTTTTCTATTCCTCCGTCTTTCCCATATGTGTCTTTTGCTTGCAGTAAATGCTTGAGGCAGAAAAATTAGCGCCAGCCCTCAAAAATAAGTGCCGGTGCTCAGCACCGGAAACAACAAGCACAAATTAAGCACTGCTCTCCACTCGCTCCTCAAGTTCCCTCTTTCCTTGCTCATCAAGTTTCCATCTATGTAGGTCTTCCTTCCTCCTTCCTTCGATTCCGCTTCTCTCCATCTCCTTACCCTCGCTCTGCGTGTTCCATTGTCCCCCCCGCCCCATTTTCTATCTTTCCATACTTCCCCTCCTCGCGCCCAACATGCTCCCGTTTCTCATTCTCTCAGTTGCTCTCCTTCCATTCATTGCTTCTACTCCTCTCCCCGTTCCTCTTCTTTCCTCACTCTTTTCGTTATGCTTAGTGCCCTCATTTCACTCATCCGTTTCTCTTTTGTCCTCACTTCGCTCCCTCCGTGATCCCAACTTTATCTACTCTCTCCCCTCACTAATGTCTCTTATCCTGTTTTTTGCTGCAGATCCCACCCGAGGATGAATGATTCACTGGATTGCCACGCGCCTTGCAGCAATGGAGACCACTGCCCTGAACCCTTGAGCAGCAGTTGCCCACACGGCAAGGATGTGAACACCCCAAGTTCGAAAGGCAAAGCCGTGAACAAAGGCCCGAAGGATGAGGTGAGCTCCGGGGACTTGTTTATTCCACTGCGGGAGGACAAGTTAATGCCTCTGAAGGCCTCTTCCTGTAAGAACACCATAGGTGGGCTCAATATTTGATCGGTGTTTAACAAGAACCACAGTCTGAGGTGTTGCTCAGGAGGACACTGCAGCTTTGACTACTGACTGAACCTGGCATCACTGCCACAGGCCCGTAAAAACGCTCCCTACTAAACATGACACTCCTATAAATGTGACTGCTTTGACAATTCCAGGCCATCCAAGGCAGTAGGAATTGCTTGGATGCGCCAGAGTTTGTATATTTAATTGTAAGGTGTGTTCCCCTCAAAAGTAGACAGTACCAACGTGTGGTGAACTGTTGTAAGCAAGGGGTGCAGTTAACAAAACAGCAGCACAAATTAAGCACTTTATGCCACCACGTGTGTGCCGTATTCAAAATACGGTGTACCATGGCGGTGGTTAGGGGACTAGCGTCAAACTTTTTGATGCTAGTCCGCCGCTTTGCAGGATTAGCGTAAAAAATTCTGACACTAATCCTGGAAAGCACCCAGAGGCCCATTGTAACCAATAGAAGCCTCCTTTTCATGCCTGTTCGGTGCAGGTGTTAAAAGTGCCAAAAAATGGTGCAAGGAAATCTCTTAAATTTGCTTGTGCCATTTTTTGGCTCCCCTAATGGGGGAATGCCCCCTTTGCATATGTTATGACTGGCACAGGCATAATATAGTACAAAGGGTTATAAAGTGGCCCAATGCATGCATTGGGCCACTTTGTAAATAGGGAGCAGCGTTTTTGGCCTTCCAACACCACATTAGCTTAAAAAAATGACACTCATGTGGCGTTGGAATGGCGCTGGGGGCTCTTAAATATGCGCTGTATTTTAAGCTTTTGTCCAGTGTCAGACAGCACGAGGAACAGCAAGAACATGGCTTGATTGCTGGCTCCTGCATCGAGAGCAACACTGAACTCAGAGAGAGACTTGGCTCTTTTTAGGGTCACTGGAGTTTCTGACCAGTTTTTGTGGGGTCTGAGGTAAAGGGTGGTGCTTATTTATTTCCTTCTTTAAGAATAAAGCATAGGAACAATGCCACTGAGAAAGAGCTTCCAGGCGCATGACAAATCAGTAGATGTGTTAATGAATCTGGTGGTCAAAAAGCTTGAGTTAGGCAAGAACAAAAACACACTATGATTTCCAAAATTGCTTGTGGTCTCGATATACACTTTGACACTGTTAATGTGGAGATGTCCTCGCTTTGCTCTAGAGAACGTGCCTCCATGCACTGGCAATCTCCATATTGAGTCTGTCTGGATATATTTTGGCCTCAGCGCATACTACAATGATGCATGTTTGCTGAGGGCCTGCATGGAAATGCAATAAGACCCAGAGCGGGTCTCATAGTCGGCAGATGCACATCATGTGCACCCCTCCTTTTCTCAGTGTGACTGCCACGGCTCATTGGGCTATTCTAAAACTGACTGTGGTGGTAGCAACTGATTATACTTTCATAACATGTCTTTTTATATGTTGCCCACACAGGGAGAGTTGCCTACTGCCCTGTCACATTCATAATAGTCTCCTAATTCCCTGTGACCGAGTTCTTTACTCCATCTCTGTGAAATGTTTATGTTGCATATATTTTTACAGTATATACATGTAGCAGCACAAGCAAGATCATCCCTACTTCTCATCCCTACTTCTCATCCATCATACATCATCCCTACTTCTCCTCCATCATCCCCACTTCTTATCCATCATACATCATCCCTACAGCTCATCCATCATCCCTGCTTCTCTTCCATCATCCCTACTTCTCATCCATCACCCCTGCTTCTCATCCATCATCCCTGATTCTCATCCATCATCCCTACTTCTCAGCCATCAAATATCATCCCTACGTCTCCTCAATCATGCACACTTCTTATCCATCATGCAACATCCCTACTGCTCATCCATCATCCCTTCTTCTCTTCCATCATCCCTACTTATCATCCGTCATCCCTATTCTTCATCCATCATACATCATCCCTACTTCTCATCCATCATCCCTACTTCTCCTCCATCATACATCATCCCTACTTCTCATTCATCATCCCTACTTCTCATCCATCATCCATACTTTGTATCACTCATCCCTGCTTCTCTTCCATACTTCTTTTCCATCATCCCTGCTTCTCTTCCATCATTCCTACTTCTCATACCTCATCCCTACTTCTTAGCCATCTTCCATCATTCCTACTTCTCATGCCTCAGCCATCATCCCTACTCCTCATCCATCATCCCTACTACTCATTCCTCATCCCTCAGTCATACCAACACATTTTCAGTATTGTGAAACACACCTTTACACTGATTTGCTAGCAACAGCCAATCAGAGTTATGAGAGAGGCCTGCATTCTATTTCACTGAAAAACAGCATTCTCATTGCATGTGCTGGGTGAAGAGAGGGGAGAGGAAATGCAACTGTGTGTTTGTTTCCATTGAATTCAAGGCTGTACAACATGTCATTTAACTAAGTGTTTTCTGTTTACACAGGCCTCTGCAAAAAACTCTGCTGGTTTGGGAAATACAAGGAGCCCATAGCCTGGGCCATAAATTAGCTCTTGGAGAAAGGGTTACACAGTTCAGTGAAAACCTTTCTGGTTTCAGAAAAGAAAAAAACAGCTCTCATAGATAAAAGCAGCTTCAGATTTAAACATTTTATTTGTTACAAATTAAAATGAAACTGAAAAGGTTTGGATGAATTGGATTGCCAGAGTTGATTTTTAACACTTTATTTCTACATATGAAACTGAAACCAGAAAGGTTTTAGGTTGAACTGTAGATGAACTGTATAACCCTTTCTCCAAGAGCTGATTTATGGCCCAAGCTGTGGGCTCCTTGTATTTTCCAAACCAGTAGAGCTTTCTGCAGAAGCCTGTGTAAACAGAAAAGAACACTTATCTAAATAAAATGAAATGTTGTACAGCCCTGAATTCACTGGAAACAAACACACAGCTGCATTACATCTCCTCTGTCTTCACCCAGCACATGCAATGTGAAGGCTGCTTTTCAGTGAGACAGAATGCATCTCTGTCTCATAACTCTGATTGGCTATTGCCAACCAATCAGTGTGAAGGTGTGTTGCACAAAACTGAAAATGTGTTGGTATGACTGAGGGATGAGGAATGAGGAGTAGTGATGATGGATGAGGAGTAGGGATGAGAAGCAGGGATGAGGGATGATAAGTAGGAATGATGGAAGAGAAGTAGGAATGAGAAGCAGGGATGATGGATGAGAAGTAGGGATGATGGAAGAGAAGTAAGGATGATGGATGAGAAGTAGGGTTGATGGATGAGAAGTGGAGATGATGGATGAGAAGTAAGGATGAGGAGTAGGGATGATGGAAGAGAAGTAGGGATGATGGGTGAGAACTAGGGATTATGTATGATGATGAATGTGAAGTAGGGATGATTGATGAGAAGTAGGGGTGGTGTATGATGGATGAGAAGCAGGGATGATGGATGAGAAGTAGGTATGAGGAGTAGGGATGATGGATGAGAAGTAGGGATGATGGCTGATGCATGAGAAGTAGGAATTATGGAAGATGGATGAGAAGTAGGGATGAGAAGCAGGGTAGAGGGACGAGAAGTAGGAATGATGGAAGAGAAGTAGGAATGAGAAGCAGGGAAAAGGGATTAAAAGTAGGGATGATGGAAGAGAAGTAGGGATGATGGAAGAGAAGTATGGGTGTGAAGCAAGGATGAGGGATGAGAAGGAGAGATGATGGAAGAGAAGTAAGGATGATGGATGATAAGTAGGGATGAGAAACAGGAATGATGGATGAGAAGTAGGGATGATGGCTGAGGCATGAGAAGTAGGAATGACAGAAGATGGTAAGAAGTAGGGATGAGAAGCAGAGATCAGGGATGAGAAGTAAGAATGATGGAAGAGAAGTAGGGATGATGGAAAAGAAGTATGGATGAGAAGCAGGGATGAGAAGAAAGGATGAGAAGTCGGGATGATGTATGATGAATGTGAAGTAGGGATAATGGATGAGAAGTAGGGATGATGTATGATGGATGAGAAGCTGGGATGATGGAAGAGAAGTAAGGATGATGGATGAGAAGTTAGGATGATGTATGATGGATGTGAAGTACGAATGATGGATGAGAAGTAAGGATGATGCATGATGGATGAGAAGCAGAGATGATGGAAGAGAAGTAAGGATGATGTATGGTGGATGTGATGTAGGGATGATGGACGAGAAGTAGGGATGATATATGATGGATGAGAAGTAGAGATGATGGATAATGGATGAGAAGTAGGGATGATAGATGAGAAGTAGGGATGATGGATGAATAGTAAGGATGAGAAGTAGGGATGAGGGAAGAGAAGTAAGGATGACGTATGATGGATGAGAAGTAAGGATGATGGATGAGAAGTAGGGGTGATGGATGAGAAGTAGCGATGAGAAGCAGGGATGATGGATGAGAAGTAGGGATGAGAAGCAGGGATGATGGATGAGAAGCAGGGATGATGGCTGAGGTATGAGAAGTAGAAATGATGGAAGATGGATGAGAAGTAGGGACGAGAAGCAGGGATGAGGGATGAGAAGTAGGAATGATGGAAGAAAAGCAGGAATGAGAAGCAGGGAAGAGGGATGACAAGTAGGGATGATGGAAGAGAGGGATGCATGAGAAGCAGCAATGAGGGATGAGAATTAGGGATGATGGAAGAGAAGTAAGGATGATGGATGAGAAGTAGGGATGAGAAGCAGTGATGATGGATGAGAAGTAGGGATGATGGCTGAGGCATGAGAAGTAGGAATGATGGAAGATGGATGAGAAGTAGAGATGAGAAACAGGGATTAGGGATGAGAAGCAGGAATGATGGAAGAGAAGTACGGATGATTGAAAAAAAGCATGGATTAGAAGCAGGCATGAGAAGTAAGGATGAGCGATGAGAAGTAGGGATGATGTATGATGGATGTGAAGTACGGATGATGGATGAGAAGTAGAGATGATGTATGATGGATTAGAAGCAGGGATGATTGAAGAGAACTAAGGATGATGGATGAGAAGTAGGGATGATGTATGATGGATGTGAATTAGGAATAATGGATGAGAAGTAGGGATGATGCATGATGGATGAGAAGCAGGGATGATAGAAGAGAAGTAAGGATGATGGGTGAGAAGTAGGGATTATGTATGATGGATGTGAAGTAGGGATGATGGATGAGAATTAGGGATGATGGATGAGAAGTAGGGATGATGGATGAGAAGCAAGGATGAGAAGTAGGGATGATGGATGAAAAGTAAGGATGATGTAGGATGGATGAGACATAGGGATGATGGATGAATAGTAGGGATGAGAAGCAGGGATGAGGGATGAGAAGTAGGGATGATGTATGAGGGATAGAAATTAGGGTTGATGGGTGAGAAGTAGGGATGATGTATGATGGATAAGAAGTGGGGATGATGGAAGAGAAGTAGGGATGATGGAAGAGAAGTAGGGACGAAGAATGAGAAGTAGGGGTGATGGATGAGAAGTAGGATGATGTATGGTGAATGAGAAGTAGGGATGATGGATGAGAAGTAGAGATGATGTGTGATGGATGAGAAGTAGGGATGAGAAGCAGGGATGAGGGATGAGAAGTAGGGATGATGTAGGAGAGATGAAAATTAGGGATGGTGGATGAGAAGTAGGGATGATGTATGATGGATGAGAAGTGGGGATGATGGAAGAGAAGTAGGGGTGATGACTGAGAATTAGAGATGATGTATGATGGATGAAAAGTAGGGTTGATGAAAGAGAAGTAGGGATGATGTATGATGGATGAGAAGTAGGGATGATGGATGAGAAGTAAGGATGAAGTATGATGGATGAGGAGTAGAGATGATGGATGAGAAGTAGGGATGATGTATGATGGATGAGAAGCAGGGATGATGGAAGAGAAGTAAGGATGATGTATGATGGATATGATGTAGGGATGATGGATGAGAAGTAGGGATGATATATGATGGATGAGAAGTAGAGATGATGGATAATGGACGAGAATTAGGGATGATGGAAGAGAAGTAGGGGTGAAAGATGAGAAGTAGGGATGATGGATGAATAGTAAGGATGAGAAGTAGGGATGAAGGAAGAGAAGTAAGGATGATGTATGATGGATGAGAAGTAAGGATGATGGATGAGAAGTAGGGAAGATAGATGAGAAGCAGGGAGGATGTATGATGGATGAGAAGTAGGTATGAGAAGTAGGGATGAGGAGTGAGGAATGAGGATGTCCTAAAAGGGATGCTGTACTGGAGTCGTTTCTAGATTTCCCTCCCTTTAGCAGTGATTGGCTTTTGTTTGCCTGTCTCCATATAGGGCTGCCTCTCCCGATTAAAAGGCGAGTATCTCCTCACAGATACACCGCTGTAGGATGTCACAAAAGATGTAAGGGCCTGGCCAGAGCTGTGTATAAGTGTGCACGCAAACCATACAAATTCCTTAGCAGCAGCCTAGCAAACATAGTGCATGATGCTCCGTCGCTGAAATGTAAGGGTACATGGTCCCGCTAAGGCTGGAAGGGCTACAAAACATTGACAGACACCTGGTCAGAGACAACAATATTTTGCTAGCCTTGCTATTGTTGGATCTAAAGCCTCAAGAGAGTGAAAGAAAATGGTAGCCCATTAGCTCTTGTGTCAAACTGTGTGTATTCATTTTACACTCTGAATTTCCTATGTAGTATTTAGTTGTGGCCAGTGAATAAAATACTTTTCCCTTTTCAAGCGAAAACCCTGGACAGTGATATATCATTTGCGGTTATGTGCTTAATGGTGTTATGAGTTTCTACCCCACACACTCCCAGAGTAAGCTTTGGCCTGCTTTGCTTAGGATCAAGTGCTAAGGGGGTGTACTTGGTGCTCAGTTTTGGTGCAGGAGTAAGGTAGCCCCAGTGGTGAAAGGCAATTGTCCCAATTTGAACCCAGTAACCCATGATTAACCTCAGACTCCTGAAAAAGTTCTAACAGCTACCCATTACAAATCGTTTGGAAAAGGGGAAAGTGGAATGGATGATAACCCTTACTAACGATTCACAATCAGGTTGTGGTGCAAACCATTGGTTGGACACCAACACTCTAAAGGGGATGGTATCGTTTCGCAGAGTGAAACCTGGTCACGAGGAACAGCTTCTATTGCTTGAATACAGGATATTGACATTGGGTAGAAGTCATAGGGGTCCAGGGGACTGCTGCATGCCTCTGCCAAAGGCCTGCCTTTATTTTTTAGGTTGAGCACAAGCGCTCTGACGTGTTGTAATCCATCCATGAGATTGTAACCACGCCCATCACGATCACTCGTTCCTGAGATTGCCTTTCAAAAATCCTTTATCATCATTGGTAAATGCTTTACATTTGTCCCTCCTTGGGGCGGTTTTGTTACCGCCTTGGACACTGACCCTGTTACATGGATAATTGCACTTTTGCCAATATGTTTGACTGCGAGCAAACTTATTTGTCCTTTTGTGCCTCTCCTTCGTGCTCACGCACATGGTGGCTCTGGTGCTTTGAATCAGGTCTCTTATGTCAACTGTTTTACTTTTCATTTTCAATTTATGTGGCAAGAAAAGTCCAGTTAGGAATTTACAACTCTAATAGCTCTAACTCAAGTAAACGCGAGTCCCATTACATTGCAAATGCTTGTCCTTTCAGCCCGAGTGGACAGAAACTGCAATAAAAAAGTGCATTTCGTGATTTTGAATGCAACGCTGGAGGTCTGGTGTCCTTCGAAGGTCTCCATCGCTGCTTACTCATCCCTTTTGATAGGAATGTGCAAGCATGTACTTGCCTCATTAATATTATTAGAGCCGCATTCTGGGAACCCTATCAACAGTCAGTTTTGTACCATAGTGCATCCATCACAGGGCAAACAAACACCCTAATTACAAACCAGTTGAATAGTTTGCGACTCGGGTGTTGTACACCAGGCACTCAAAACCGCAGTGTCAGGCTTTGCTACTGCAACAGGCACCGGTCCAGTTCATTGGCTGGGGAATTTGAGCAGTATGACAAATACGTCAAAGCATACAACATCGACATGTTCTTCGAGCATCGGCCAAAGGCTATGGTAACCCTGAACACAAAGCTTTAGAGGCCGCTGCCAGCTCCCACGGGACGAGAGCAAAATACCTGTATACAGGCTTCCAGACCAAGTGCATTTCTAGGCTGTAGCACGGAATGAATGGCTCATTTACTCACTGCTGATTTTCATTCCATCAAGTTCTACCCTCCCTCATCACAGCCCCTACTCATGAAGGAGAGTTCACTCCTAGCAGGCAGGCCAGTGCAGTTTGCTCCCAGCATTTTTTTACGTAACCCTCTTTCACGCTTGCCTGGATGTATAGCTCAGGGACCACCAAAATAAGCATCTTGCCATCACATCTGGCCCATGAAGAGGGTACCTAGGAGTGCGATTTGGACGATTTAAACAATGCTAAAAGGCAGATGTATGATCTACGGATCCTGATACTACTATATAAGCAATCAGGTTTCTTACGTATCTTTTTTTTGTCTCAACCTTTGGTGACTTTGTAGGGGTCGATGGACGTTTGCTTTTGCATGGGATATTGTCACGAAGATGGATGTCCATCCTGTCTCTGCACTGTTTAGCTGATGGACAGATTTGGTGCTGCTAACTAACTTAGTACTTTTTATCTGACCAGGGCGACTTTCAGATTGGTGAAAGCAGAAGACTGCTTTCACCACCTAAAGGCATTAATCAACTCAAAGTTATGCTCTTTTTGTAAAGGAATGTTCACACTACTTTTCAATGCCTAGCCAATTTGTATTGCCTGGCCGAAAGGAGGTCTGCATGGCCTACTTGGATTACATTGCTTTCTTGAACAGTTCATGGAAGGACCACATGAAGCAGGTGTTGGTGAGGATGAAGATGGGTGAATCTTGCCATCAAGGCTACTAAGTGCCAGGTGAATCAGTCCTCTATGGCCTGTCTCAGACACCAGGAGGTGAGTAGAAATAGTTGGCCCATAGGTCACACACATGTCTGAGAATGTCTTTCAAATACATGCAGTCTCTACACAACTTCTGTGATCTCTTTGGAAACTGAAAAGAAAGTCTAGTATCACGCACCTCACTGCTAAAAGCCACATAGAAATTAGGGAGCATATTGTAAATGGACCTTTTTGCAGGGTTATCCCCAAACATTTTGCCTCTGACATCCTGTTTTGACTGTGTACTGCCTTTCGTTTTTGCTGGCTTTAGGACTCTGGGCACTTTAACACTGCTGACGAGTGCCAAAATGCAAGTGCTCCCTATCTAAATTGAATAGGTGATTGGTTTATTCATGAATGGCATATATGAGTTACTAGTAAGTCCCTAATTTAGTGCACAAGGTGTGCCCAGGGCCTGCAAATCAAATGCTACTAGTGGGCTTGTAACACTGATTGTGCCACCCACATCAGTAGCCCTGCAAACATGTCTCAGGCCTGCCATTGCAGTGCCTGTGTGTGCAGTTGTAAAGTGCCATGCTGACCTGGAAAGTGCACCCACTTGCCAGGCCCAAACCTTCCCTTTTATTACTTGTAAGTTACCTCTATGGTAGGCCCAAGGTATCCCTATGGGCAGGATACAAGGTATTTAGAAGGTAGGACATCTAATGGTGCGTTTTACATGTCCTAATAGTGAAATACTGCTAATTTCGGTTTTTACTACTGCATGGCCTTTCTCTCCCACATGGTACCATGGAGATTACCTTAAAATATCTTTTAAGTGTAGTTTTCCATAGGGAACACACAAGGATCTGGAGTTTGGGGTCTCTGAACTCACAATTTAAAAATACATCTTTTGGTGAGGTTGGTTTTTGAATTGTGAGTTTTAGAAAGTGGGCATGTTCTTGCTTAACCATTCAGTGTTGCTGCCTGTCTCCTATGTGCATGTCTGGGTCAGGATGATATTTGGGCTGTTTGTGTATTCACTCTAGACAGTCACACAAAGGGAGTTGATTTGTGCCCTGCATATTCTGATATCTCATCACCAGGCTGATGGGTCTTCCTGAGCTAGAGTTGGGGGAGGAGCTGACACTTGCACCTGAATAGGGCTGTGCCTGTCCTTACACAAAGCAATCTCTAACCCCCTCGAGTGTGTCTGGGCCCAGGGCAGGGAAAGGCAGAGACTTGTGCACTACAAAGACATCTCTTTGACGTTTGCCTACTTCAAAGACTGAAATGGGTATAAGTAGTGGACCTCTGACACCACATAGTTAGAATCCTTCTGGTCTGAAGAAATTCTGCCAGGAAGAAGAGCTGGATGCTGTAGGAAGGATTGCCACTGGGCCTGTTGCTTTGTTGTGCTGGCCTGCTGGTTGCTGCTTCTGTCCTGGGAGTGAAAGGACTGGACTTGGCTTTCTACATTCTGCTTCCAAAGGTTCTCCAAAGGCTTGGACTGAACTTGCCTCCTGTTAAGAAGTCTCAGGGACATCAAAGTCTTCACCCGCCAGGGCCTGGGCTCTCTTGCTGAGAGTCCTGACATACCAAGTGGTGCCAAATCCAGTTCCTGGTCCCTTGGGAGTGAGTTCTGGTGCAACAAGAAGAAACAAGTCTATTGACTTCCAGAACGACTTAGAAACTGGCACTGTTCTCTAACCCCACACTGCTGCCTACACTGGAGCTGTGGTCCCCGCTGAGTGCAACGATCGTGGCCTAAATGCAGACCAGACGCCGCAGCAGCGCCTCTGAAGTCCCACCACAGCGTGAGTCCAGAGTGCTGTTTCAATAGCGTCCGTGGCACCTGACTCTGACTCTGCTGCAGCACCTGTGGCCCGTGGTGTGATTGCGGCACCGCAAAGTTGATGCCTCGCGTCTTGACCTGCTTGATTCATTGACCCTGCCTTGTCCTAAGGAACCAACGCATTGCCGCCAACGCCCCATCACCTTCTCTGCAACCGTAAGAAACCAATGCCTCACTTCTCCTGCCTAGCAGTAAGGAACCAATGCCTCACCTCTCCAGTGGCAGTAAGAAACCGACGCCGCACCAGCTCAGCAACACCTCACCTTCCTGACTCCATGCAATGTCTTTGTTTCACCATCGTTTTCCAAGGTACTGGTGGCATCCAACTGTTGGAAGTGACTCTATCAAGTCATTTAGATAGCCTCAGTTAGAGCTATTGTGTGTCTAAGCGCTATACTACATTTAATCTGTGAAAATGTGTATATTTACTTGTGTGTGTTGGATTTTTGTCATTTTGGTCTTGTTTTACTCAGATAAATATTGGCTATTTTTCTAAACTGGTGTTCAATACTTTGTGGTGTTTTCACTGTATATCTGTGTGTGTGTGTGTACAAATACTTTACATATTGCCTCTGAGAGAAGCCTAACTGCTTGAGTCAAGCTACCAAAGGGGTGAGCAGGGGTTATCCTAGCTGTGTGACCTCTTTACACTGACTAGAGTGAGGGTCCCTACTTGGACAGGGTGAAATACCACTTCCAACTAGAGACCCCATTTCTAATAGAGCATAAACAAAATATGCCTGAACATCCTTGAAACATAGGGCCATTTTTATACTTTTTGACGCAAAGCTGCGCCGCCGCAGTTTTGCGTAAATTTTTTTACCGCCATTTCGCCCGTGCGGGCGTCAAATTTATACTTTGACGCACGGCGGCGCAACCAACAGGAGGGAGTCATTTTTTTTTACGCACATCGCGGCATCAAGTCGTAAAGGAAAACGACGTTAACGCGACGTAAATGACGCAACCCAGAAAGCGCTGTTTTTGCGTCAAAAATACCCGCAAACACTGCCCTTTCAGCAGAGGAGAGCCAAAATGGATCCCAGATGCCACTACAGACCCCAGGAAGATGACAGCAGACCAGGAACCAGCCAGGATGATCCATACAGGAACCAGGACATATATAGAAAAACAAAAAAGTGTCGCTTCAGTGCAGAGGAGCATGAAATCCTGGTTAAAGAGGTGACGGAACACCAGCACCAACTGTTCATCACCTCTAAGTTGCCAATCAGTAGGAGAGAGGCTATATGGCAACAAATTGTTGACAAGATCAACAGTGTGGCTGAAGTACGCAGAACAGTCACCGAGTGTAAGAAACGCTGGCATGACTGCAAACGTAGGACAAAGGAAAAAATGGCCAGGAACAGGAAGGCAGCACTGCAGACTGGAGGGGGGAGTCCAGCACACCAGGAGGCCCTGGACCACATGGAGGAGATGGTCGCAGCCGTCATCCCTGAGGAGATCGTCACAGGGATTCAAGGACAGGACAGCGCAGACTACCACGAGACAACGCACATGCAGGGTAAGTCACACGGGGAATTATAATGCAATAATGTTGACTGTAAGCAGGGGGGGAAATACCTCTACACATTGCATGTAAGTCAGCATATACATGGAGTGGCATGGGTAAAGGGGCACCGCAGGGGGGGCATGCCCTGCACATACAGAAGCTGGGGCACAACATTACACAACACCAACAACAGTCCCATGGGGGCATCCTGTCATGACAACAATGGAGCTAAGGGAAAGCCTCGACAGGAGGGAAGGCCACTACGTCAAACTTACATCCTGGCACTCGTCAGCCAAAATATCTCCTACATCAACTAGGGCCCTATCAGTAATCCAGTAGCCAAAACAACAACTGCAATGTAACTGCGACAACAGTTGACACTAACACCTCTGATCTCTGTGCAGCTCAATTAGCCAATGGCAGTAACCTCCCCATAGAACATACATACCTAAATTAGGGGGTGAGGATGACATCTGCAACAATCTCCTGAAACAAGACAAAGGCCCCAGTACACTCATATGTCAATGCCCATAGTTGTCACATACATCAGCCAAAGTAAACAGCAATAGGAGCCACACAGCACTAAGGACACACACATGCTGCATATGTCAGGGTCCTTCACGTGCCTGGCTAACAAGGCAACATTACAAATGTCATACTGCTCAGACAACAGCATTGAGGAGGGGACACATGCAACTGGTCACTGAAATACACCTGCACAGTCAGAGGACCATATAGGACATTGATACGATAAACAGGGCAATCCAATTAAACACACATTACCCAACATCAGCTGGACACATTAACAATGTCTACATCCATATCACATCATAACATTGCCATGCATAGGATATGCCACATGTCAATTACAATTAAGTCAATGTGAACAATCAGGGATTGGGGCAGGTCCTGAGAGGCAAGTGTGCTGCCAGGGCAATCACAACACCCACAGCCAGTGAAAGGTCTCACCATAAGAATAGATATACACGGAGGGTCGAGTAGGACAAAAAGATGGCTATTCCCTATTTGGTACAAAGCAACACCTAGAGGCGATTAGGCAGACAAGTCAGATAACTCTATATCATACATGTGACACACACGTGGGCCATAGGCCTATAACAATGCCCATATGAAGGACAGCAGATACCAATACCAAACAAGATCACAAAGTGAATTCATCAAAATGCTGGCATGTTACGTAAAAATTGTCACAACACAGACACGCTAATTGTACCCTGTTTCATTGCAGAGGAACATGGATCTCCTGCCGATATGCCTGTCCCTGATTTCCCTGATGACATGGATGACGAGCCCATAAACATTCCCCAGGAGACCATCCAAAAGGTCCTTGAAACCCTCCAAACCCCACCTTCAGTCACAAGGAGGAGCACAGAACAAGCAGCCATCACAGAAGAACCACCCACCACCCCAATTGCAAGACCTGCCAGCTCCAATACAGCTGAGGACTCTGACGACACTGGCACCAGCTTTGAAAGAACTGTAGTTGGAGTTTGCCAAGGAGGTGCGGTGGGGATGCAAACTATGGCAGCCAGTCTTGAGGGGGTGCGCTCATGCATGATGTCATCTGCAGATCAGGCAGCAGCTATGCAAGCCCTAACATCCATACTGCAAGGACTACAAGAAACTATAAAGGAATTCACCACTGCAGTAAGGGAGTTGCCACAACACCTCGCACCCCAAACTTTCCACTGCATGCACAAATGCAATCATGACTCCCTCAGGGCCGACCTGGCTGCCTACCATCGTGATGTAGCTGCTATTCTCAAAAACCAGCAGGCCCTCCTTGCTGCAGTACTGCCCTTAAGAACTTCACAGGGAGCAGCCACCGGGATGTCTGACTCCACGTCTTCTAACACTGAGGTTTGTGTTGCCCCTTCACAACCAACAACAACAAGGACAAAGCAGGCAACACACACATCAGAAGAAGAAGACATGGAACAGATCACATTCACACGGAAGAGTACCCGGAAGCACTAGTCCCTGCACCATGGCCTACTTTGACCAAGGTCCTACGTTTTGTCAATTGCCAGTCTAACTACAACTATACTCAATGACTGTTCTGCTAACCACTGTATGACTTGTCAGCATTGCCAGTGAATGTGTCTCTCCTACTAATCGGCAAATCCTGTCCCTCTGCACTGTCTGTAACATCACCCCAGCATGTCAGGAGCATCATCCACACCCTTCTGTAGGATCACCATGTAAGAATGCACTAGAACGGACTCAGCAAACATGTACAATGTACATTTTGCACTACAGCACCTATCAATAAATAGCACTTGCCCAACTAATATGTCTCTGTGTTATTTGACATATCAACTGTGCAGTAGATAACTCTAAAGTGCCTGTGTGACAACCATGTAGCTTGTCAATACAACTGTCCTGACATCATGTAGTCTGAGACATCTGTGCAGTGGCCAGGATTGCATCATAGCCTGACCATCCTGAGGAGAATAACTGATGAAGGGAGAAACCACACACAATCATGCTGTGTTGGACAGAATAATGCTCCATCAATAGCAATCAAAGTCAACTAACACTGATAAATGTGGGCACCATGCAATACTAAAACATGAAATTATGCAGTATAATCTAAGCAAACACAACTAAACATAGCATCAATCACCCTTTCTGAGTATACTTCCTTGAAGGGAAGTAATGCTGAATTTTTGCACACATGATCTATGTCAGCAATGAAGACAACAAGACAAGAGTGTTAACAACACCTCATCTACAAAGATGTCCCTGAACATCACCCTGCAGTACGACCTAATAAATTACCCACAATACCAAGTCTGGAAGCACACTTTGTGATGTAGAAAACATACTCATCAACACAATTCCTTGGTGATCCATGTAAACTACAAATGGTGGTTCTATCAAATGGTGGATACTTACCAAGTTAGCACAGGGGTAGCTGCCATTTTAAACCTCTATTTTCTTCGGTGTGTAGCATAGGACACAAATGTCATAGAAAAACAATCACCTACACTGATGTCAAGGCCATGATCAAGTAGCAGTTAACACATAATGCAAAGGGTTAACTATATATTTATTCATATGTATTCACACCAGAGGCAACTAAGGGAAAAGTCATACCTACACTAATCTAACCTGACTACTCCTTACCCACAACTGTCCCTAACTAACCTAATCTAAACTTACCCTACACATATAACGAATCGATCTAAACATCAACCCCCCACCCACCATTATGAGACAGGACACATGCAGGACAACACATACTAACCTACACACATACTATACTATCCTACACAATCATATTTTTTTTTGTATTTTTTTTATAAAAAATTTTTTTCCCCCCTAAACAGACAGGAATCCCAACATTGACCCCCACCCACCCACCCACACACTCAAAAATGAAAACTAGAAAGAATAAGGACCCCCCACCCTCCTCCCTAACACTAACTAATCTAACAACCTATACTAACCTAACACTAATCCCCAAAACCCACCTATCATGATAAAAAGGAAAGAGGAGAGAGGGGAGGGATAAATTTAAATGAACCAAATAAGTCCAAGAGGTTGGCCCTCCGTAGGGTCCGCCTGATGGACCTGACCCGCTTCTTAATGTACGCCACATCCTGGCTCAGCTTGTCCACCTTCCGAATGAACTTGTCCATTTTCCGGTCTAAAGCCTGGAATGCCGCAGGGTCAATTGGAGGTGCTGCTGGTGTCTGTGTGCTGGCAGAGGTGCTCGGTGTGGGAGTTGTTTGTAGCCCACTGGACTGTCCTGCAGCTCTGAAATTGCTGGGTCCAGGTCGTGCTGCAGAGGCAGGGACAACTGTCCCCGCCGTTGCTGGGGCCACTTGGGGAGAACTGGTGGAGGTGGTGGTGGTGGCTGTAGTGGGCAACGTTGGGCCACCCTGTGGTGAGGCCCACCATGCTCCGGAGGCCCGATCCGCCTGGTATTTTCGGGCCATCCGTCGGAACCCCGACTGCACCTGCAGGATGTGCCGGTATCTCATTGCCCGCCTTTTAAAATCATGCCTCTGTGCGGCACTCATGTTTGCAGCTGTGAAGAGAAAGGGCAACTATTTACCATAGGAAATGCATTGGGTGGAATAGCACAATGGGTCAATTGGAAATTACTTTTACTGTAGTTGTAACAGCTAATTTCACCACATAGATCATTGAAAGTCTCAGAGGAAGTACATGGGAAGCCTGCATACAAAAGGGCATCTCACACCTAGCATATACATGTCTATACATGATGGGTGACATCAGCCTAAACTTCTCATCAAAATAATTGGTAATGCAGCTGACATTATGGCTGCACCTCCTCCGCCTATTGCCTTGACTACATATGTCAGTCTATGTGATAGCAATCACAACCCTCAATATCTGCCATTTGTAATTGTTTTTGCTAGTATAGAACTCATGTGCCATAACCGAGTGTGTACACTAGGTTCAAAACAAAGTTGCAAATGGTCACAAGTATGTGTAACATACTGGTTGCTACAGTCCTAGGTACCCTATTCCCAAACACATGGCAGTCTTTGAGGGCGGGGTGGGAAGAACAACCAACAATCCCATAATCAATGCACACCCAGGAGTGTCTAGAAAGCTCAACAAGTTTTTGCCTCCACACACACAACACCAGTGAAGGCCTAGCAACAAATTGGAGTCAGCTAAAGCTTGTCCTATCCAAGGTCCACACATGTCAAAATGTACTGACTTAGGCCAACATCACATACTACCAGTGAGGCATATTTTACTACACACACAGAGGAGCAAGAACACCCATGATCATGAGTAGAATGTACACCTAGGCCATTGCACTCTAGTCCCACACACTTCTAGTTCAACTTGTGGAAGTACATGCCCCCGGAAGATCCAACCTACAGTGTACTCAGTCCATCGTTAACTAGGGAAGCAGCATATTTCAGACAAGCCTTTTGCAGAAGCTATCTGGGAGAATGTCAGTCTGAAATGCAGACTCAGTCCGAGACAAGTCCCAGAGCAACTCTTATATTAACCAGTGTATTCCACATGACTCACCCCATTCCCCATAGCGGGCCCTACTGGAATGGCCTACAGATCCAAAATCTGAGAAATGGATAAGCATAGGTCTACTCAAAATGAAGTGATAATTGAAATCCCACTAATGGAACAATACTAATGAATGGGCAGCGCATCAAACCTTGAATTCTGTTGAACACACAGTAGTCCATCATGCATCACCAGCAAACATTAAAAATAGCACACATGCAACACTCACTGTAGGTGTCGGGGTCCGCAAAATGAGCCACCTCTCCCACAGTGTACGGTGCAGGTCCACCTGTAAAGCATGGAAGGAAGAATATACTCAGAATCTGTGCACTGACAAACAATTGCAATTACAAAGACAATGTGAGAATATGACATGAGTAATGAAACACTTTCACACATGCTCATACTGCATGGAATTATTCTTGAGCAACATTTACATTGGATGAGTGTCCTACTACAGTTACACACCCTACTACACACATGCAGTGGCCTAAACAGTCATGTGGTGTCAGAGATGCACCTCCATTAGTATGCCCCAACAATATAGGGGTGCATTCATCTCATCATGTGCATCCAAGAGAGACATCCAAAAGCTGGTTACTTGAGGACTGCATGACCTCTCAAACTCAAACAGCCTATGTGGTCATTTTCCCTACACACCAACCAGACACACATGTGACATATGTGTGGACAACATTGCTAACTTCAATTGACGTGAAGGCAGCACTCATTTATAGCATCATGTTGGGTTTACAAATGTCAGTCTAGCTATGGCGTCTACATATGTAGGTATGATGTTTCAACATCCATTTTTCACTGGCTATTGTGACCTGTAGAGTTCTAATTGAGTCATTAACGTGTTGCTTGTCTGACACAAAGGCAGCATTACATTACATACTGCTACAGGCAACCGGTATGTGTCGAAAACATGAGCTACCTGACTGCTAGCATTTGTCTTCCTTCACATTGTGCAACAATTACCCAGTAGGTTTCCCTAGCATTACACACAGTCAGCTACTTATCTGGCAGATTGGGTAACAATCATCACATGTCACCACACAGCTTTAAATTGTGCACATGTAATTGATGTGTACTCACCAACATGGCCACCAATCCTGATTCCCAGGTGGTCCAGCAGATCTTGCTCCCTGGATATCAGATCAGCCCAGCAGTGCTTCAGTTGATGTTCATTCCTTAGGCTACCATATACACGGACCAAGTGATGGCGCACCTTCCCCCACCGGACTTTACGGGCCTCCGTGTGATACCCCTGTATCACCCTACCCCCAGCCTCCAGCATGAGTGGGAGGAAATGGCAAACAAGCCATATAAATCCACCCAATTCCTCCTCACCCATCCTGGCAAGCCATGGCCTACCAGACATGTAGCACTGACAAAGGGGAAAAAGTTGGAGAAAAAGGAAAAGGGGGAAATGGGGAAAGGTAGAGTGGTGAAAAACAAAGAAAACTTAAGAAGAAGAGCCCAACTAACCCCTATATTACAGTGCCCACAACAGACTCCCACAGACAATAAATGAAACACTGGACTTGACAAAATAATACAACACAGACTCAGACAGTATTCAACAACAAGACAATGATGACAAAAGCACAATTGAGAAGGTACACTGGACACAAAAGCACTAATACACAGGACAACACTTTCCACACAGCCACACAGTCTAGAATAATCTGAGACTGCAAAGTGAAAGTGAAAGTACACCCACTGTACAGATTCTGTAAACAGGATATCCTATTACATCACATCCTGCATAAAATGGCCACCGTTTTTTCCCGATATGCGTCATTTTTTCACGCATACAGCTTGTGCATCATATTTTTTGACGCATAGGAGTGCACATAATGCAGAGTCAAAAGAAATTTCAGCATTGGTCCATTATATTTGTTTGAGGCTTATTTTACAGTTCTAGAGTTTAAAATTAAGCCGCTGGCAATTATGATATCTAAATATGAAAAATAATTTTGACTCTGCATTATCTGCACTCCTGTGCGCCAAAAATTATGACGCACAAGCTGTATGCGTGAAAATATGACGCATTATGGAAAAAAATGGTGGTCATGTAATGCTGGATAGTATTATATCTATTTTTAAGATATTTTTTTGACTCAGCATTATCTGCACTCCTGTGTGTCAAAAATTATGACGCACAAGCTGTATGCGTGGAAATATGACGCATTATGACAAATATGTCTTTCATTTGTCAAATTGTGCAAAGAATTTTGTCATGACCAAACGGTGCTAAGTGATACACATTTGGGGTTAGCTATGGCAAATGTCCCTTATAGGATGTATAGAAGGTATTCACAGTGCAATAGTAATGATTGGTCAGAATGGATATTACTCATAATTGTACACATATGTGGGTAATTGCTGATGGCTAATTTCAAAATATGAATGGGATACCAGGATGTATTCCTGGCAAAAATGTGTCCACATTTATCACGGTGATCAAAATTATATAAAGGCCAAATAGGTAGTGCAATTGTCGCCTACACTTTTTAAGGGGGTAACCATGTCCTAATTACGAGTTAATGTATCTTAAATGTGTTTTACTTTTGACATGTAGGCCACACATGCGCCTTATGCATGTGTGTGCTTCACATGTGCATATATAATGTCTATTTGGGGGGGCAGTAGAGGTGGACTTAGGCCCCCAGCACCCTAGGGTTTGCTCTTCCAGACTTGCAAATTTATCCAAGCTTATCCCAAATTCAGTAATGCTAAACCTGCAGCAGCAGGCTCATGGAAGCAAATAGGGTATGATTCACTGTTTGCCATTCTGTAATCCCATTTGCCCATTTGACGTTTGCCCTATTGATTCTTTGGAGAAATCTGACATACCATTTTGCATTGATATTTTTTGCTAAATCTCAACGTTCTTCATGTCCTGATGGCAAATAGGTTGTTGATGTATGTGGCCCTTTATGCATTACCTGGTTTAGTGGCATGTTTCATTCTTCCTGCTAGGTTACAACTGGGACACTACTGTGATCGGCTGCTTGCAAATATTTTGTTGATTGGATGGTACATGTTTATGTGTGTGGTCCAATATTGATCCAGTATCAACTGTCAGGGTGTATGTTGTCACTGTAACTTCCAGGTCTCCTCATGAGTTAGTGGCAGCTAATCTTGTTTCAATTGGGTATTGTTTGTAGCAAAATTTGAGAGAAGCCATTGAGGACATGGTCACCTATACATGGATGGTCCCACCCTGTCACTGAAAACGTGTAATGAGACTTTCAACTGGGCAACCTTGGTGTGCTGAGTGAGAGAATGTCTCAGGTGTCTGGATCCGGCATGTGTCATTGCAACATTTCTACTCCAGTTGGCCTCTGTGGATGGTAATGTATCAGGAAACATCATAGCCTCTGTGCAGAAGTAAATGGCTGGTATTCAACACACGACTCATCTTTATCATTTGAAAAATGTTACTCAGCGTTTGAACAGTCAGGGTCCTCATATGTGTTACCTTTTCATGGACATTATCTGAGGTTTCTGGCTTTGATGGAGGCCATTTACACCATCATACACTATGGTCCTGGTCCACTGTCACACTTTGTAGTTTAGGCATTAATGAGGTCCAGACAACGGAAGGGCCAAGATTTGGCTATTCAAGGGCACTGTCACAAATCGGATGCAAATAACAGTCAGATGATGCAATACTATGTATTTGAGTATACATTGATGAGGCTAATTACAAATTAGTGTCTGAGGTACAAGAGATTTTGGACAGCACGTGTGGTCCATAGGTGGACCCCAGGTAGAGTGACCCACGGACAGGTGCCAGTCAGGCTGACAGGATGCTGGGTCAATCAGGAGCAAGTTCTTTCAGTAATTACATGATCACGTGTTCTGACTAGGACTGGTCAGAGGGAGCAGTAGACAGTTGAGATGTCACACTGTGTATGTCCTGTGTTGTTTTGAAGGTGACACATGAATCCTGATAAAGTTTTCTACGGCAACATTAGTGTCAAAGCTTAATGATGTAATAGCTCAAATTCAAACATGTATGCAGTAGGAGGCATCAGCAGGGACGGGGCATGTACATTTGGGTGGTGTGCATGGAGGGGATCACTGGTGTGGCCTCCATCTGTGTCTCACTAGTCCTGTCAGATGGGATTTGCTGATAAATTGCCTACAGTACCTTTCACAGAAGAATCAATCTACAGGTGATACCAGGCCTTATAAACTCCAAGCCAGTGTATTATATGAGCTGAGTTCCATGCAGTGAGATGGTAGTATGACAATGGTAGGCATAGGAAAGGGTGTGGCACACTGGATGACTCTTGTGAGTGTGTGTGTGTGTAGATGAGGGAATCTCAGTGTACACAAATCGGCATTCCAGGGACCTCTTCAGACAGGTGCGGTGTGAGCAGCTGCAAGTGTGTGTAATGTTTTTAGAAAAGGGCTGACATGTAGATGGGATGTGATGTGCTGGATGCTTGTCATAGGTGTAGCACTTGTGCTGTGTATGTTCTGCTTATGTGTAACTCTAGTGACAGATAGTCATTGCAATGATAGTAAGTAGTTGGAATTACTGTTGGCAAGAGTCTAGTACTACATTCCTGTTCCTGAAGCATTAGCATGTGAACTGCCTGATGTATGAGGCCTGTTTTCCCCTAGTTGAGTGATGGTGTTTTAGTTGTGTGCCATCTGCTGCGATGATCCATGATTACTACATGTATGTGAGTCATATGTGTGGTCCTCAGCTATTGCCCTTCAAAGGTGAACTGTACAGGATGTCTGTCATTTACATTGTGTGTGTATTTGACCATTGTATGGTGGCCATTACATTTGTGGTGTATTTTTTTGTGTTATGAGTGTTATATCATTCTTGCTCAATGAGACGACATTCTTCTTCAGATATTTCAAGCTAAAGGTGGGCAGAAATGAATAGGCCAAACCATGATGTAGTGTTTGTTATCAGTGTTTATTTACAATAGTGCATTAAGTGGTGATGGTGATAATTATGAAAAGAAATTATTTACAATCTGTTGGCGCCTACGCACTCCAGCAGCCGTGTTTGGTTGTTCCCCCTCCTGTTGCAGGCCAGCAACCTCCTCTTCTTCATCTTCAGGCATGTATGGGTCTGGTTCGAGGAGGGGAATGTTCCTTTTTACACAAATGTTGTGCAATATTGCACATGTGAGTATGATCCTACAGACCATCTCGGGGGAATATAGTAGGCTACCGCCAGTGATGTCAAGGCAGCGGAACCTTGACTTGAGGATCCCAAAGGTGCGCTCAACAATGCTGCATGTCCTCTTATGGGCGTCGTTGTATGCCCGCTCTGCAGCAGTACTTGGGTTCCCAAATGGTGTCATTAGCCATGGCTGGATGCCATACCCCTGATCAGCTGAAAGAAAAACACAGAATGGGATCATGTAGATGTAGCTGGCACTATTGAAAAGACCTTTAATGGCAGTAGTTGTCTTGTGTTGTCTGTGACTCTTTTGTGTACTAATGTGACATCCTATACTTGTAGACTATACAATCTGCATTGTGTTGTTTCCTTGGCTGAACGAGAGTTTGTCTGCTAACCGTTTGTCATCAATATGTTTTGGGATTTGCAGTACAGTGTGCCCTCCCTAGCATTGTGACTTGTGATACAGGTGTCCGTGTGTCTTCACTGAGGGTGAGATGATAGTTCCATGCACATTTAAATTTGGAAGTGTTGTTAACACGTTCATATCAAAGTACCCTGTACATCCCATACCTTGAAACTTATGCAATGTATTAATGTAAAGGTCATTGTGACACTTACAATTTGCAAGGTGACATTTAGGCAACCACACTCATTAATGTCTTCACATTAGGCTGTACAGTAAATTCCAATGTGTGACAGGTTCAATGGTGACTTAAGAAACATGGCTAGTGATGTAAGGACCTCAGTGTGTTCCTGTCTAGATGTTGCTGTTGTGGTGTATGTGTTGTGTGTCCTAGAGGGTTGCTGTGCAGTGTGTATATAAGTAGGTTTCTGTACTTACCAACAAGTTACCAACAAGACCATTGCCATACCGTCCATCCTGGAAGTGTTGGTTGATGGTGCTGTGACGGAAGATGAATGAGTCATGTACACTCCCAGGATATTTAGCCACGATGTTGCTGATCAATCCCTGGTGATCGACTATGGCCTGCACGTTGATTGAATGTGTGTGCTTCCTGTTGCGGTAGAGGTGTTCTGTTGCAGCAGGTGGCACAAGGCGTATGTGTGTGCGGTCGATTGCACCAAGGACGTGTGGGAAGCCACTGATTGCGTAGAACCCCTGTTTTGTTTCCTGCTGCTTCTGCAGTGTGTTAGGGAAGCAGATGTGGAGGGGTGTCAGGCGAATGATGGCATCCAGTACTTTTGGCAGAAATGCGGAGAATGATGGTTGTGATATTCCGCCAACCAGGGCACCAGTTGTTTGAAATGAGCCACTTGCCAGCAGGTGAAGTACGGCAAGCAGCTTTGTTTCTATTGGGATGGTGCAGGGTGTCACTAAAGTGGGGGCCAACTGCGGTTCAATGTTGCGCAGCAGCTGCTGAATGGCCTGCCAGTTCAACCGGTACCTCTGTATGATGTCGTGTTCCCTGAGGCCATGCAGGGTTGTTCTTGGGCGGAATATTCTCTCCTGCCTTCTGTGCTGCCTCTGGGGTCCCTGCTGGTGTTGTTGTAGCTGCTGTTGTTGCTGCTGGGCTCTGCGTCTACGTGCACGCTGGATAAAAATCACCTCCATGTCTCCCTGTTGCTGCTCTGCTGCTCTGCTGTTTGTTCTGTGTGTTCTGATTAAATACAGGTGTGTTTGCCCCATTTTAACGCCTGCCCTGACCCAGGCGTTAAATTTTGACGCAAATCGGGCTGTGCGTCATTTTTTTGCTCCGCCTCCCGGCCGAGAGTCATTTTTGCCCGGAAGCATAAATACGACGCATGGCCGTTCACGTCGTTTTTTGGACGGGAATGCCTACCCTGCATATCATTAACGCAGGGTGGGTTGCCGCATCCAAGAAATGACGCACACGGCGGAATTTTGTCATCCGCGGGCTCGGGCGTCAGAGTTTAAATATGGGGCAACGTTTGCGCTGATTGTGCGTCAAATATTTTGACGCACAATCGGCGCAAACGGAGTATAAATATGCCCCATAGTGTTTCAATCTGGGCGCAAGAAAGCATAGTGAAATTCTGAGAGTGACTATGCATAGGTAAGATTATTTTCTCTCATGGTTAATGACTCTTGTATACTATAACCACAAGACAGTGGGGCGATCTTTTCATAGTTCATGATTCATGTGAAAAATAAAAAATACTGATCTTCAACAGTTATAAAACATACATCTTATCTCAGTTTACAATGGACTTCTGTGACTGAGTGCACATTCACACTTGTCAATGTCCATGCACGTAAACAAGATTTTAAGTGAGTGTGAGCAACCTGTTGTACTTGTAATTTAAATAAATAACTACAGTACTGAAACACCTATTATAAAAATCCTCAGAAATTACAAAACAGAGCTGTTAGACTGGCACTAGGCAGTGGCGGCTCCTCCGTTTGGACGGAGGAGCGTCACACCCCCACCAGCAGCGACAGCTGCAAAACCTTTCCCAGAAAACCATCATCACCTTTGTTTATGATGGTTTTCTGGTAAAGGGGGTGGGGCCAGAGGGGTGACGTGCTTACAGCTGAATTACATAACTATATAATACTCAGACTGACCATAGGTCAGCCTTTTTTTAGCATACCTGCATACAGAACGTAGTGTACTGGTTGGGTTGTTCCCTATCTGTGGGCTGTAAAATGTAAATTGTACTTGAAGATCCGATTATCTTTCCGGGTTCTATCCTAGGGTTGTGGAATGATGTACTTATCATGGAAATAGCTATGACTTCAACCGTCTTCTGAAGTGCATCTGATCCAGAATGCTTCGAAATTTGGCAGGTAGTGAATACCAGAGCTTGGTGGCTTTTACTTAGAAATCAGTGCCCCCTATGCATTTCTCATGGTAGGGTGGTAAGCATGCCATTTCATATAGTTTTCCTAAGAATGGACCATTTGATATAGGTATGTAGCTTGCTAGGTCAGATGGGTCAAGGTTTTTTATTTTTGTTGAGGTTTTTAGCTTGTGTGGGAATCAACCTAGGTCCAGGAACTTGTTGTAAGCTTATATTTACCTCCCCTGCACAGGTTATGCTAGGAAATCTTTAAAGATTTGTGAAGGTACTGGGACAGACTGATCCTGATGATGTGTGTGTGATGATAACATTGAGGAAATCTTATTCTGAGAGGTATGGAAAGTATACAGTTATGAAAGGTTGCTTTCATCTCTTTCAGGCGTAGTTTGGGTTTTGCTGCCTGTGTTCTCTTTAATGCAATGTTCTTTCTTTCTAAGTTGTAGATGAATTCCATAGAGTTTTTATCACAGAAGTCTTGTGCTTGTGGTATCTCTGTTTTTTGACCATCTAGACTGTGGAACTCTGCTAGAATCTTTTGGAATCCGCTTAAGTTATATGTGTGAAATAGTGTTGTGTTTTTGTAATTCTGATTACTTTTCTGTAGTCTCTGTTATAATGGTATATTGTGATTTTGTCTTTCCTTCTATTGATTGTTTCCATTTCCATTGTAGTATAATGAATTGTTTGCATTCACATTTTTTGAAGTTATCATCATTCCATGTGATCTTTGTTTTCTGGCCCTAAGCCCTGTCCAGGGCCTAACAGGGAGAAACAGGCAGCACACTTAACCTGACACCCTTTGCCTGGGCACCTCTGCTAGGTGACCTAAACCTCTGTTTAAGTAATCCTAGTGATCAGATGACCTAAGCCAATCGGAACCCGAGCCCTAGGAACCAATATCAGGCCATGCCCTAAGCCCTACCAAATAGAATAAATAGAATCCCTAGCCCTGGGAAACACTAGAGGCCAATCCATAAACCCTAACCCGTAGATGCTCTAGCCCTGGGAGTCAGTAGGAGCTAATACAATGTGTGCAAAGGGTGGATAAAAAGCACAAAAGCAATTCAGATAAATTATAAAGGTCTGATTTAGACTTGCATAAACATAGAAAATTCTCCAATTTATGGAGGAGGTACAGTATCCGTAGGATTATCCAATGGCAGAATTTCTGCCGCCTTAGACGGAGGAATGCTGAGGAAATGTTGCTGATGGATCCTTATCCGGAGTCAGCAATTCCTCCAGACATTAAAGAATTATCACTTACCACCATTCCAAAGTACTTAAGGTGCGGAGAGAGTATTTATAATAAAGATAAATGTATTACTAAAAACGTTGCAGGAAGCAAGATGGAGAAGAACTTAAAAAATGGGCTTTAACCATTTTCAGTTGCAGCCACTGGTAAACCAAAATATCATTAATTAAAGGGACTGGTGAAAGTTTACCTGCAAGGTATATGGGTCTGTTCAGTCAGTGAGAGCAAGGCTGTCGGGAAACAATGACCATGAATTCCCAGTAAGGCATTGTGGATCATATCAGATAAGACCATGCATTGTTTAAAGTAAACTAAGGAGGCTGATAAAAGAGTCTTTTGCTGTACTGATTTTGTCTCAGCGAGGTAGAGGTGGGAGGCCATTATCAGTAGGGTGACCATGAGCCTGCACATGATGGCCATCTGCACTGCCATGAGCTACGGCTCACTAAATGACAAGTGGTCCAGATGCCACTGGTGGGGGCAGACATGGGTGGCCTTCTGAGCAGATGTATAGCAGAGATACTGACACAAAAGTATTCTCCACGGTAGGTGACTTCAGGTACAGTTTCTGGAATGCAGACCCAGGCAGAAGATATGGGCAAGGAGACAAGGTTGGCTTGGTGTGCCAGGGTGGTCACAGTTCAACTTATATCCTGCTTCACAGGTTACTTGACTTCAAGCGTGTGCTGCTTGAGGGCAGTCAGCAAGAAGGCAAAAGGGCTTTTTCATGTTCTAGCCCACCAAACGGTAGTGATAGGTTGTCTCCAAGAGATGAGGACATTAGTTTCCAAAATAAAAAATCCTGCTTTATTCTTAACTGAGTGCTGAAGCTCAATAACAAGGCAATAGGGCCTGATCATGAGTGTCCCTTATAATTCCAACCCCTGTATAAGTGTCCTAGTTACATTGCCCTCGTTAATTACAACAACCTGTTAGAATTCACTAGGTAAACCTTCTGAAATGTTAATGGGAAAATGGCCCAGAAATTGCCAGTACGTGCGGATTTTGATGCGTAACCGTTGTTCCTCACTATTTTGGGTGTGGGGAAGGGGAACCTAAAATAGGTGCTATTTCTTGCACCTGGTTTATTTGAACTTTGCAGTGTCAGATATTGTCAGGTGCAGTAATGCCAACTATCCCGTCGGGCCACTGCAATTAGCTCCTAATTGACTCTTTCACTTTTATGAGGTGGCTAAAGAAAGTCTAGCTTAAAAGGATAATTATTTTGTGTCAGAGTCTGTGATGGGTGTTGAAGCCAATGAGATTTAGGCCTCGACTACGAGAACCTCAGCGTTTTATGACTCCCTTACAAACACCTACTTGTGCAGGTGCCACAATTGCAAGAGATGATTAGGAAACAGGGGTTGCCCTTTACAATACCTAGAGCCTGGGGCATATGCTGGGCGCATAGCAACAGTTTCATGTAATAAGATTTTTTTTGTTTTACACATTTCAACAGAAATCAATTGATGAGAATTTTGAAAATTTAAAATCACAATAAATGAAGCAGAGAGACACTAAAACAAGAATCCCAATGTTTTGCTGCTATGCAAAAAGTGCTCAGTGCTCAAGAGTGCACACTCAATGATAGATGGCAAACAAATATGCAGTGCGTACACAAATAAAATGAGCCTACTTAGCAGGAAGCCATGTATGAAACTGGCACCGCAAACGCAGGGATTTAGAGTTTGGCGGAGGGGGTACACTTTCACAAACTTGACGGATATACCGCCTGCCGAATTACAAGTTCCATAGACTATAATGGAATTGTAATACAGTGGACGGGATATCTGTCACGTTTATGACAGAGTAACTCCCTCCGCCAAACTCTAAATCAGACCCTAAATCTTAGAGGGAAATTCCCGCTAGTGATTAAGAATCAGTCACTCAAGTTACTTCAATTCACAAGGCAAAGCATCAAGAATTATTCTGCTGCACGGCTGATAATCATTCACCCAGACTGTGTCACAGTGGAACAGCTGCAACAAGCAGCATCCTGATGAGCAAGGAGATCTCCTTGCTCATCTGGATGCCACTGAAATTGATTCATACATGAGTTGCTGCTCTGAATGAATTTTAACAGTCCTGATGACAGTGCTTAATTTGTGCTTGTTGTTTCCGGTGCGTAGCACCAGCACTTATTTTTGAGGGACGGTACTTATTCTTCTGCCTCAAGCATTTGCTGCAAGCAAAAGACACATATGGGAAAGACGGAGGAAGAGAAAAATGAAAAGGCTTCACAATGGGAGAAAGCAGAAAGCTGCAAGAGTGAGCTGAAGGGGAAGGGAGTGGCTTTAAATGGATTGAAGAGGCCCGAGATAGCTTCAGGATTACGCTGCCTCAGTATTCCCTGTTCGCACATTTAATTGCAGCAGCTGCTTGTTTAAGAAGAGGGCTTTGAGCACGGTACGTTTTTATTTACAAATTAAGCACTGCCTGATGATGACCCATAACATGGCTAGGGTTCAAACGTTGCTGGTATAAAGGATGAATGGAACCTTTATGATTATATCCAATGATGGACTGATAAATGAATGGACATTAAGGAACATCAATTATCTACTCCTTGGGTTCCTTTGCACATTGTATTTGTGCACACACTGCATTATTTGTTTGCAATTTATCACTGTGTGAACTCTCACAAGCACTGAGTACCTTTTGTGTAGCAGTAAACATTTGTAATACTTCATTTGTCACTATGCTTCATTTATTTTGTTTTGAAATTTTCTAAATTGTCATCTATAGATTTTTTTAAATAGAAATCTGCAAAAGAACAAATTTCTTATTACATAAAACCGTTGTTGCTTGTCTAACTATTGCAAGTGGTGGCAATTTTAACACAGTTGTGCCATGAAGTCCACATCCCTGGAGTTTTGCTCAGTGAGATATTAGCAGATCAAGCCTAACAGAATTTAAGGTGTGAAATAGATCCACTAAATACAGAGACATGCAGATTTTATTGTGGAAAGCACCTAAATCCACGTGTTATTTCCTATTTTTAAGGGCTAAACGTGTAACAGGTGACAATTACCCTGGATCTTTAGCGAGGGGTGGTTGAGTCCTTGGAGCTCTTGACAGGGTCCCAGACATTAAGCAGAATTTTGCCTTAATGTCTACTCTGCACAATATGACCTTGTAGAGACTCTATTAGCAGCAGGCATTGTAATGTCACAACTCACTAGTAATAAGGTATTACAGTACAGTAGCAATATTACAAATAGATTGTAATAAGAAAGCTAGAGAAAGGCTTCTACAATATGATTGCTGGTTTCTATGTATTATATATCTGATAGCATCTGCCCCACAGGGCCTCTCAATCTCGTTCCCATGTTGCTAACCTTAGGTCTTCCCTCTCCACAGGTCCAGCTCCTCCTGCAGCCCCTCGACCTGTCCCTTGAGGCGCTCGCCGATGTTCGTGACATAATGCTAGAAAACATGGACCGGGGGCTGAAGAAGGAGGGCGCAGCCAGCTCCGCCCTGAAAATGCTGCCCACCTACGTCCGCTCTACTCCTGATGGAACCGGTAAGTCTGTGCAGGCCAGGGGTGAGGTAGGTGAATTAGGGGACAGCTTTCTGACGTCAGGTAGCATAATAGCGACTGTAGGCAATCTGAGTCCGTAACTTCTCTATTCAAAGAAGCGCAGGTGAGTTTTTCTCATGGGCCTTGTTCCCTAAGTAGCTGCGAAAAGCAGATGAAGAGTATTTTCCAAGTGCAGGACATTTGTAGAGACGCAGTGAATTTGTGAACACGCAAATTTGTGGAGACTCAAGCTTCTCCGGAGGACTCTATCGTCTCCAAATGCGCAAGAGTTCGTTCCAAAGTTTCACAACGTGTGTGAATCAGCTAGAAATGTAAAAATGCAAGAAGTCTGGGAATCGAGCAGGCCTTCGCGCTGAATTTCACAAAAGGAGAAGTGGTTAAACATACCATGGATGTTGTTACACTAAGAAACCCGCTGAATGTAATTATTTCAGTTTGTTTTGTATGGCACCTACACGCCACCAGACTGCGCTCCAGCGAGCCTGGCCACGCCTTTAAATTGCAGAACTAGTCAAACACTGCGTAGGTGGCCACGGCAGGTGTGATACGGGCATTTTATAACCCTCACGACTGCCAGCACTTTCAGTCAAGGGTTTGTTCCAGGATGCCATGGACAGAAGTGGACCCTCTATCTGCCTTTTGAATTGTAACATACAGCAATAATCAGGGTTGAGGGAGCACTTCAGGGACTACACCTGCTGCAGTAATGGAAACTAGGTCCCAGAGCGTTGTTGACAGAGAACACCAAGGAAGGGTTAGGTTACAGGGACGTTATAGTTAGGTTCTGAATTTACTTCTACAAAAGCTTAGAAATTCAGCAGATATAGGGGGTCAGGGCCAATGACCACGGAAGCACCGCCAACAGGCTGGCGGTGCTTCCTGGCCAATTCTGACCGCGGCGGTAAAGCCACGGTCAGAAAAGGTAAACCGGCGGTTTCCCGCCGGTTTTCCCCTGACCAAAGGAATCCTCCATGGTGCGCTGCAAGCAGCGCCCCCATGGGGATTCCGACCCCCTTCCCGCCAGCCTGTTCCTGGCGGTTTACACCGCTAGGAACAGGCTGGCGGGAACGGGTGTCGTGGGGCCCCTGGGGGCCCCTGCACTGCCCATGCCATTGGCATGGGCAGTGCAGGGGCCCCCTAACAGGGCCCCAGCAAGATTTTCAGTGTCTGCTTGGCAGACACTGAAAATCGCGACGGGTGCCACTGCACCCGTCGCACCCCAGCAACTCCGCCGGCTCCATTCGGAGCCGGCTTCATCGTTGCTGGGTCTTTCCCGCTGGGCCGGCGGGCGGCCTTTTGGCGGTCGCCCGCCGGCCCAGCGGGAAAGTCAGAATGACCGCTGCGGTCATTTGACCGCGGTGCGGTCTTTTGGCGACCGCCGCCCGCCGGGGTCGGAATGACCCCCATAGTTATTTCGACCGTGCGCGTCGAGTGTTGGCCACATGTCCTGTCTCCCTTGGACTGGCAAAAGGTGTGAGAGCGTGTCTCTGGGTGTGAGAGTGGGTGTGGGTGTGACAGTGTCTGACTGGGTGTAAGAGTAGGTGTGAGAGGGTCTATGACAGGTGTGAGAGTGAATGTGGGAGTGTCTGTCCGGGTGTGAGAGTAGGTGTGAGAGTGAGTCTCTGGGTGTGAGAGTAGGTGTGAGGGTGTCCGTGAGTGGGTGTGTGAGGGTCTGTGTGGGTCTGTGAGTGGGTGTGTCAGAGTCTGTGTGGGTCTGTGAAAGGGTGCATGAGCCTAAGTGGGTCTGTGAGTGTAGATGTGGGTGTGTCAGTAACTGAATGAGTGACTCGCCACAAGGAACCACACCTGCCTGTTTATCTAACAGGAGTCCACAGTTTTGCACAGAATTTCTACCAAACTGAAGTAATTTCTACTGGTTAATTAGCAAGTGCTACCTTGTTGGGTAAATGTCCAGTGTGTATTCTACACTACAGCTGACTAATGGACCACAAGGAAATGCCTCCAGCGACCTTGTGTGTGTTTGTTCCTTGTATGTCTTTCTCCAGAATTCTGTGATAACATGAATCCTGCTACAGATAGAAGAACAAGACTACAAAGATGTAAATCTCCACCAAACCAGGGTGCTCCTCTTATCTATTTGATGTAAGTGCTTCGTTGTTTTGTGGAGAAGTCCTCATATTCCTCGGTATCAAGAATGCCTCACCAAAACTGTCAATAAACAGACTGGGGGGCATCTTGGTAAGCTTTACATCATCCTGATAAAAGGCAGGAGGAGCTTTGCATACTACTAAGGTGGACAGTGCAGGGCCAAGCAGGTGGAACTTGTAGGTGATTTGCACATTTGCATCTCTGTAATAATTTAAAGGGAGTGGGGAGGTGGGGGCTGTGGAAGCAGAGGTGGGGGCTGTGTTTGCTCTGACTTGGCAGGAGCTGTCGAAGCTCCTGCCAAGTCAGAGCAAACAGCTATGTCCTGAGGGTGGGCACCCAGGGACAGAGCAGGAGCTAGCCCTTGGCAGGGTGGTGGTCTCCAGGGCCATTATTGGCTCCACGACGGGGGCCATGTGAAATATAAAAACAAACATAACAAATTTTAGTTAAAACTAGACCTCTAAAATATTGTATACATTGGAAAAAGAAAAAGGAAGAAAAGGAGATAATAGGAGGAAAGAAGAGAAAAGTAAAGAGAGGGGAGAAGCGCAACATGTACTTACAAGACATATCAATATAAATGTACTGCCTATTCTTCACTTGAGTTTAGACCATGGGGAACCAAAATGTCGAAATCTAGGATATATTTAGATTCCAGAATAAGTAATTTGTTTTGTTTATCCCCGCCTCTGATGTTTTGTCCCATATCATCAGTTACCATAACTCTCATTAGCATTACCACGATGGGTTTCTGCAAAATATCTAGCAACCCGATACTGTTTGTTATTGTTTTTGATACCTCTCACGTGTCCCAATACTCTCTTCTTGGCTTTATGAATTGTACTGCTCACGCATAGCTTATCACATGGGCATATCAATCAGTAAATACAATATTCCATATTGCATGTGTATGGTTTGTTGATGTGATTATATTTCTGTCTGATGGAGATCCACAGCGTGTTGCAATTTTTACTTTATATACAAGCCTTACATTTCATACATCAATAAAAACCTCTTGTGGTCTGAGATCTATTACTGATAGTATTCTGGGAAGTGGTTAGATTACTGCTCAAATTTTCATGTAATGATGTGCTCTTTCAAAAAGTAATTTGAGGTGTATTGTGCACAAATGTAGCTATGTGAACATCTGTCTTAAGTACATCTCAGTATTTGTTAAATATTTTACGTATCTGGAGGGCCTGAAGAGAAAATGTAGTGATTAATATGATTGTCTCCTCATTTTCAGAAGGCAAGTACTGTGAATAAAGTAGTCACGTTCCATCCAAAGCGCCCACCCAATTAATATCCTGCTGGATCATTTTCAGGCTGTAACCTCTTTCTTTAAATCTCTCTGACATTATCTGCTTTTCACTTTCAAAGTCAGATATTGTACTTCAAATTCTTCTAGCTCTAAGCAGTTCCCCATACGGGATGCTGTAAACCAGACATTTAGGGTGTGTGCTAGTGGCAAATAGTAAGCTGTTACCCGCCGTAGGTTTACGGTGTAATCTTATGATGATTTTAGCATCCCCCACATAATCCTCCACATCTTGAGCCATAGAAGCTACACTCTACTCTACGCTGCCCAGGTCCCATCCTGCTTTCCTGAGTTGTTATAATACCTAGAAGAGGTGGCCATGGTGTGGCTGAGCATAGCACAGCAACAATACTTTGGTGAACCCTTTACTGAGGAGGAAGTCCTGCGCTCCATTGACGCTTTGGACTGTTCCGGGACACCTGGGTCAAACAGGTTTACCGGTATTTTTTTACAAAATGTACAAAAGTCTCCTGGTTCCTCACCTACTCGACATATATCAGGAGGCCTTGGAGTATGGGGTGCTCCCACCCACCCTCTGGGAAGCAGTGATTTTACTGTTGTTAAAAAACAGGTAAAGATCCCACACTTTGTGGTTCATATAGCCCCTATCTTTACTAAACTTCTGGCAAAACCACTTGCCAATTGGTTGTCTCTGCTCCTGGATAAGGTTATTTCACCAGTCCAGTCGGGATTTATGCCCCACAGATCCACATCCATCATCCTACGCACGGTCTTAGTGACTCTCTACAGAGTCTCCCCTAGGGCCCCTGCTGCAGTCGCCCTACTGGGTGCAGAGATGGCCTATGACTAATTGGAATGGCCTTTCTTACAAGCCACCTTCCGTAAGTTGGACGTGCCCTTTGGCTTCACTTCCTTGATAACGTTGCTGTATTCTTCCCCGACTGTACGGCTTCGCATTATTGGTAAGCTGAAAGCAGACTTTCCTATCACTAGAGGAATGAGACAGGGCTGCCCCCTCTCGCCCCTCCTCGTGTCCGTCACGTACAAGACAGACATCTGCACAGAGGACTGCAATTCAAAACAGGTCCCTTGCTGGTCTCCCTTTATGCGGACGACATCCTCCTGTTTCTCCGACACCCTAATGCAAACCTGGATCCAGTGCTATGGGAGATAGCCCGATTTGGGAATTTTTCAGAGCTAGGGATGAACTGGAACAAATCAGAATTGTTCCCTCTTACAGAAACAACCACTCCCGTCACCTGTGAGTTCCCACTCTCCTGGTGTGAAGACCAGGTCAAATACTTAGACATCTACGTACACAGAGATCGTGAACAAATAATCCACCTCAATTATGGTCCCGCATTGGATAAACTAAACACTCTGATAGACTGCTGCATCCGCGTCCCACTGCCCATGGAGGGTCATATTGCCTTGAATAAAATGGTAGTACTCATACGATTTTTATATCTGTTTGTCAATATTCCGATCCCCCTACAAACTCTTTTTTCAAAACGCTTCTGTGCTCCCTGACACAACTGATATGACCTGGCAGACGCCCACGCATACGCTGGGAAAAACAAACCCTTCTGTATGAGCGTGGGGGCTTTGGTGTTCCTCATATCAATTATACTATTAAACTCCACAATGCCACTATGCATAATATTGGTACCACCCCGATCTAAGGTTGCCATACACTAACCTGGAAAAGCATCTGGGTTACATAGCTGCTTGCAGTCTCTACTACCTTTTGGTGTCCCACTAGACCACACGGAAGTTCAACTCCTGGCCACAACTTGCTGGGCGTGTCGCCGGTTGGTGCGCTTGCTAGCATGCATCCTGCTTTACTCATCAGCCCTCCCCCTGAGGGATTACCCATGGCTTCCAATTCCACAAGAAAAATTGGTGCATCTCACCCTCCGCTCCCATAACCTTATCACCATGGGCAATGTATTCTCACGGACCTGAGATGTCCGCTTCAGGACTGCAACCAAAATGGTTCACTTTGTTTTTAGCCATTTGCAGAGTTTGTTCCGAGCATTACTCCCCACTTACCCACTCGCACCAGCAGACTTTGCACCCCTTACTCTGATCATCACTGGGATTCGTGCCAAAAATCTCCATGCTATATCACACCTGCCTTGCTCTCCTTCCAGTTCAGGATGGGAAGGTACGGGAGGCATGGGAAGCAGAACTGGGACATCAGTTACCTGACAAAGTATGGAACGCATGTTGCTCCTAGACACGTACAGTATCTCCTAATCATAGACATAAGCTTATTCATTACAAATTCCTCCATAGAATTTAATTGACAACTAGGGCCCTGGCCAAATTCGATCCCAGATGCCCCTCCACTTGTTTGAAATATACTACCAAAAACACCAACTTTGTACACAACATGGACATGTGACCGGGTGTTGATAACCTAGAGGGAGGTCTTTAGTATCCTCTCATCGATGCTGGATGTCTTGGTCATTCCTGATCCTCTGATGGCCCTTCTTGGCTATGTGGTGACTATTGCTAAACCTCTGTGGCACTATACAGCCATAGCTCCCCTACTGGCTAAACATGAAATAGCCTTACATTGGGGCTCTAAGACTCCTCCCACAACACGGGCATGGCTTCCTAGTCTTGTATTCCTTGACACAACTAGTGAGGTCTATGGCTCCCTGCAACCACTTACGTCAAGCCGAAAGACATCTGGCAGCCCCAGTGTTTACCTGTTAACGCTCGAGGACCCAGAGCCTTCAGACACACAGAAACGCTGTCATTCTCCGACTCATGTTCCACCCTCCCCTTTACCTAGCAAATTGTCACACACTAACTCTTCAACCTCATAGTGCTGATCGAATCTAGACACCCACTATTGTGCTGTATTAGCCTGCGGATGTTTTATCACCGCATAACCTACCTCATGTATTAATGATTCAGATGTATCACAATTGATGCTCCATGTGTTGTTATCATGGTGTGGTGCTTATTTGTTTTATGGTTGAAAAATAAAAAAAAACAATTTAGAAAAAAAACTTAGAAAACATCCAGCACAATCTGAAGCACTTAGACAATCATCTCGATTGGCTGCCAGCACTTGAAACCAGGAAGAGCTGGCAGCCATCTTGGGACTCAGCTTTAGCTGATTCCCACAATTTAAAAAAAAAAGACGGGAGGCCAGGGTAGAGGTACGCTGACCTCTCAGGTCTGGTGCAGAAGTTACAGGGGGACCCCTGACAGAGCTAAAAAAAAGTGCAGGCTCCCGTGCTTGTCTTTTAGAAGCCCTGGGGTCGGTCATGTCCCGTACGCATCTACATTTACTATGTGGGGGGGTCCATAGTGCCCCCCGCAGCCATGGGGACCGCCACCTCCTCGGGGCATTATCAATATTCAATGTGGGGGGCCATAGCCCTCTGCAGTTCCAGGGACCGCCGCCTCCCTGAGGCATTGCTAAATCAGAATGCAGGGGGGCCCCGCACCCTCCACTCTCCCAGGAACCGCCATCTCCCTGGGCCATTATCAGTATTTAATGCAGGGGATGACTGCCCCCTATGGCACCCCTGGGGACCGCCACCACCCCGGGGCATTACAAAATCAGAATGCGGGGGCCGCCCGGCCCCACTGGAGGTGGAGAGATGGAGAGGTGGGGAGCCAGCTGGGACTGCAGGGGCCTTCAGGCTCCCCTCATGGTCCCCTCATGGTCCCCAACATTGTGACCAGCTCACATGGCTGGGCCCCACATGGCACTCATCCCCCACAAAAAACTAAATAATTAGGCCAGGGATGCTTTCCAAGATTTGTCTGGGGAAGGGGGCCGCACAGCCCCCCTCCCCAAAACAATATTTAGGCCAGGCCTAGGGGAATGTGGTCACCGGGGGCGCGATCAGCCTGGGGAGGGGGGCTGGGCTGGGCTGAACCCTTCCCCCTGAAAAAAAATATTTCGTCTGGGTCCTGGGGGATGGGTAGATAAGTGTGTAGGTTGTTGTGGTTGTGTCATGCGTGGGTGCAGTGTCAATGGTGTGTGTATGTTGTGTCATGAATGTATGTCAATGTATGTTTTTGGCCTGTATGAGCAGTGTTGTGTTAAAATTATAACGGATGATGGTGTGTTTGTGATGTGCTGTGTAGTGTGTAGTGCAGGGAGAAACATGGCAAAGGGCCAGTGTGTGTCACTTACCTCTATTCTATAGCCCCTGCAATTGTACAAAGTCCATTGCGTCCCGCTGCCATCTCCCTCTTTCAGCAGTCCATCGCCAGTGCTCTTCTTGCAGAGCTGTAACATTTAAATACGGTGGGAGGAACACTGTTGACTTGACGGTCTTCTCAGGTCCACTGCCGACGTGGCGTGGTGGTAACACCGCCAAGATCTAAATCAGGCCCTTAGTTTTGGTGTACCGTCCGCTGCAGAACTTTTCCACAACACCATATGATACATCATACAACCTGTTTTAAATGCATTCAATTATAGTGATGGCATATTCGTTTTTGTAGCTACCCAGCACAATAAAGCCCTCACTCAAGTATGTCAATTACTCAATGATGCACTTTTAACCTTAAATGCAGACTAGTGTGAGTTTAATAAGACAAAACTGAAATTCTTTGGCCATATCTTTTCTGATGGGGCTATGATGCCTGATCCTGCAAAAGTACAAACTTTGACAAATGCTGAACTCCCACAAGATGTTTCATTGGTACGTTTTTTTCTTGGAATGGCCAATTACTGTTCAAGATACATAAACGACTTTGCCACTGTTAGTGCTCCATTACAAGAGTTAACAAAGAGAAATGTTTCCTTTACATGGTCACAAGAACGTGGAGAAAATGTTCACGAGAAACACACCATTGAAAATCTTGTGGAAATGGCATACTTCAATCTAAAGCTTCATACAGAGATTGTGGTTGACGCTAGCCCGGTCGGGTTAGGCGCTATACTTGCACAGCATAGTGGATGCACAAATGCAAGATGACACATTGTGGTCTATGCTAGTAGAAGTTTCAAACACATTGTGCTAACTCAGAGCCTGAGAAGAAAGGTTTAGCTGTGGTATGGGCTTGTGAATATTTACATGTATTCCTGTATGGAAGGCCTTTTACGCTGGTGATTGATCATCAACCATTGCTAACCATTTTCAGCAATCCAAAAGCCAAGATGCTTCCTCAGATTGAACGCTGCAGACTACGATTGCAAGAATATGATAATACAATTGAGTCTCAACCAGGAAAGGATCAAAATCCTGCTATCTACTTTTCGAGAGTGCCTATTCAAGGTCATGGTACTCCATCCAAAACGGCCAAGGCATACATCAATTTCATTGTCAAGTCAAGTACACCACCTTCTGCATCATTAACCCAGATTGTCACTGCCATGAGCCATGATAGTGACCTGCTGAAGTTAAAGGACATACATTACACATCAGTCATAGAATAAACACATTTGACCCCTCAGTAACGATGGAGAATATAAAAACTACAAGAATGTTAAAGATGAATTGTCCATAACTCAGGAAGAAGTTATTCTGCAAGGTTCGAGAATCCTGATTTCAGAGAGTTTATGACAAAAGGTGATTGAACTGGTTCACAAAGCACATTGTGGTATTGTTGCTCCAAAGAGGACTCTCCAAGACTGAGTTTGGTTTCTATACTTAGATGAAAGAGTTGAAATGGAACTCAAGGTCTGTCGCTTATGTAATTGTCTCTCAACCGCAGTTACTCAACATCCTTTGAACATGTCAGAAATCATTACACATGCCTGGGAGAGAATAACCATTAATGTTTGTGGTGCATTTGATGATGGACATAATTTAATGGTCATTATAGATGATTTTTTACGTTTTCTATTGGTTGAAGATCTTTTATCTTTGACACATGAGCGAGTAATCGAAAAACTTGATGGCATCTTTGCAACATAGGGCATACTAGCTATTGTTAAGTCTGACAATGGTCCACCTTTCAACAGCAAATAATTTAATACATTTCTGGAACATTGAAACAGTAAGCATCAATAGATCACAGCCTTATAGCCACAGGCCAATGCACTTGTTGAGTGTTAATAACTACACTAATGACAGCAGGGAGTGTGCAACTCTTGAAAACCTCAGTTTGAAAACAGTGTTAAATTCTACTTTACGAGGGTCACCCCACCCACCGCGAATATTCTTATTACTCCTCTGTGCACAAGTTACACACCAGAATAGACATGATTTTTGTATCCGCAGCCGTAATCCAGAAAGTGTGCACGTCTGAATACCTGGCACGCACCATATCAGATCATAACCCGCTCTGCGCAATAATGGCCTGGGGCCACATGCACACTCGCATACCAACCTGGTGATTACAGACAGAAGCTCTCTTAGACCCCCCTTCCACGCAGAAATGTCCAAGCGGCTGGCAGATTATTTCTCACTGAATAAAAATACAACCCCATCTCGCGCTATAAAGTGGGATGCCCACAAAATGGTAATACGCAGACACTGCCTTGCGGCCACAGTGGGGGTAAGAAGGACACTCACCAAAGAACTACAAGCTCTGGAGGTTAAACTCCGCAAAGCAGAGGTTGAGGTCTCCAGAAACTAGTCCACACTAGCAGCACTGAATTCGCTTAGAGCTGCACATAGAGAAGTAGACACCAGACTATGTAAGCATGATTACAGACACTACATGACACGACAACATGCTGAGGGGGATAGATCAGGTAGACTGTTAGCGTGGCTGACTCGCCAACCCTCGCAACCATCGCCCATTGGTGCGATACGTTTGAACTCCGACGTCATTATCAACACCCAAGCAGGAATCAACGAAGCCTTCTCCACATATTATCGTGCCCTATATATATATATGCCTCCTTCCCCCCCATCGGAGCAGCAATTAGCTGACATATTATCACTCGTTTCCCAAAACCCACACATCATTGACAACGCTGCCACCTTAGACGGTCCCATTACTATAGAAGAACTGCACTTAGCTCTGGCACAAATGGCACGTAGCAAAACCCCTGGCTCAGATGGCCTACCGGTAGAGTATTTTAACTCCCATGCTACTCACCTCCTACAACCACTCATAGAGGTATTCAACAAAGCGCGCAATAAATTACAATTGCCAGACTCCATGCGCGAAACTCTTAATAGTCGTCCTTCCAAAGGCAGGCCGTGACCCTCTCGACGTTAAATCATATAGGCCGCTCTCTCTCCTCAACACAGACTGCAAACTATTGGGCAAAATATTGGCAAATAGGCTACTCCCCTACCTATCAAGCTTAATACACTCTGATCAGTCTGGCTTTATTCCAGGGAGAAGCACCTTTTTAAATATTAGAAGACTGATCCACATAATGCACAGCAATACAGAATCAGAAGCGGTGGCCCTCTCCCTAGACATTGAAAAAGCGTTCGATACGTTGAGCTGGGACTATCTTCTATGCACACTCAATGCGTTTGGATTCGGCCCCGGTTTCATTAGATGGATCAAAACGCTCTACTCCAAACCCACAGCTCGAGTCAAAAATGGACGAGCTATCTCCGAAGCATTCCCCATAGGCAGAGGTACCAGACAAGGTTGTCCATTATCCCCTTTATTATTCGCTATAGCCATGGAACCATTAGCAACTAGGCTACGTAGCTATGCACACATATGGGGCATCACTGAATCTAACACACATCATATTATCTCCTTATACGCAGATGATGCCCTGATATACCTGCGTAATCACTCCACCTCCATGGCAGGGGTGTTGCTAATGCTTGACTACTTCGCTCTCGCCTCTGGTCTACGAGTCAACTGGACTAAGTCAAGTATTTTCCCCCTCTCCCCTATACCAACCGACCTTCACATGGTATTACCGCAATATCAACTGCCATGGTCACACACTACCTTTAAATATCTCGGAATACAAATTTATCACTCCGTTGCTGATGTGAAAGAGGGCAATATTGACAGGGCACTCAGCTCTACCTGCAGCTCATTGTCGTTCTGGAGTTCACTTCTCCTATCCCCCATGGGTCGGGTAGCAATAGCCAAAATGCTCATCCTTCCCAGGTTCTTATATTATTTTACCGCCCTTCCACTATGTCTACCACGCTCATTTTTTTGTAAACTGCACTCATTATTAACTGACCTGCTCTGGGGCAAAGACAGACACAGAGTAGCGTTAGCTATAGCACAATATCCGCAAGAAGCGGGCGGATTGGGCATGCCTAACTTCGAAATATACTATGCAGCTGCCCAGCTGTTGTGGCTATCCACATGGCCCAGGGAAACTCCTCCTCCCGAATGCATAATGCTGCAGGCAGATATAGCCCAGCAAACAATACTGTCCTCACTTTTATCCGGCCCTAACCGCCTATTATCAAAATCCATATTGTTGGAAGCAGTTCGTTTCTGCTGGTGTAGATACGTTCAAAGCAAGACTCCCTCACCTCCTTATTCCAGTCTGTTACCACTGTTTCAACTGCTGGGCACCCAAACACTCTCATTACACCATGATACACGTGACATAAGTACACTGAATGTGGGCGATTACTACTCTAGCTCCACAATGCGCACCTTCGCGGAACTAGTGGCCGCTGGGGTTATGCACACTGGAGCCTTTTTGACGTATAGCGCCATTACACGGCTACTCAATAACCTATGGGGTTCTGGCAACAACGAACCACCTGAGTCCCAATTACTCACCACTATCCTTACCATAGGTAGCACAAAAGGCATCATAACTAAACTATATAAAGAGCTGCTAGCTGTAGTCTGCTCTGCCCTGCCGCTTGCTAAAGCACGCTGGGACTCCGTCCTCCCTTCACCATTACCACAAAAAACTTGGGTCGCGGCTCTCACAATGATCAAGTCAATATCCCGCAATCCCAGATTGCGTTACACCCAATTCAATTATATTCACCACTCATACTTATCCCCGGCCCGCATCCAAAGAATATACCCGAACACAAACCTGACATGTCCCAGATGCGCTACTACGGCAGCAGACTTTTACCACATGGTCTGGAGCTGCCACTCAATAAACTCGGCTTGGCACCGCGTTACGGACGTCACAGCAAACATTTCGTCCCACACTCTGTTGCCCACCCCAGACTCTTGTTTACTTGGCATACGTCACTGAGCCAAAAGCGATAAACATCTACACAGATTTATCTATCTAGCATTTATTGTCTTCAAGCGCCTAATAGCTACGCATTGGAAGGCCCCACACGTTCCCTCCCATTCTGCTTGGCTCTGCGACTTACATAGTCGCTCACAAGCCGAAGCTCAGACACTACGCTTATTACAACATAAAGGCCTACTACAAGATGGACCCTAAGTCTGGGATACTTTTGTGGTAGCAATAGAAGCTAGGGATGACACATACCCCCCCTAAACTAGCAACTGTATATGTATTATCTCTTTGCTCAATATCTATACCACGCTCCTCCCAGTTGCCCCCCCATCACTCACTCTCTGTACTAACTTCCTCATTTCCCTCCTTAATGCAACAACGAAACATCTCAGGGTGCTTCTCCTACGGCTATGCTCTTATGTAACCCACGCCTAGCCTTGCTCACTATTCGATTGGCTCCGCGCCCCTTCCTGCCCCACAATTCATATCTCAACTATGAACCCACGTCCCCTATACACAGTAGTTGTATCTTTCTCTTTCCCCCTCCACCCTCCAATTGGTGTAACCAGCACCAGGTGTGATATCAGCATTCATTATTTGGTATTTAGTTGTGACTTTAACCACTTGTTGCACAGTTTCAAGTTGCATTTTCAGCACTTCATTGCGCAATCGCGCTGTACAAGCTTATAAATGGGTGTAAACAGATCGCAAAATTATTAATAGCAAAATGCACTGTTGTGTGTGCATAATGATTAATAAACAGATTAAAAAAAAAAATTCTACTTTACGAGCTTATTGTTCGACACCCCTCTCGAACACAGGTGAAAGTCCTGCGACTTTGATGTTCAGGAGAGCAATGGCCACCAAGTTACCCAATGGATCACAAATAAACATAGAAGTGAAAGGGACTTGATTGACAAACAGAAAATGAAAGTTTATGCAGATAAAAGACGACATGCAAAAGTCCTCTCATTCAGAAAAGGAGATTTGGTGATCACTCGACAGTCCCACAAATGGAAATCTGATGTTCCTCTTGACGCTGAACCTTTCCAAGTTAGTGTCTACCAAAGGACTCATGGTGATGGCCTAGAACCCTAGGGCGTCTATTATCAGAGACTCTTCTCATTTCAGGCCTGTATTACATCAGTCTTGAACTCGAGATGGTGAAAGACTTATTCTGACAACTCAGTGACTGTTGCTGATTCCTTATCATGTTTAGCATTTTCCTACATTCAAGATGACAATTTACAGCTTCCAGTAACCAGATCAGGTTGACTGATCAAAACGGCAAGAAGAAGAATTAAAGAGATTAGTTGTACAATGTTTCTAGATCTAGATATATTTGTGCATTTCCAATGATTTAAAAACATTGTAATTTTTTATTTAACAGAGTTGGAGATGCAGTGTCTTGCATGATGTATAACAGAACATTTCTGGCTCCTGAGGGCTCCGTATCAGTGTGATGTAATCTCTAGAACAGAATGTAATGAAAGCTTGGTTTAGAATGGAGGAGCTCACAGATACACTCCGAGGAATAAAGACATGCGAGTTACACCTCTGTGTGTGTGGCCTAGTCATTCAGTGGGTACCAGGCTGGGGAAGACGCCACACGACCTACGTTCCTTCATGCCCCTTCTGAGGATCGTGTTCCTCATGCAGAGGCATCTCCAATGCAGCTCTTCAGCAGCTCCCTCCAAGCAGGCTTCAGGCAGCCCCTTCTGGCCGTCTTGCTCAATGTGCTCCAGGTTGCCGGAAACACACCTGACAAGGGGAGGAGGTAAATAACCCAACTGTGAAGCATGGGCAGTTTTTTTGTTTGGCTGTAGCATGGAGTCCCTGTATTCTAATAGAGAACTCTTGCCACAGTGCCTAGAAGTTTCTGTCCCATCAGTATACCAAAGTTGCACAAAGTAGTTTTGTTTTCCAAAAGTTAATACTGAGACCTGTTCTAGGCAGTCAATCCTTTGGGGTTGGGAGTTTTTTACAGACCTAGGGGTGCTGAGCTAACAAACTGGTATACTGTTTATTTGGAACACAGTGTACACACATTGGCTTTCTGGAACTAAAGCACTTTCATTTGTATGACTAGTGAGTATTTTGCTGTTTCAACAGAGGATAGGTAAATATTCTAGTGAATGATGTCATAGTAGGATTTGTAACGCGACCAAACATGATCCAAAGGGGCATTCGGTACCTCTATTGATGTAGGGTGACAAGCTCTTAAAATCCAAAAACCCGGACGTTCACAAACATAGATGTAGGTCTACAATTTCGCTTTGACGGAGGGGCACATAACAACTCAAATGTCACCATTCACCCACAGGGAAAACACAGATGAGGACACACCAAGAGGATCTAAATGGAGCCTTTAACTAATTTGGCACTAGAACTTGTAAACCCTTTCTACCTGTCCCTACAAATTCAGCCAATTCTCTAAAAAAACAGAAGATGTGCTAAATTTACTGAAGTTTCCCAGGGCAGGTGGTGAAAATCCCATAATCCTGTGTACCCTATAATGTTGATGATTGTTGATGATGCAACATCAGGTAAGATGACATGCTTTTTTCTTTTTGTTGGATGGCCCTTTAAAAATTAGATGTCCTTTCTCTGCAACACAAGTATATGTCTTTAAGCATTACAGTGAAGAAGCTCAAGTAAAGTTTAGATGGCATTTACCTTTATTCTTTTGTTAATGAGGTGATATTCCAGGACTCAACAGGTCGCCCTGTATTTCCCTTGGTTACCCATCTTTCGGGCTCCTCCTAGGACCAGCTCCCTCTCCGGGTCTGTTCGATGTATATATCAAGCTGGGGATGGGTTCGCCCAGAAGTGTGGTCTGCGTTTAGTGCACCAATAACACGGTCTTAAGCATGCTTCTCATTCCATGGCAGCCCTCAGCCATCCTTCGATTATCTGTCAAACAGTCTGGATGGAGACGCCTCGTGAATGGAGATAGATTGTCTGGAGCTCATCCCAGACAAGACAGAGTGAGTGATCATGAGAGCTGGCAGCTTCATAGGAACGAAGATTGATTTGGGGAGTGTGAACTGACACCAGTCGGTGATGTTCCTACAACACTTGAGACCCAGGTGTTGAACCTAAATGCTCTTCTGCTGCTGCATAAGTCGAAGGCATGTTTAAGTTTACTTTTTTCTGCTTAGGGTCCCTTAAGTATCTATGCCCACTCTTGTTAGCCGCTTATCTGGGATTGTTGGTCTCTGCTTTTGAATCAAAATGCCCAGAATACAGGATTGAACTGTGTGCAGAGATCCTCTGTTGTTTGAAGCGGGAGTCCCAATTGGTGCAGAGGACTGTAAGTGTGATGCTGGGACACGTTTCTTACTTCCAATACATTATCTCCATCTTTGTGATCTGTACTACATTTTTTGGGATTTCAAGATAATCATTGACACTGTGAAGTGTATGAGGCCTAGTCTCAAATGAATCTGTCAAAGTCACTGTGGCCATAGCTGGGGTCCACCACAACTCACTCCTGACCCCACATTGCTTAATTGGTGGAGAAATATCTCAGGAGACCCCTATAGCTTTCACCACCACTCTCACTTCTAAATGCTTTCTGCTTACCATCACACTCCTGCACATGTGAAAATATGGGCTATTCCTGGCCATCCATAGCTGTAGGAATGGCCTGGAGGGGCTGGTATTCTTGTTGTTTAGGCATTTTGCAATGCTATATCGTTTGCTGATGTTTAGACAGCCTTGCCACCATGTGGTGAACATTCATAAATATGTGCCTGTGCCAAGAAACGAACACCACACACTCTGGAGTCCAGTAGCAGACTTTTAGAACTTCTGCCTGACCCAGCGAAGTACAAGTCTCTAGCATTTAGAGTCCAACTACAGAACCTATTTTTAGGGTGGCATTCTCTTTAACAACTCTTGTTATCGTCTTTCATTTGTTGCGCGTTCCTGTAAAAGAGCTCAATGCCTTTTTCGGAGGGCGCATTTCTCTAAAATACTTTGATTTTATTCATTCGTTATAGGCTTTGAAACCTTTCAACAATGTTCTATTTCTTTATAATTTCTGCTGTTATAGCTACTTCAAGCTAATTTAGTTTTAGGGAGCAAAGGAGACAATTAGCCAGCACTGACGTATTTGCGCTGCATGTTCCAGAAGTAGGCCATTAAAGAGGAGCTGCTGCTTTGTGAGACCAAGGTTTCGTACTTACATGAGTGACTCGTTTGCTTCTACATTGCGTTACTTTAAACAACGCTGAGAAGGCCGCCTTCAACAGTGAGCTCGATCTCCAGTCACACTGTCTATGAGACATCTTCGATACTAGCAGGTGGTACGTAATACATTTTAAGACACTCCGCATTACCAATGGCGTCATTTTTCTGAAATAAGAAGCATTAATAAAGGGATAACACAAAACTCTTCTCCCCTAATTATTTCACAGGAAGTGACGTCAGAATATCTGACCCATGCAGCAGGTCATTGTATGTTTTATAAACAATATTTATTGAAAGCTTGAAGCTGCAGCGTGTTTATTAAATAGGTATTAACAGATATCAAACACATCAGTGTTTATGGCCATCACATCTGGTTCTACATGGTGCCAAGGGATTGAATTTATTCTCTTTACATGTTGTTCGAACTAAATGGTTAAAACAATTAGCGAGAAAGTGACCCATAAGAAAGGGGTTTGTGCGCACAAATTTAATCTTTTTCGAAAACAGAGCTGAAGATGGGGGGTGGAGTAGAAGAGAGAGATAAGCAGCCGTTCTTGGGAATGGTGGAGAAAGGTGAAAATTGTCTCCTTAGGGTGCAGCAGAGGAGAGTCAGGACACCACTTTTAGACAGAAAAGGAGAAAACGAGAAGGAGGAGATAAATAGGCAGATAAAAGCGAAGGTGATCAAAATGGAAAGAGGAGGATGTAAGAAAAGGGGAAAAGAGGGTAACAAGGGCTCGTATCACCAACCAAATTCAAAAAAATCTAACACATACACTCAAACCAAATGATGTGAATCAAATACTCATATTGGTGCAAACAAAAAAAAAATATATACGCATCTGATCCACTCTCCCCAGAACAACCAAGGGAAAAACCTGGCATGCACGAATTCCAACCGGACGGGGACTTGCTCTCTCCAGTTACCCCACCACCCCCATGCCTCTCCAAAGCCCCCCACCATCTCTACATTCACACCACCTTAACACACACATACATACACACACCCTTTTCCTTCAAACATCCACCCATGCATACTTCCATCACACACACCCGCACACACTTTCAAACATACACGCACACACGCAGTCACAAAACTCAACATACATGCACTCACACCTCCATACATGCACACTCGCATCCAACACGCAACACACACCCGCATCCATGCACATACAAACAGACACACACACACAACCACACACAACACCCCACACCCTCCTCCCTTGTCGGAGACCCACCTGTACACTTAGGAAAGCCCGTGTGACACAAATTGCTTTCACAAGACTGCTCGGCCTGAGGATAAAGGAAATGACCCCAAAATGGAACTCTCTCACAATACAAAAGGTTGCAGGCTTTGTGGATACAAAACAGAGACATTCATCCATCTACTATGCTGCTGCCCGGCACTGATGAATGCACCATGCACTTTATTAAGACCTCTTCTTTGCCATGGCATAAGATCTTAAACTGAGGCCAGATCACTGGTGTTTGCCTTAAAGGAGCCAGCTGAACTTGCCAAATTTGGGAAGTTTATCATGCAGCTACAAGCAAAAGAGATTGAATACTCAATGCTCACTTAGTCTTTTTTTTTGTTGCTATAAACTGTATTATATAACTGATCTATAACACTGTGATATTATTTTTTAAGTTTGAATACATATACATGGGTTTTAACTTCAATTATTTTATTGGTCTAGATTTTGATAATGGCGACGATATGCATTTTAGGTATTTCACTTCCTGTAACAAGACATCTCACTGAAATCTTACTTGAAAGCTGATGATTTGTAGTGATGGGATGCACTCTAATTCCTTCATACAGGCAGAATTTGCTCTGTTAAGATGAAACACAGCTTTGATCACTTTTGCAATGCTAGCTTTTGATAGCACCCTATTCATTGACAGCTGATGACCTGTTCTGAAAGTGCGCATGTCATACTGTTATCCACCCAAGCAGATCACCCATCGTGATGGAATGTCTTCCAGGTTCTGTACCGCACATATATATCCTTTTGCATTCATTTTGTTGTAATTTTGTGTACTCTTGCAATGATTTTAAGTAATCATTCAATAAAGAGATGATGATTATGGTGCAAATGTGTTTTTTCAAACTGCTACATTCAGACCATTTGATTCACACTAAAATCACTCACAGTAAAAGTATAAACTAATCACACTGAGTCTTCCCACTATGCATGTGTCTCTATCTAGTCTTTTTGTTTTCTATTTACAGTATCAGAATGTTGTAAATGAAATATCATCTGACAGGAATATTGTGTCCTAAATATAATTTACCAGACTTTTGCCTCAATTGAGTTAATAATAGAAAATCTACACACAAACTGGAATAATGTTTTTGTAAATAATATTTAGGACACAATATGTGTGTCAGACGATTTTTTTGCTAACAATATTTGGACATGCAACTGTCTACTTGGTCCATGGATGCATAGCGGTCCGGTTACTTCAAGACAGCAAAGGTTCAAACCTTTGGAGAGTTAGCGTGTTAACTTGTATGTTAACCATAGAGAAAAACCTGTACTGCATTAGAAGTTCAGGGTGTTGACTATCTAACGTCACTTCCGTCCTGGCACTATGATAGATCCTTGTATCTCAACCAAGGCGAGTATGAACAATACCATTTCCATTAAGAGCTTTAGAGGTTTGGGGTTTTTATTGGAATATGATGTTGTAACTGAATGCACAAGTGGGATTCCACCATATGCTTCTCCGTTTCTTCCACTTTGTTTCCCTGCAGTGCCCCGGATGCTTCTGCTTCTTGCTGTGGTTCTGCGGCTCGCCGTGGATGCTCCTGTTGCTCCTGCTTTGCTTTGCCTCTGCTTTTACCTGTGCCTCGCTGAGCCAGCAATACTCTCTGGCTGCCAGTATTGTGAGTACTGGAGACACTTTATTTTCCATGTGTTTCAGTTTTGCACGTGCGCAGGAGAGCTTGCGCCCATGGATGTTGCACATATTTAGGAGTAGAGTCACTGAGGTAAACTGTTCAACAAATGGACGGCAAGTCACCAAAATGCCAGCGGTAGCAGAAGTGAGATCATGCAACCTTTGACCCCCCCCTGACATCACAAGTTTGATCCTCTGTCCCAACCTTAGTCCCTCGCCAATCTCCTATTTGCGGCTGGGGGCTAGGGGAAATTCAAGGAGGGAAAACTACAAAAAGTAAACCTGTCTTTTAGAACCCGATTTAACTTTAGTGTTTTCCTTTGCATTTGTGACCCCTGAGACTAGCAGTAGCCAGGGCCTCTTAAGGGTGCCAGGGGGAAGCCATTGGTAATAGGTGACTTCTATGGCTCAGTCTCTTAGTTTGATTTGATTTCCTACTTAGTACTTTGGAAGGAATTCCGGTTTCAGATTTCATGTGAGCCTGAACATGTATTTATTAAAAAGCTCTGTGAGTCACAGGATAAAAAGAGTGAGAGAATCCCCAACAGCTGTGATGGAGTCGAGCTCCCCAAAGCAAAGCACACATGATTGTTCTAAAACAAGGTCTTTCAGAATTGGTGACATGTCTACTCTGTCTCACTACAATGCGTGCTGGTGCGAGGGTGAGGAGCAAAAACAGATGACCTTCAGAAAGTATCAACAGTAGCCTCAGCGGAGGGCGTGGAATATGTTGGCTCTCCCTATCAGCACAGTCCTCTGTCCCATAACCTTCTTTGTCCCTCACGCTTTCTTAGTTTCCTCCCAGTTTTTATCGGTTCACAAATAATGTTCTCTCAGTGGCGCGGTTACACACCAGCCAACGACGTCACTCACTGCTCACAAAAGATGAGTAAACACCGCACTTTTTAAGAACCTGTACAGCACGCCGAACGTTATCACTATAGGCTGGTTCTCAAGAGGTGTGCTACGGACACGCTATTACCATGCGTCACTGAGACACGTCATGGCTCATGTGGCTTCTAATTGGTTATTGCCAGAGCGCAGACTCCCGGGCTCTTGTCCATGTCCTTGGAATGTAAACTTCTAGACACTGGGAGACCCTTATCTCCCTGAAGTCTATCACCACCTGAACTGTGTGTGCAGCACCTTTGTAAAGCACCACGTGCATGTTGCGTAAGGTTAGAGCAGTGCAGCTGCGAGACTGAGTCCATGAGCTTTCATCATCTAGCCTGCCAGTGCCCAGCAGGGTGGTGATACAAGCAGATATTTAGAACGTGATTAACCCCTGAAAAGAAGTATTTGCCACAACTCTGTATGTTAACTTTGAGATTGGCACACCTCAGCCGGTGAAGCCAATTGAACAGGGCACATTTGAGGTTTTGTGCCCATGCTGAACTCATTGAGGGAACCGTGTCCAGTTTGGAGGCATCATCAAGAATATTTGTGTCATGTTCTAGTGCCACCTGTGCAGTATTGTGCCCAGTTCTGGTTACCTCAAAACATATGTTGTGTTGTGTTCAGTTCAGCAGACCGTGATATGATTTTTCTGTCCTTTCATACTGCACATCACGTATTAAATGGTGTACCCAATTTTGGGGGCATCATCATTATTATTGGGTTTAATTCTGGACTACACATTTAGAATATGCTCTCAGCTCCGGGGACGAGCTCTGGAGTATTTTGTTCAGTCCTGAGAGTATGGGCCTCATTACAAGGCTGGCGGTCTTAAGACCACCAGCCTCGCGATGGCGGTCGGGCCGCTGCAGACAGGCCAGTCCAACTGCCCCATTATGACCATGGCAGAGCCACCGCGGTCCAACCGCCTACGCGCCAGCCTGCAGCCTGGCGGTCCCAGCTGCCCTGGGGATTATGAGCCTCCACCTGCCAGCCTTTCCATGGCAGTTAACACCGCCATGGAAAGGCTGACGCATGGGCAGTGCAGGGGCCCCCATGCACAGACCCGTCGTGCATTTCACTGCCCGAATTACAGGCAGTGAAATGCGCGATGGGTGCTGTTGCACCCGACGCACCGCAACATCGCTGCTGGCTCAATTACGAGCCGATGTCAATGTTGTTGTGAGTGTTCCGCTGGGCCAGCAGGCAAAAACAGCTTTTCGCCCGCTGGCCCAGCAGAACACTCCTAATATGGTAGGCAAAAGACCTCCAGTACTGGCAGTCTTTTGCCTGCAGCGGCTTCGGCGGTCCTGTAAAAGGATATCTGGATAATTGTGCCCAGTTCACGTTCTCTTCTAGACTTACATGTCCATTTCTAGTTTCAACACCCTGAGTATTGTGTACAGTTATAGAACCCTCATCTTGCTGCTTGTGTGCAGTATTATCAGCTATCTACAGAGTACTGTGTCAGACTACAGGCCCAATCTGTAGAAATGTGTGCCTTCTGAAGGTCATATTTAGGTCATTAGCTCCACTACTGAAAGTCCGACCTCCAGAAAGAGAATGCTGCTTCGCATCAGTTTCATGTATTTGATTGATGAGTGCATTATTACCTCCTTGCAACTTCTTCAAGCAGTAGAGACATGATGCCCATACAATCACCAAGTCAACATGGAGTGACACAGTTTTGTTCACAAAAACAGGATAAATCCTTACACAAAATGACAAACACTAGCTGTCCCGGTTTAAAGCCAGGTGAATTTTGTTACTACAATCCACCCCTTTTGCTGATAGTTTTCTGCATCTTGTTTGGTGTAAATATTTTTGAAGGGGGTCAGTGGAATGTGCATCTTGACATTCCATGGATATTGTGGCAACCGCCTTGAATCACCCTGAACTTTTGCAGTCAGAATAGTGCTTTATGTTGACTCTCCAAGAGAGTGTGCAGCCCACCTAGGATCTTTGTAACTGAATATATTTATTTGTAGTTGTTCCTATACTGTGAACCACACTGTGCTGGATACTAGAGAGCTTCAAGTAAAAGGGTCTATACCCAGATCCTGGTGGCAAGTAAGAAGAGCCAAGTTGGTCTGTGTGCTTTCCCTTCTGGCATGGATTCAGCTCTGATGCAAGGATTTTAAAGCCCTAAGTAAGATGATATTTTTCATTTATGGTGCTCCCTTCCACTAATAGCAAGCCACATGTTACAATGTGACCCCCTTATGTGACCATTTATTGCGGCACCGAAAGGTCCCCACCTGCAGTTATATTAATAATACTGTACTTACCTGACTGATACTCTCAATGTAGAGATTAGGCAGTGCTTCCCACCCGTTTTATATCCATGTCCCAACTTTTAGAATAACAACCTTTTGTGACCCACCTAGCTTTAAAGGACACGAGGCGGGCAATTTCTAATGTAATAGCAGACATGCTTTCAAAATGCTGTGAATTACCAAAAACATACCTTTTATTCTTTTTGCTTTCCTCTCTAACAGCCATTGTTTGTAATTGTCACAACCTTAAACAAGGCCTTCAAGATGTCTTTACTGGATGGTGGTCAAGCTATTGATCTGTCCATAAAAGTGGCTGATGATGAACTGCACTGGACCAGGAACTTTTTTCTGAATGGGTTGCAGGCTTGTGGCATCTGTTCACTAAAATCACAAGGCTTCTGAAAAATCTTGGTGTGGATACCAGTGATTTTAGCAGACTTGAAAAAAAACCTTCCACAGCAGAGTATGGGATAAAGCCTCCTATCCATTTTTGTGTTAAAACAAGGTTCAGTGGTGCATTTGGAAAAAAACAGATATGTACATTGGAACACTCTATATGAGAATCAGATTACATCACTTATGGTCAGATTCATTTTATTTTAAGCACTGGAGATTAAGTGATTTGCCCAGAGGCAAACCAGGACTCAAAGTTTTTACAGCAGATCCAAAATGGCCAGCCCTGTCACGACTCACGTGCTGCTTGCGCCTGGAGTTTGCAGATCTTGAGGCGTGGATCTTGAGAGTTCGACTTTGGCCCAAAAAGGGGCGACTCTTTCTGGTAGCCACGGTGCTGTAGGCGAGGAAACGCCAAGGACAGACCGTGACCGTGAGAAAGTAGCGCCAGAGGGAAAAAACCCCTTCAGAAGAAGAGGAAAAACCTCCCAGAAGATTCGCAGGGGATTCCTGGAACAAGAACAGAGGAACAGGAATCAAAGGAACTGACGTAACACAGAAATGGCGAAATCCAGAGCCAAAGGCTAGGAAATCAGGAGCGAGGACACTAACTGAAACAGAGAGTGTTGCAGCGCAAAGAGGAAAAGAAACACCACCCTTAAATACCATAAAACAGGAAGTGACCCACAGGAAGAAAAAGGACACCATCTTGAATAGGGAAAAGTAGATAGAATAGACTGGAGCAGAAACCATAGAGAATAGGGAAGGAGGAATGCTGGGAAGACAGAGGTAACCTGGGAAGGGGAAAAGACATAAAGGACAGAGGAAGAAAACAGACCCAAAAAGGAAGAAAGACAGAAAAAGAAGAAAAAGGAGCCCCAAACAGGTAAGAGGGGTCAGGAGACCCCAACAAGACGGAGGGAGAGAGCAGCGCGAGGCCCCAAGTAAGTCCTGGGGCCTCGCAGGGTGCAAGAAAGGCTCGGGGCGCGCCGCGTCTTAGAGACGCGAAGCGCGGCCCGAGCCGAACGCGCGGCTTGTGCCGAACGCTCGGCTCGCGCCGCGCGGTGCGGCGCGACAGTAGGCCCCCCTCCCGAAGGCCCTGGTTTGAAAGGAAATAAACGGTGAAAGCGCTGAGTCAGAAGCGGAGCATGAACAGAAGATGCATCTTCCCAAGAACACTCACTGAGAGGATAACCCTTCCAATGAATCAGATACTGCAGACGGGTGTGAAAAAGACGAGAGTCACAAATCTCCTGAACCTCATATTCAGGAACATCATCCACTAAGACAGGAGGAGGACAGGAAAACTGACGGGAATACGGATCTGGTACATAAGGTTTGAGTTGGGAGACATGGAAGACTGGATGAATCTTCCATGTGTGAGGCAAGTGAAGACGGACAGTGACAGGATTAAGCAACTGGAGAATACGGAAAGGCCCGTAATAGCGAGGTGTGAATTTGTTCTGAGAAAGACGTGAGGGTAAGAATTTAGAAGAAAGCCAAACTTTATCCTGTGGATGGTAGTCCGGAGTGGCCCTACGTTTCTTGTCTGCTACTTTCTTCATATATCTCTTGGTGTGTAAGAGATTAGAACGAATCAGTCTATGGATTTGTAGAAGACGTTTGGAAAAATGAGTAATAGCGGGCAAGGGAGTGGGAGACAGAGAAGAAGTAGGAAAAGAGGTAGGATGAAAACCATAAGAACAGAAAAAAGGAGTGGTCTTGGAGGCACTATGGACTGAGTTATTATAAGAGAATTCAGCGATAGGGAGATAAGTGTTCCAGTTGCTTTGAGTTGAGTTGCAAAAACAACGAAGGTATTGTTCTAAGCCTTGGTTCAGACGCTCGGTCTGTCCATTGGTCTGAGGATGGAAGCCCGATGACAGAGCTCTATCGATGTTTAGTGTCTTACAAAAATACCTCCAAAACCGGGAAATGTACTGAGGTCCTCTATCAGATATAAGAGTATGAGGAAGTCCATGAAGACGGAAGATATGTTCGATGAATATCTGGCTTAATTCTTGGGATGTAGGTAGCTTTTTCAAGGCAGTGAAGTGAGCCATCTTAGTAAAAGAGTCCACAGTGACCATGATTACCCGGTTTCCTGCTGAGAGTGGTAACGAACACATGAAATCGGTAGAGATGGTGTGCCATGGAGTTGGCGGAACCGGCAAGGGCTGGAGTAATCCCGCAGGTCTGGTTCGGGGAATCTTGACTTGAGCGCATGTGGGACAAGCCTGAACGTATGTTTCAATATCCTGTTTCCAAGTAGGCCACCAGAAAAATCGTGATAACAGTTCTTGTGTGGCCTTGATGCCTCTATGACCAGCAACCGGTGAATCATGACACATTTGTAATGCCTTTTCTCTCACTCTGTTAGTGGGGATGAATAACAGATCGTGATAATAATAGTATCCTTGTCTCTTATGTAAAAGAGGCCTTAAGTTCTCTACTTCATCGTCAGATAGATTGGGGTACTCCAGTTGTACCTCCTCCAGAAAAGACTGGGCTACCCCAATGATCTTACTAGGTTCCAGTAGGGGTTGAGCTGGGACAGGAGTACAATCTGGATAACGACGCGATAGAGCATCAGCCAGAATGTTTTGGGAGCCAGGAATATATGTAATGTAGAAATCATACTGGCTGAAGAAGAAGGCCCAACGAGCTTGACGACTATTTTGGCATACGAAATTTCGTAAACATTGTAAGTTTCGATGGTCTGTTCTCACTTCAAAAGGTTCCTTGGAACCCATCAGAAACTGCCTCCATTCAATACAAGCTGTTTTCAGAGCCAACAATTCTCTTTCCAATACTGAGTAATGTTGTTCTGCAATAGAGAGTATATGAGACAAATAGAAAACAGGATGTTTAAGACCATCATCCTCTTGTTGTTGGAGTAGGACGGCACCAATGGCTTTTTCAGAAGCATCGGTGACGACAATAAATCGTTTGTTGGTATCTGGATGTCTTAAGATGGGTGCTTGTGTAAATGCCTTCTTTAAATCCTGAAAAGCTGTTTCAGCAGCTTTAGTCCAGACAAACCCTTTAATAAGATTTTCCTTCTTTAAAGTGTGAGTTATATGGCTAGTTTGTTTTGCAAAGTCTGCGATGAATTGTCGATAGAAGTTCGCCAATCCTAGAAAGCATTGTGTTTCTTTAATAGAAGATGGAGAAGGCCAATCTAGGATAGCTTGTACCTTTTCTTGATCCATGGCTACTCCGGTGGTACTTAAATGATATCCTAGATATTTGACTTCCGTCTGGTCAAACTCACACTTTTCGGGTTTGCAAAATAGTTGATGTGCCCGGAGTCGTTGAAGGACTTGTTTAACATGGGAAGAATGGAGTTCGGGATTTCTGGAATAAATAAGAATATCATCAAGGTAGATTACAACTGTCTGATTCAGGAGATCCGAGAATACTGAGTCCATAAATCTCTGAAAGATTGCCGGGGCATTAGTAAGACCGAAAGGCATTACCCTGTATTCAAAGTGACCAAATGGAGTCCTAAAGGCCGTTTTCCACTCATCTCCTTCTTTAATGCGTAAGAGGTGATAGGCTCCCCGTAGATCTAGTTTGGTAAACCGTTGGGCCCCTCTGACTGCCTCTAAAATGTCCCTTATGAGAGGCAAAGGATAACGATCTTTAATAGTTATTTTATTCAGGCCTCGAAAATCCAGGCAAGGGCGAAGGTCCTTTGTCTTCTTGGGTACGAAAAAGAGAGGAGCCCCGGCCGGAGAAGACGATGGAACAATAAGACCACTTTGAATATTTTCATCCAAATACTCCTTTAGTACTTCCTTTTCAGTTTCCGTGAGGGAATACATCCTGCCAAAAGGAACGATAGTGCCAGGTTCCAAGGGAATAGCACAATCGTAATCTCGATGTGGAGGTAACATAGGTTTGGAAGGTTTTTGGAAGACATCTTGAAAATCCAAATAGTGTTCAGGAACTCCTTGGACTGTATTTATGGTCGAACCGGTGGTACCCTCCGTGATTATTGACCTCTTAGGCGACCAATACTTGTCTGAAGCAAAACAGTGCTCGTGACAGAACTGTGAAGACAAGGAAACCGTCCGGGTAGCCCAGTTCACATATGGATTATGTCTGATGAACCACGGGATTCCAAGAATGATGGTATGGTTGGGGGAAGTTATAAGATCAAAGGAGATGTGTTCCTGATGGTTACTGATCTGTAGATTCAGCATCAGGGTAGTTGTATCTACTGGACCCGATGATATCAAAGATCCATCCACCGTGTGTACTTGTTCTGGAATCTCCTTAGGTTGTATAGGAACTTGTTGAGTGGTGGCCCACTTCTTATCCATATAAATACCACTAGCTCCACAATCTAGTAGTGCCATAGTCTTCTCTTGACGGCCATCAGGTAATTGTAACATTACTGGTAAAATGAACAAGGATGTGGTATTGTCGTTGAAAGAACTGATGGAAGGTATAGCTGCTAATCCCGTCCCCTCCCTTCTTACAGAGGACGGGAAGCGGCGTTTCCCGATGGCCTTGATGGACGTACTGGACAGGTACGCAGTATGTGGCCGGCAGAACCGCAGTATAAACACAAACCCGTCTTTCGTCTATCTTCTCGTTCGCTAGCGGAGAGAGGGCCTCGAGTTGTATCCACCTGCATGGGTTCTCCTTCGGTGTCTCTGACAGGAGGGCGAGGTTCCTCAGAACGATGCGGAAAAACTCGTGAGGTGCTTGGTTGAAAAGACCCTCTGCTCTTTCTCTTCTCTGCTCTCCGTTCCTGAAGGCGATACTCGATGGAGAGGGCTTGATCCATCAGGCCACGAAGATCTTCCACTCTGGTGGAATGTACTAGTTCGTCTTTGATTTCTTCTTTGAGTCCTCTACGAAACAAAGTCACCAAAGTACGTTCCACCCAGGTGGTCTCTGCCGCTAGTTGACGAAAGCGTGTAATGTATTGCAGGACATCTTGTGAACCTTGATGAATATCGCATAAGGCCTCTTCTGCTGAAGCCTCCAATCCCGGACGACTAAACATCAGCTTGAAGCGGTTCACAAAGGCGGAATAATCCGACAATACCGGATCGTTAGATGATACCATCGGGGTTGCCCAGGCCAAGGCAGGACCAGATAAGGCACTGATGAGATAACGCACCTTTGTTCTGTCATGGGAGAATTGGGTGGGTCGGAAGGCGAAGTACACTGTCAAGGAGTCAAGGAACTCTCGCAGCTTGGTTGGTTCACCCGAAAAACGATGGGTAGAGGCGGAGAGCGTCGGGACATCACCACTGCGGAAAGCCAAAGCCTGTCGCAGCGCAGCATTCTCACTGCGTAGTTGCTGTAATTCTTGAGCTTGTTGCTGAATTGTAGTTAGCAGAGCTTGATCCGGATCCGCAGCAGCTACCACAGTGTCTTCCATAGTGTTAGAAGACGTCGGGATGGTTAGGCGCTGCAATCTGTCACGACTCACGTGCTGCTTGCGCCTGGAGTTTGCAGATCTTGAGGCGTGGATCTTGAGAGTTCGACTTTGGCCCAAAAAGGGGCGACTCTTTCTGGTAGCCACGGTGCTGTAGGCGAGGAAACGCCAAGGACAGACCGTGACCGTGAGAAAGTAGCGCCAGAGGGAAAAAACCCCTTCAGAAGAAGAGGAAAAACCTCCCAGAAGATTCGCAGGGGATTCCTGGAACAAGAACAGAGGAACAGGAATCAAAGGAACTGACGTAACACAGAAATGGCGAAATCCAGAGCCAAAGGCTAGGAAATCAGGAGCGAGGACACTAACTGAAACAGAGAGTGTTGCAGCGCAAAGAGGAAAAGAAACACCACCCTTAAATACCATAAAACAGGAAGTGACCCACAGGAAGAAAAAGGACACCATCTTGAATAGGGAAAAGTAGATAGAATAGACTGGAGCAGAAACCATAGAGAATAGGGAAGGAGGAATGCTGGGAAGACAGAGGTAACCTGGGAAGGGGAAAAGACATAAAGGACAGAGGAAGAAAACAGACCCAAAAAGGAAGAAAGACAGAAAAAGAAGAAAAAGGAGCCCCAAACAGGTAAGAGGGGTCAGGAGACCCCAACAAGACGGAGGGAGAGAGCAGCGCGAGGCCCCAAGTAAGTCCTGGGGCCTCGCAGGGTGCAAGAAAGGCTCGGGGCGCGCCGCGTCTTAGAGACGCGAAGCGCGGCCCGAGCCGAACGCGCGGCTTGTGCCGAACGCTCGGCTCGCGCCGCGCGGTGCGGCGCGACAAGCCCTGGCCATTAGGCCACATCCACATTTCTGAATTTATGTATGAAAGTCATGCCCGACTGTGGTGACTGTGTATGAATATGCGCAGGAAGCAAATTCTCTGTTGAAATGGCTCTGTGAAATGACAAAGACAGCAGCAGAAAAAATTGGAAGCATCACATGGATGCTTGCTTGGGAATATTTGCAGGAGTTTGTCTTAAAACTGGATTTAGGGGAATAGTTCATCACCTTTGCACCAGTGGTTCTGGAACCATTTTCACAGTAGTGGTAGTGACAGCCATGTTACATCGCTGAAATCATAAAGCTTGTGAATCCTAGCTTCACACAAAGTGTAGCAAATGTATTCAGCAGAGAACGGTAAGTGTAGTATGCAGTTGGTGGTGAATTTTGGACCACCCTGTTGCAAACATCATGCATTGCGTGTGTAGTAGCACTTTGTCATTTACAGGGCTTTTTCCATTGAAATGGTCACTAAATTTGCAAACACACTACATTTTTACTAAGAAAACTAAACATCACGCAAATGATAATGTGTGGAAATCGTGTTTCAGTGAATATTAATCATTTGTACATCACTCAGTAAAAGTGTCTTGATTTGTTTTGATCCTGTTAAAATCTTTGTTTCTATCACATTTCAAAATTACAAAAAATGTGCTTAATTTTGCTATCCTAAATGCTGTATATTTTGAATTATGTGTACAGTTCATTTGCAGGTATTTACATGTTGTGTGTTACTTAAATGACATCCTACAGTCTTTCGTTTCCTTCCACACACCATGTACCTCAGAAAGATTTTTACACATTTCATTCTAAAAACAAATCTCACTTTGCAGTCAGAGAAAGAAACATAAACACTGATCCCCATTTTAAAAGAGTAAGAAGCCATTTGTCAGAAGACAGAGCCTTACTTATAGCCTATGGGCCTGATTACGACCTTGGCGGAGGGGATTACTCCGTCACAAATGTGACGGATATCCTACCCGCCGTATTACAAGTTCCATTATATCCTATGGAACTTGTGATACGGCAGACGGGATAGCCGTCACGTTTGTGATGGAGTAATCCCCTTCGCCAAGGTCGTAATCAGGCCCGATGTCTTTAAATGATAGGAAATGTGACAAGATAAATAGAAAGTGTAAGGCATCATTATTTATTGCTCTTTCACTCCCACCAGAAAGTGGCTGGTGACACACCAGGGGGTTGCGACCCACAGTTTGGGAAATGCTGGATAAGCGAACGGCTCCTTAGATTTCTTGACTCATCTTGATTAGCATGGAGCTCAAGAATTAAGCATAAATAGTTTGTTGAAACTAGATAACTTATAACACAGATATTTCTAAGAAAAACATATGTGAATGTCGAGCTAGAGGTATGTACTTCCACACAATTTCCTAAGTTCATGGAAGTAAGACCACGAGTACATGTGACCATAATATCATAAAACAAAATCGCAAACAATACATTAAAACAAATAAAATATGACACAATTATCGAAATTAACATCTTACAATATCACGCATAACTTTTCACATTCCGTTTCTCAACACCAGAATTGTTCCTCTATTCACACAGTCGACACATTTTGCAGAGCAATGCTTCACATTCTGAGAAGGTATTATTTCACTATTTTTTCATTGTAATCCACATCAGTAGTACATGGGCAAACGAGTAATTAACCTCAGTAATACCAGTTTAACCCATGGCTACAACAATCAGCAACTGCACTATGGTCTGCCTCTGCACGGGCAAGCGTGATGCTTGTTTTAGTAATTTTGATCAGTTTGTTATAGAAACAAAATGATGTGTTGAAATCTACAAATCATGCTCAGATGCTGGATTGTGAGACAAGTGCAGTAAATCAGTGCAGAATGGCAGAGTTCAAGTGGCACTGCACATGGTTGAAAATTAATACAGTTTTCTAAAATGCCCAGGTGGGTGTTAAATGTGAACAATTATAAAGTGCATTAATAGTCAGAATTTAATTAACAGTGATTCGACTTAAAGCATATCGTAAACAGCGCGTGTGATACAAATCCAAAGAGGGTGCATTATTATTTAGAAAGGTGTTTTGTAAAGAATTGGTTATCATCCTAACATAACTCAAACCATTTTCATGCACTTTGATGCAAAAGTCATGTTAATAACACGTGCTTTATGTTGCATTGTAAGCAAAAGGCATTAGGGGTTTTCATCTTTAATTTCAAAACAGTTTTACCTTAATTTAAAACGAAAATATGTTTTCTTAGAACATTGGAATGCTGGGGGCTCCATTGAAAACAATGGAGTGCTGCGGGCTTTTACAGGCCGGTAAAAGCCCGCAGCGCCAACATTCCAATGTTCGCTTTGTTCACAGCAACAGCTGTGAACAAAGCCTCACGGAGCCCGAGGGGATTTCAATCCCCTCGGGCTCCGTGAACATTTTTTTTTTAATCGAACATTCCGCCCTGTGTGGCAGAATGTTCTAATAGCCTTAGAACCCGCCGTAGCGGGCTCTACCGGCTATTAAAGTCCCTCTCCCTTGTTAAATGCCCTCGCCTTGGGCTCGGGCATTTAACGCGGGGAGCGGGCCTTTAATAGCCGGTAGAGCCCCCTACGGCGGGTTCTAAGGCTATATTACATTGCAAAATGACTATAAAGTCAAAAGCAAGCACCTGAGAGGAAAAACAGTGCTGGGGGCTCAGCACCGTAGGAAACAATGGGCCAATATAATTGTACGAGCTCAGTGTTGGTCACAGTGGCTGAGATTCCTAACAGGTCGAAAATTATGACTTACCTCATTAATATTCATGAAGTAAGTCTATTTGCGACCCACTAGAAACCACTGATGAAACGCAAAAGATTGTCATACATTAGGAATACTGATTTCGTAATTGCGAGTCGGAGAGAATCGCAATTAGGAAATCAGTATTCCTAATGTTAGTACATCTGGCCCTTGGTGTCTGTAAGGAGTTTGTAAATGATCTAAATTCAAATGAACAATATTGACATATCAGGAAACATAATGTAGCCAAACATTTTTCATAACTTCAGCAGAACCTGGCCTTGTATGAGTTCATCTTTTATTGTGTCAACCTGTTTCAATCTCCTCTTTATGTTCAGTACGTCTGCATCTGGAGAATATCTTTTTGGGTTATATATTGTTCTAAGATACCATAGCCTGATATGTGCATTGCCTTTTGAAGATCTGTAACTAGCTAGCAGCTGTTTCATACTACAGCACTCAGTCACAATTGGGAGTGCCAGACCAACCAGACAAGCTGGAAGTTTTCAGCTTAGTTTGTGTCGAATTGGTTGGGATGACTACAATTTGCCCTACACTGTTAAACAGAGTAGACAGGGCATTGAGGTGCACATGCCCAACCCAGCACATTTGGTGCATGCAACAGTGTACATAGCATATACAGTAAATTTTACATACATTGTTCACACAGTAATCGTAGGACAGGTGGAATACGCTGCACATATATTTGAAATAGTATATATTTGAAACAGTATCTCCTTTTTAAGCAGTTGATTTTTTTTAGAAGGAGGTGATTGTAGAGTTTCAGAGGGCTAGGAGCAGTTCCTGAAAGGAGGGCGATAATGATCAATGTAGTTATCAATTAATTATACTATTGCATCCGGGTATAAGAATTGTTTTGGGTAAGAGGCTGAATATGGATCAGAAGGTGCGTTGGATGCTGTTCTTTTTTTAAGCGCCAAATTTAGGACCTCATTAGTTTCAAGGGGTGGGAATGAGATGAAAGTGGGTTGCAGATGAGGTGCTGAGATGTGGTTAGTGAAGCACCTCTTGGGTAAATATGATTTGAAGAAAATCGGGAGGTCTTCACAGTGCTGCTGAGATGTGCATGGCTTGCTTTTTAAGGTGTTGTGGTTGGTCATTTCTTGGTGGATGTTAAAGATTTTCTTGGTTTGGTTGGGTTCAAGGAAGTGGTAAATCACCCACTATATCACCTTGAGTGGGTGGTGGGTATCTAAACAGATTACATTGTTTTTATGACTCTTCATTACTTTGAACTGTGACTTCCAGATCACAAGTCAGAAGAAGAAGCTAATAAATCACACTGCAAGGACGGTTGTCTGGTAGGGGCTAAGGTTGGCACAGAAACTAAACATGGTATCAGTGACAATCAACATGTAAGAGAGACGCAAGTGGAGTGAGAGCACGAAAGAAGGGAGCAACAAATGCAAGCAAGGAAAGAAATTTAGAATGGAAAGAGAAAGTAGGAGACAAAAGAGGCTGGAGAGGCTGGAGAGGACAAAAATGGTAAGGAGGAAAGCAAATAGGAGAAAAGAGAAGGAAGAAGGAAGGAATGAAACTCTTTGGGGGAACAGAAAAAACTCCTGCAGGCCATCCATGAACTGGACGGGATTGCAAGATTTGCATGCACCTAGTGGCAGCAATATTCTCTAAAGTGTTTGTTTGGTGAGTAGATTTTGAAGGTTGTATCAGAACCTCGTCTTCTTGAGTCTAACAAAGTGATAGTTAGATCCAGTCAGGGATTCATGGATCTTGTGGGATGGATCTTGCAGGAATGCCTGAAGACTAGTTGGGGTTAATAGGGCCAAGCGGCAGATAGCTGCTCAGAGTTTGTGTTGGGTCATGACCAAAATTTGAACTGAAGGTAGTTGGTTCAGAGCCTGTGGCTGTTTGTTGCAAATAGTAGCAGTGATGCTAGGCAGAGGCAGAACTGGTGCCGTGGAAGGTATGTAGCTTGGAGTCTGATGGTGGTTAGCAGATTTGCAAGTTGTAGTTTGGAGAACTGCCCAGTATGGTGTTGTGCACTAGTGGGACTCCGGAGTTTGGTGGGCTGGCTGAGGGAGTGATGGGGTTAGCGATTACGTGGCAGCGTAAGGTAATGACCAAGGGTCTCATTTACCAGGCCCTTTTGACACTGGAGCAGCACTTTTAGCGATGCTCCAGTGGTGCAATGCCCTGCCCCGCCCCAAATTTACAAAGCGGCGTTTTTGTGGCTTAACGCCGCCTTGTAAATAAAGTCCCTTTACATGCATCACTTTGCGTGAAAGGGGCGTGCAATGGGTGTTGCAGTGGGCGTTCCACAGCAACACCAATTGCTTTTGATGATGCCCCAGATTTACGAGAAATTCCAAACCTGAGGCAGTGCCAAACTCTTACACCACCACCGGGGGTGGCGTTAGAGTGGCACAATGAGGAGAAATACTTTTATTTCTCCACGTTTTCGTTTTTTCTATGTGTGCAGCATTTTGCAGTTCACATAGAAAGAACAAAACGCCATCAATGATTGTTTATGTGCAGGATGGTACACCTCCCTGTACATAAACAATCATTAAATAATGACAGTTTGCTACTTCTATGTGTTGTGCATTCTGCAGCACACATAGAAGTAACAAATCACCATTATTGAAGGGACACCTTCCTGAACATAAACAATCATTCCCATCATGTAGGCACCCTTGCACCCTAGTGCAAGGGTGCCTGCGTTGGTGGTAGGCAGCTAAATTTAGCACCAGTGCATGGAAAAACACTGGGATGCGCCGTATTGCTGTAAATATGGTGCATCCCTTCCTTTTTGTAAGTGTCGATGCGCAGCACTGCCACATTTGGCACAGCCCTGCACCACTTTGTTGTAAATGAGGCCCTAAGAGTGATGGGGAAGAGCAGGGTATTAGTGGACAGCAAACATGATGTGGCGGTAGGTAGGACTATTGAGGAAGTGGAAAGAGTGGATTCAGCAGTGCTCAATTTTGTATTTTTGTTATCTCTTTGAGTCTTTTGAAGCTCTTGTTGAAGGCCAACAAGTTCCTGTCATTGTCTTGGATCATGATAATTTCCTTATTATTGGTGTTAATAGTGAGTTTTCGGAATCAGCTGTACAAGATGGTGGCATCCAGTTTGTGGCACCGTTGAATGCCGAAAAGCTTTTTTCAGGTTAGTTTAGACAGGAATGTGTACAAAACATAGGAAGTCAGTGTTGGTGGTTTCAGCCGTAAGGCTTATGTAGATGTCAGGAATGATGAAGAAGCTCTCGGACCTATGCCCTATGTTTCTGTGGAGCGCATGGCTCCCCGGAGGCATCCCAGCGCTAAGGCAGAACTGCACAGGATCTACCTAGCTCTCTTCACCGCAGGGAGCCAGACCAAGGCTGACGTTGGGGATCTGAGAGACCTGGAAGGCATATAAAAGGAGGCAATAGATCTTAGTAGGGATGGACCTCTATTGTATAAGGCTCTCTGCATCAAGCAGAGGGATTTAAACTGTATCCGCCGTTCCACCGGGAGCCAGTGGAGAAGGGAAATTGAAAATTTGGCAGACTGGTGTCTGGGGATGTTAAAGAGGTGCCGGGCAGCAACATTCTGGACCACCTGCAGTCTTTTTACTACATACTTGGGGGAGCCAAGGTAAAGAGCATTGCCATAGTCCAGACATGATATAATCAGGGCCTGTACTAAGAGCTTCCTGGCTAAGAATGGGAGGATTTTGAAAACTTTCCTTAGAATTCTTTGAAGGCTAAAACAGGTAGCTGCTGTCATTTTAGGTTGATGGTCCATGATAAGCCGTGAGCCGAGCCAGACTCCCAGGCTTTTTATCTTATTTTTAGGAAGCGGCAGGGCTTTCAGAGAATCCAGGATCACTGACTGGAGCCCTAGAGAGAGGTGGTTCCCTAATAACATTACTTCCGTTTTGTCTTTGTTAAGCCTTAGTTTGCAGTCAGACATCCATCTTGTCACTGCTTGGAGACTAGGGGTCAGAGAGAAGTGATCGGTGCTAGCTTTAGTTCAGAAAGAAAAAAACAATTGAGTATCGCCAGTGTAGGAGACCAGTGTCAGGCCAAATGGTTTTTATAACTTCCACTAACTGATACATGTAAAGATTAAACAAAGTGGGGCTCAGGGAAGAGCCCTGAGGGACCCCACAGTTGAGTGAAACACAGTTTGAAAAATAGGAATGATGAAGAACTTGAAATGTCCCATCCCCCAGAAAGGAGGAGAGCCATTTTAACCCACTGCCAGAAATCCTGGCATCCGACATTCTCTGGATCAGCGTAGAATGGTCAACCGTGTCGAAGGCCGCACTGAGATCAAGTAGAATGATGTTTGCTGTGCCCCCTTGATCGAGGAGCCTTCTAACCTCTTCCATAACTGCGAGAAGTGCAGTCTCCTTACCATGTTGGGTCCTGAAACCCATTTGCCAGGGATGAAGGATATTATGATCCTCAAGGAAGTCTGTAAGATGTCTATTTACATGTTTTTCAATTAATTTAGACACCACAGGCAACAGTGAGATCGGTCTGTAATTATGAAGGAGAGCTGCATCAAGGTGGGGATTTTTCAAAAGGGGCTTAACAATGGCATGCTTACACTGATGTGGGACACAACTCAAGATAATGGAAGAGCTGAGAAGATCGGTCAGGACCATAGCTATAACTGCTGATCCCAAGGCCAGGATGTGGGGAGGTGCTGGATCGAGGGAGATCCTGACTTTAGAGATAGAAGGAGGTTAATAACCAGATCGTCTGTGAGACGGGGGAAGGATGAAATAGCAAGAAGTTGAGGCGCAGAAAGGCTGAGGGGGTCAGTTGACCGATAAGGATTATCCGGAAAAGCAGAATAAATGTCAAGGATGTTCCTTTGAAAAAAGTGGACAAGATTGTTGCTATGTACTTGTGAAGCATCTGTAAGGTCAGTGTGTAAGGGGGAGATGGGTAATCTCTTTAAGGATTTGAAAGACTTTCTTAGGGGTATTTGAGGAATGTTCAATTTTGGACGCATAATAAGATGCCTGAGCTGCTCTGATTTCTGAGTGAAAGTATCTGATTGCTTTCCGATACTCATCTTTTAGAAGGAAGTCATAGGTCTTTCTCCAGCTCCTCTCAAGGTGTTTACATTGCTTTCTTAAAAGGTGAAGGTGGGGAGGAGAAAACCACGGGGTCCTTGTTTTATGTCGACCTCGTGTTATACTGGCTACTGGTAATATTGTGTCAAGAGCATCGGTGATCCATCCATTAAACTTCTCAGAGAGGAGAGTGGGATAATCCATAAGATTAGGTTTAAGAACTTCTACAGCAGTAAGATTTGGTTTAGGACCTTCTAGAACGGTACCCCAGTCATAAGGATTGAGCTTATGCCAGCAGCATTGTAGTGTAGGGTGTGTTCTATGAACAAGAGCGGTGGGAAGCTTCAGTGTGATTAGTGAGTGGTAGACCAGGCCAAAGGGCGAGGGGGCAGGGACGTCAAGTCAGTAACATTACTGAAGACAAGATCAATAGTGTGACCCATGGAGTGGGTTGGACTGCTAATTAGGTGAACCAATCCTAGGCCTGCCAGATCTAATTGAAGACTTTTGGCAGCTGAATAGCATACATCGTCTACATGGATATTAAAGTCCCCAAGAGGGTAAAATTAGGTTTATTTCAAACTAAGTCTGAGACCAGATCAGGAAGAAATTGAATAAAAATGCCTGAGGGATCTGGGGGGCGATATATCAAAGCCCCAGAAAATGTATATGAGGGGCTAAGTGTGAGGGAGAAAGACATGCTTTCGCAGCCAGGGAGAGTCAGAGGATAGAAAGTGCATTTTAATGTATCTCTATACATAATGGCAATTCCGCCACCTCTGGCATTGACTCTGTCCACCCTGTTCAGCAGGTAGCCCTAAGGGAGCACAGGGACTACGTCAAGAGAGGAATCCTCATGGAACCATGTTTCAGTTAAGAATAAGACTTAGGGATGTAGCTCATCTAGTAGGGGATGTATGTCTAATTTGTGCACAGCAAGGGACCAACAGTTAATTCGAAGGAACAGACTGGCGGACCTGTCTAGATCACAAGGGGCTGTAACCGAATCGGATTGTAATGACCAGTGACAGTTGGTACATGACCATATTAAGGGGCCTGTGAGGTAAATATGCTAACAAGCTTCCATAATGGGGGTCTGAGTGTGTGCTGCAAAGAATGAGAAGAGTATACAATACTCTCTAGGTTAGAAGGGACAGAGTTCCTTTCCCTGGGCCCGTTCGGGCGCGGACGTGTGCAAACGGGCTTGTCTTAGGCACGTCCGCTGCATCTGAAGGGTCAGGGAAGCAGTAGGCAACAACTAGACCGCAGTCTGTGGCACGGAGAAACGACGAAAAATGGTGGCCGGGAGGGTGCTGTGTTTGAAAAGAAGAGGGAGGGAAAATGAATCAGGAAACACAGTGAGGAAGAACAGAGGTAAGCGGAGGGCAAGAAAGAGGCCCTTATTTAAATCCCCTAAAAAAGGTCACTGCAAAGCAGCTTATCCCCACCAGAGGCCACTGAACACGGGCCTGGGGGAAGCAGAAAAAAACAATAATAGAATACTTTCGTTAAAAACGCTATTGTTTTGTTAAAAAAAAGCTAACTTTCAATGTTGCATAAAATGGTTAAAGCTTAAAATGAAAGTTTAACGAACACAGGAATCACCTACTATTGGTCTGAGGGTACGCTGCGCGGCCGCTGCATCGCGACCCTTATATGGGGCATTTGACATTTTAGTAGCTAGTGGGATACACCAAGGCTTCCTGGTTAAGAATCAACAGCACACATCTATTTACTAGAGTGAAAGGCTGGTGGCAAAGGGGTGGGTCTAGCGTAGGATACAGAGTTGTTCCAACCATCCAAGAAAATTATTGATGGAAAGTTGGTTGCAGAGAGGTTGTAATGGGTGGTACTCCTGGATGTGAAGGGGTGGATGTGTGGAAGTTTTCAGGTATAGGTTAAATTATGACCTGTAGTTTAAGCAGCCATTCTGTGGTGATGAATGTGGTAGAATTTCACTGGAAGATCGATCCTTGCCTTCACCCCAGCATTTATGAGGCAGAAAGGCTTGATTTTTAGCTTTCTCCTGCTTAAAAATGAAATGTCGACAATCTGCAGGAGTAAGTGTAGGGAAGTAGGCATGGAACACTGCGAATCATACAGATTTTCAAGAAGTACTGGTGGGGTTTTGAGAATATGATGAAGGAGGAAATTTATGTAAATTGTAATCATAATTGTGACTGTATAGATGCCCCCCTTTTTTGTAAACCAGAGCCTTAATATCAAGAATCCAGGAACGTAACGCAAAATGATGTGCTTCCACTCCATGGAAAATGTAATGGGGATCCATTGCCTTGACCTAAATGGGGTCCCCCTTCGCCTCTGGGTGAGCAGGGGTTGTGCTACATCCCTATAAGAATCGTGGCCTACTAGGATGAAGACACTTTCACCTTTGATAGTGCTGGGTGTTCGCTACAAATAAGGGAGGGAAAAAGGCACCAGAGATAGGGAAGACATGGTGTGGGAGGGTTTGGCATATAGACGTGGTGGACTATAAATGCACTGTTTATTTTTACGCAAAGATGTCTGTTAACGCATACTGTGATCCTAGTGTGCAGTTCATGAATCTTCTCAGAAACAGAGACTAAACTCCGTAAATCGTCCTTTTATACTTGCATAACATTTTGTTATTGGAATGTATCATAGTAACTTCGCCACAACAGTCTATTGTTACAGGCAATAGACACAGAGACCTTCAGAAGACGATCCAAAAGTCAAAACTTTCAACTCATCCGTACTTCCTCTTTCCTCCTCTTCCTCCTGAGAATTGCATGCAGATTAATCAGACAACTCTTCGTTTATGTAATCAGGATCCATTGGACTGGCAAGGAGTTAATTGTCTTAGCATTTTATTAAAGCTGCAAGTGTGAGGCTTTAGTGTGTGAGGCCAGAGGGCTCCTTAGCCATAGGGGTAGATGACACATACAATATCCCAAGAGATTAGATTCTCAGTGGGGTGCTGGAACAGATCTGCAAGGCACAGGACACATTCAGTAACCCAGGCATCCTTCTGGTCTAGATTTTATTTAAAGGCTCTATGTAATAATGTGTTTTAGTCTTTGTGGTTTTCAAAGAACCCTATTTGTATTACCATCTTAATGAGTACTTCATTTGACCCTGATCATTGTTTGAAAACCCTAGTGTGACCCTCAACCACGTGGCTCTTACAAACATCCACCCCTTTCTAAAGCCGCAAGTGTATCATCTAGCCATGTGGCCATGTGCCTGGTTCCTGTTGTGGGATCTCTGTGGGAAACTTTGTCTTCCAAGCCCCAGATCTGATTTTGTATCATTTTTTCCTTTGAAGACATTGCTGGAACACGTGGATGACTTATCCTGTTCCACATCATATCGTCTAGCGTTTCTTAGAGTTCGTCCATTTGTCCAAGTGTTGTTTCAGGAATTTACTTAAGAAGAATTGTGCTCTGACCTTGCTGTTCCCAAATTCCCACTTCTCTCCAGCTGTGCCATGCAGCCACCATCTCCATTTCTTCAATTTTCCTCCTAGGATGTTTTCCCATTTAACTATTCAGTGAATGAAATGGTGAGGGCGATGGTGGCATCTGCTACAGTTTGTAAAGTTAAACATAACTGGCTCTCCATAACAACCGGAATTTGTCCCATAGTGTGCACGTGCACATAGATACCAGGATACTGAGGGCAGAGGTTGACCAAGAACACGCTGTAGCTAGGCAAGCATATGTCAAGCCAATAGATTTTCAGAGTTTAGCTAGAAAGAAGGTGAACATTTATGAAGGAAAGTCTTGTGCATACCTGTGTCAGAAGTTTAATTTGACTTAGGTAGTCTCTGAGCTGCTGAACTTGCCCCAAATTAACTGAAACAAAGAGAACTTCTCCTGGAGACCCTCAAAGAGTTGACGTTTCGCAGAGTCATAAAAACTATGACCCTTATTCCTTTCCACCATGTGTCTTGAACTGGATCCTACTCTCTTGGCTCATGCGAATAAAGAAGTTCTGAGTATACGTTTGGGAGCTTTACTGCTTACTTTGAGAAAAAAATGGGAGCAGGGTCCCAAAGCCTTTCTTAGAAGTCTGCCACTGTCCAATGCAAGGGTCGTTGAATACTACAGTGCCTAGTTTTGTTTCTACCTCATGCCTCTTTCCAGCACCCTACACTTCTTATCACTTTATCTCACTCTTTGAAGTTGTTTTTTTCATCGCTGCTTTCTTGCTTTGTCAGTGTTTTCTGATCTTTCTCTTCCTCCATATTATATCCTTTTTCTGACTTTCTGTTTCTTGCTCTGGGTCAAACTCTGATGATGGAATGTAAGTCCTAGTCCTGGACCCGAAATATGAGTGCTGGGGCCCACCACTGGCAAACACCTGCACACATTAATTACTGCCCTCAGCGGGATAAATATCCTGGAGTCATAAATATTATCCAGGACACATATTCCTGCTCACCATATTGTCATGACCCGGATGATAATGTCTGGGTTGATACAGATCAGGATGTTTTGAGCGTGAGGTCCAGCAGCCCACGAGCCTTCATATAGAGAACCCTAGAGGTGAACAATATTTGATTAAATCCTCTACCTTCCTCTTTCTCCTCAAATACATGGCTGTATTCCCAGACATCTCAACGCGGACATTCCTGTCCCTTAGGAATGACACATTTATAGTCCAGGCACTGAGTTACTGCAAGCATATAGGACAGCAGCTCGTAAAAGTGTCCCAGATGTGCCTGGCACCGACCGGTGCCATAAGACCTATTACAGAGATAGCGCTGCACCCATTGTGTGCACTAACTTGGCGGCTCGCTAGTCTTTCCTGGTTTCTTTTTAAAGCCTTTCCGGTCTCTAAGCAGACTCTTGTTGGTTTTTAGGCCCCTGCTCCAGGACAGGTGGACACAGACCCTGACACATATTTTAACAACTCAACCCCGGTCACAATGTGGAATATTGAGAGGTTGAAGTCTATGACAGCACCATTCCTCCCCACTCCCTCCAAACGCTGGGTCCCTGGCATCCCCCACCAAGAGAAGCCTGTTAAGAGGGACACGCTAGCTAGGCACATTTATTCCCTCTCTCCCAGGCCAAGAAGAAGGCGGTGCAGAGGGGTCATTATTGACAGGTACCCTGTTTTCTCAGGGCCCCACCCTCCTGCTGCAACATTTATTTATAGAGTAAGCCATCCCTACTTATTAATGACAAACAGGGGCGGCTCCTTTGCCGTGGCAAGGACGTTGCCCCCCTCCCCGGCTGAGCCAGCAGCAGAAAAATAAAACAATAGTTCACTATCGTCTTATTTTTCTGCTGCTGGCTCAGTCAGCAGCATGTGAAGTGAGGGGCAGGGCTGGGCCATGGGAGGGGGGAGCAGGGAGAGGAGGAGGAGAGAGTGCGCCTAAGTATGCATGTGTGTTTGGCCAGCCATCTCAGGCAGGCCAAACACACATGCGCACTTAGGTTTCTCCAACTCAGCTATGTTAAACAGCCGGGCTGGAGAAACTGCACTAGCCACAGGGTTGTGTCTGAAAGGCAGTCCAAGCCGCTCAGACCAATCCTGACGCTGCTTTCATGCTAGCTTTCATGAAAGCACCACCAGGATTGCTCGGGAGCCTGTGCTGGTGTCCCAGTGAATGCTGGGACACCACATTGAGGGAAGAGGAGCGACGACGGAAGCGGCAGGAGACTGCGACATCAATGAAGTTAAGTTTATTTATCTATTTTTGCCCTCCCCCCAGTATCGCCCTCTATTCCTCTCCACCCCTCCACTTGCGATTTGCGAAGGCCGCCCCTGATGACGAGGCAGCTAGCACCGCTAATACTACTAGATGGTGTCATGTCCTGGAGCTTCCTTTGGCTGCAGAACATGTTTTCAAAATTTTGAAATAGGTCGTCCTGTTGGCAGAGGCGCAGCTTGGTCAGTAAGATTGGGGGCATAGCTTCAGATTTCCCAACAAAGACGTTGAATACAATGTTAAAATGCATTTCATGACAAGCAGGGCACGTGAGAGGGGCTAAAGGGTCAGCGGACAGGGAGATGAATGCGGATTGCTAGCGGCAAGAGGAGAAAAAAACAATAATTTGTAAAATAACCAAAATTTTTGAAGACTTTCAAAACAGAGGGGGAAGAGAGTGTGTGTGTGTTTCTATCTGTGTGTATGTAAACATTCGACAGACACCTCACTATCTCTGACTAAAATCACCTGTACCCAACTATTTACCTGAAAATACACTTTTTATGGGGTGTAACGAGGGATGGCTTTAGCGCTGGTGGCGCTCTGTTCAACAGTCTTTTTTGGCACCCCTCCACCTTATGACCACCTCCTCAGATTCACTCACTACCTCCCGGTGAATGTGCTCCTCCTCTCTCCATAGCCCTGTGGCGTAACAAAGGCACCTGCAGCCTCTGCAGTGCGGGGGACCCCAAGTTCCATTCCCCTCCCCCTCGGCACAGTTCACAGTGCAGGGCAGGCAGGCCCCTGACTGGGTCCAGGGAGGAGGGAGCCTGCACAGGTACTTTGCACCCCCCCCCCCCATCAGTTTTGTTACACCAGTGCCAAAGTCCTACTTTCACATATATTCTTTGGTTTTAAAGCCCTTGTTAAAGGCTGGCTTTACTAATCCACTCGGCTAGCCACATAAACTATAATTTTGTTCTTTGCAGCAGGCATGTTAACCCTCTACGCTTCTTTAAGGCGAGTCAAAGATGCTACTGAACAAAACTCACATCTCCCTCCCTAGCAGGAGCATTAATCACAAGAGGTATCTTGATATATTAATTGTTTCATGAAGGCTGAACGCACAAGAAACTTTTCAACAGGTTCTTTTAAATCGCAAGTTTCCATAATTATTGCTAAATACAGCTTCCCCCTCCCCCCCCACCCCCGTGGTCGGCGCCCCCCAATCCAGGTCAGCACCCAGTGCGGCCGCACAGCTCGCACTGCCCTAAAGCCGGCGCTGGGCGTAACAGCCTCCCCGAAGCTACGCCCTGCCTTTTGGGGTTCTGCATGAGCTTGTTGATGCGGTTCCTGCAATACTTCTCACATCCCTGCTCCCTCCGGGGCATATTACCTGCGCGTCTGCATCTGTGACACTGTTAAAGTCGGGGGAAGCGAATTCCTATCCAAGGTAGACTGGGCAACTAAAAAACCGACCTGGTAAAAATTCCTGAATAAGTCCTCCTCTCTTCCTCTCCTCGCTCTCTTTCAATCGATCCGCCTATCATTCTGTCCTCTCTCTCTCCCTCGATTGGCATCTCCATCCCTCCCTCCTCTCTCACTGTCTTCGCCACGCGTGCCTTCTGCTGTTAATCTCCTGTGGATGGGGAAAATGAAAGAAACATCCCTGGGCTTTCAGAACCAGCCTCCAGTGGGTCCAGTCCACTGGGGGGACTCTCGATGGAATACAAGGCTAGTCCGGCCCTCTTCCTCTCTATATGTGGGTGAGCCAAGCCTGCTACTTTCACACTCTGCAGAGAAGTGTGAATATCCCAGACTTTGCCTCAGACTAGAACCGTGGTAATTCTCCCACTTCCAATGGGGAAACAAAACTTTGCCTGGGGCGAGGTCGGGTGAAACCACCTTCACAGTGGGCAAAGTTTCTAGACTTGGCTCAACTTAACTGGTGGAGTGAAAAAGTGTATCGTAGCTCCCTCGGTATGTGCCACTTAATGGGACCGACAGGGACGGGGTGGAGCTACGCCACCCTTCCTCCATCTTGCTGTTATGGTTGTACTATTGTAATTATTTGCCGGTACCACTTTTAATACAGTTTCATCTATCACATACATTGATTCGTGTGAACTCATCACACTATAAAATCGTACGATTTACTTGTTCTAATCTGGTACTCCGGTTTTTTTTGTCTACTACTAGGTTGGCGGTAAGCATATTTCAGCTTTCTGCATTTTCTTTTCAGGCCTTTCGTAGTATTTACTTTGTCAGTCATGCGAGCGCCCATAATTATGAAGCATTTTCGTGTGCTTTCCATAGGTTTTCAATACTTCCCTCGCCTGTTTGTGAGCAGTGCCACGAGGGTTCAATGATTTTCAAACCCTCTATTTTGTAACTGGACCCTGAATCCGGTGCTCGGCTGGCAGTGGAGTGCCGGAATAGTATTATCAGTGTATTGTCTGACATAAATATTGTGTCCTAAATAAGGGCTACAAAAATGTCACCCCTTGGAGTTAATGATAGAAAATCTACACCCAAGGGGATGGTAGGTCAGTAAGCAATATTTATGAACTAATTTTAAAGGATATTTCTGTCCACGATATTCTAGCCAACAGCTGTGGCCGGCTGAGTAATCTAGTACTCCAAAAACGATTCCACGCTTATCAAATATTTCATCCCCTTTTTCTTATTTTCAGTTATATTTTTATCATTGGGGTCTCTGTTCCGATTGACATTGGTGGACTTCAGTAATGTCAGTTCTGTTCAACCTAATGCATCGTAATTGTTGGACATGGCCCTTCTTAGGCAATTTTCCTGAAACTTTTTTCTTTTCCTCTCAGTTTTTTGCTGGCTCTGTATGTGCGACTCTGGACGCTTTCCCACTGTAATGCAGTGAGAAAGTGCATTCACCCTTTTTACCTGTGCCAGGAAGGGGCGGTTACGTAATTGTTTGAGGTGGCGTTCCCAGGAGTGCCCTGTAAAAAGGTACACCACATACCCGGAGCATATACGTCAATGGCCACTAGTTGGACACTGCACTGAGTGTGCCAAACACCAGAGTAGCCTGACCAACATGTATTAGGTCTGATACTGCTGCCCTATGGAGGCGCAGGTGCACCTGTGCTCAGGGTGGCATCTCCTCCGCCTTGGCCAACCCTCAGTAGGCCTTCCCTTACCCCTAGAGCACCCCACAACCCGGGGGCAGAGCAGGCGGCAGGCAGAAGGCAGGGCAGGTACACAAAGGTGTCCCATGCCTTGGAATGGGAGAACCCCCAGAAGGGTTTCCCTACATAGGAGGTCGGCTCTTCACTGAGGTTTTGCTGATCCTCTTGGATTGGTTTTAGGACCCTGGATTCTTTCCCACTGTAAGTAGAGTGTGAAAATGTGTGCACCCTTCCTACATATGTTATGATGTGGCACCTACCATATATGCACACTTGCACATTGGTATTCTCATATATACTGAGCCTGGCCCGGCTTACCAGTATGTGCACACTTGCACAATGGTGGTTTCATACATACTGAGCCTGACACAGCTTGCTAGCATGTGCACATTTGTACAATAGTGTTTTCATATATACTGAGCCTGGCACAGCTTGCCAGTATGTGCACCTTTGCACATTGGGTTTTTCATATACATACTGAGGCTGGCACAGCTTGCCAGTATGTGCACACTTGCACAGTGATTTTCAAATATATACTTAGCCTATCACAGCAAGCCTGTATAGGCATACTTGTCCCTTTGCGGTCTTCTTTAAACTTGTGTACAGCCTGCCCCTGCAGGCCTGTGCGTGCTCCAGGACACATGTGCCCAGGGAGTGAAGAATACCCAGGTGTGTTTTCACTACCTTTGAGAGCTGCTTTGCCCATAGGTTATTATGGGGAAAGTTTACAATTAATCCTAGCCGCAAAAGTGGATTGCAGTGGAGCAGCCTCACATTTTTCACTATCATTGGATTCACAATGACAAACCCTTTTCAATGGTAAAGGTGCCTTTGCAATAATGCCTGGGAAATGCCACTTCTAGAAAGTGGGCGTTTCTATGTTCTAAAACTCCTTTTGTGTGCCTTTGTAATTTAGCTTCATTCATATGGGGGCTGGGAGAAAGCACATCTGTGCATTCCCCAGCGACAGCTATAAAACTTGGGCAACTGGAACAGACCTCTGCCATTTGAGGGCCATTTGAGGGCCTGGACAGATAGATTGGAAGGAGAGATTTTGACACTTGGCCTCTGGGAGCCACAAGGCCCCACTACAGATTAAGATCTGCATTCCACTGCCCCATGGCAGAAAGGACTGACATTTAGGAGAGACATCTGTTGTTCAAAGAGGACCATTTGAAACACCCCCAACTTTAAAGGTGCACTTCAGTATAACTAGGGGCACCACACTTCAGCAACTTAGAGATACACTAGCAGAAAGGCTGGAATGGAGACCTGAACTAAGTGGTGCATACTGCCAGAGAAATCTGTCATGCACAGGAGTATTTACTGCCCTGGGAAGGGGCCCTGCACCCTTCCTACATCGTGGCTGGCCTGGGCAAACTGCTTGCTGCAGTGTGGCACTCTGAAATGTGCTCTCCAAGGGCTTCTTGGCTTGCTCCCTGGTCTTTGCGGAGGTCTCAGGGACATCAAAGACCTCCTGCGATGGACCTACTCCTTCTACTTGTGTCATCTGGAGAGCGGTGCCCCCTACACTTCTATGCCATCAAGCAGCAGAGGTGTGAGCATAAAACTAAGTAATGCACCTGGATACCAGCTCCTTAACTGCTTCCCGTACAGACGCTTACCAGGCATTACTTTTGGCTTATCAGGGCCTCACATACCTGTATCTACCTACGTGATCAACACCCAATCTACCCGTTACTGCTCTTGCAGCCCCCCATTTTTTCCCTTAGTTTTATGATCTCATTAAGGCTTATCAGGGCTTCTCATACTTTTATCAATCTACGAGATCAACCTACGTTATCAACACTCAACCTACCCGTTGCTGCTCGGGCAGTGTCATTACCCTTAGTTACATTTTCCTAACAAGCCTACTTAGCTGATTATTCTCTACTACTCTGGCCGCACGGCCCAGCCTTGATGAAGTCACTTATGTGACGAAACACGTGTTGGCTGTTTTTTCATGATGACACTTTGATTTCTAACGTCTACAAATAAAGGACACCGTCTACTTACAAGACTCAAGATTTCTCTTTACCGTTTACTTCTTCTAAACCTTCAAACGCACTACCAGGGATCTATCATCCCCACCATATGATTGGACAATATAGTCTGTGTGCTGTGGCCTATTTGTTCTAATTTTATCCCTGGATACCAGATTTGCCTGGTGCGGAGCCTTCAAAGTACTGCCCGCATTCAAGGAGTGTGGCCCTTTATCGTGGGACTATTATACGCATAAGCATCCTGTTGGTAGTAAGCAGATTCAATGGTTGCAGGACCTTGTGTGGCCTGCTTTTGTCGAGCATGCCACATTTCTCTCATGGAACACTCGACTACATGCTCATTGTGTGCGACGTCCCTGTCACTGATTGTCACCCTCAGATGTGTGGGTGTACCGAGAGCAGTACCGCATTCTACCTCGTGCAGCACCACTGAATTTTCATCTTTTGTGTGTGACTGGATTTGTCTGATGCTGCTCAAGTCATCGAGCACCAGACAGTGTGACTTCTTCCAGGCAGGTATTGGACTGGAACTAATCATGTGTTTGAAATTGCCTCGTTTGACTCAAGTCATCGCACACCAGATATTGTGTCTCATTCCAGGGAGGTGCTGCATTTGTAACTTTTCGTGTGCAAGTGGAAATGTCTAGTGCAACTCAAGTCATTGCGCACTAGACATTGTGCCTCAGTGCAGGGAGGCACTGCATTGGTCACTTTGCTTGTGCAATCGGAATCGTCTGGTGCGACTCAGGTCATCGCACACCATATATTGTGTCCAGACCAGCTGGGCACGGAAATTGGTAACTCTTCATGGGTAATCGGAATCATCTGGTGTGACTCAAGTCATTGCGCACCTGACACTGTGCTTCCTTTCAGGGAGGTGCAGATTCGAAAACTCCTTGTATGCAACCTGGACGCAGCCCAAGTCATTGCGCCCCAGACAAGGTGTCTCCATTCCTGGGAGGTGTGGAATTGATAACTATTTGTCATTGTGTGTCTGGCTTGGCTGGGCACAACTATGAACAGCGTGTGTCCCAAGGTGACCCTACCACGTGCTGTGCCGACTGGGACTCGTGCCGGGAGGCTGATGGGGAGACCCCTGAGTGAAGTTCCCGAGTGGTGGTCAAACCTCCATTTGTCGACTGTTGCATGATCAGCCATTCGCTTTTCCTTCCCCTATCCTTGCCCCGGGATCCTGAATAAGTGTAACTGCTACCCGGTGAGCGGCCTAATATCTGGGAAAGGTTACTACATCTCTAGCTGTTGGGGCGGGAATTGGTTGAGGGTGAAGGAAAGTTTGGGTCCAATAGGACCCGGAGACCGCCAGCAAGCCCTCACCCCCACACCACCAGCCATACGTAGACCGACAACTTATTGGTTGGAAGAAGTTTTTTATTACAAGATATTTATGATATTTTTGCATATAACATCACCATAAATCACTTCAAATAAACTTTTTCATATTCACAAAAACATAAATCACATCCATAAGATATCTTCAGTAACCATAAATCATTTACTTATGACAGGATCCCTTCCTGTCCTGAACCACCATTGGACCACACAAGTGAGCCGTACCTCACCTGTATCCCTAGGAGGGACGGTTGCCCTGACTACACTGTTCCTTGTCCACACGCTCAGGGTTCCGCCCCCCCTCCAAACACCAATTTGCCTAGGGGTGTAACGGGGCGGCCAAGAGCGGGAGCCCCATGGCCCCCCCAACGATCTGGGCTCCCTACCCCTTAATCTGGTGTGCACATCCGCAGGTTGGCTCAGGACTTCAGGATCATATCTCTGGTGTTAACCTGGGGCCCCAGCCTTGGGGACCCCTCTGTTGCTCCTGGTTACTTTAATACCTCACTTTCCGCCTAATACTTTCTAAACAACCTAAATTAAGGAGAGGGTGGGTGGGATATGCAGGCATTGAACTTCCACTATTGAGGTGAAACTTCCCTGTTGCGGGCTGTCCCTTTCACCAATTCCGCCCGTTCACTAGGCAGCAGATCCCGGGAGGCACCAGGAGTATGGCGACACGAAGGCAGGCAGCCTCCGATTACGTAAGAGTTCTTTCTACCAGGTCGAAGTGCTTTAAAAAAATTAGGCAGCTGTGATTGTAACTACAATGGGTATGAGTGCAGGGTCAATGGCTTGGCTGAAAGATAACAATATTCTGTAATTATATCGATGGTCTCATTTTCCAGTAATACTATTTAGAATAACACAGACACCTCCTAGAAGGAAAAAATAAACGCAACTTGAATAAAGCTATGGGAACTGCACTATTTTACGCTACCAAATCTCTGTTGGGTAATGCGATCAGGTGCCAGCGAGCCACAAAATGAAACCTGGTTGGTTCAGTCAGAAATAGTGACTTGTATATTTATAGGGCTAAAATGTAACAGCTCTGTGAATATGTATACCATTGTTTTAAACTTGTATTACACACAATATAAAATAGACTGCCTCAGATGTGAAAAAGGATCATTTCAGATAGAGCTTTCAAAATAAAGAGAGTTTTTGCAGTTCACAATCAAGTTGTACCTAGTGCAAGTATTTGTCTAGACGTGTCCCTTAAAAGCCGACACTCACGAACTCACACCTTACATTACCTCTCAAAGAGAATAAATGTTGCTCATCGTGAAGCTTCAGCAGATTCCAACAATTGAAGGCAATTCTGGTGTCCAAGCAGCCTGTACATTTGCAAATTAACCAATTACAAAGATTTACATTTCTTTTACGCAGCAGGCATCCTGGCGAAAAGGCATGCGTCTTCTATAAATCTCTGACCCTCCTTCCCTGTCCGTTTCAGCCGGGCAGCTCAACTTTTAGAATTAAGCATTCCGGGGTGGTTGTCTTTTAAGAAAAAAGACGTGGGACTATTTTTGTTAAATTGGGACAATTTTCAGAGAGTTTACAGAAGCTTCTACCAGCAGAGTTCAGGTATATTACTGACAGACTGCGATGGTTTGCAACCGCCCAAAACCAAACACAGCAGGTAATTTTCAGACAGACTCAAAAGGCTGACAGAAGCCCACACCAACACGCTGTCCCTGCGAATATACACTGAACGTAGTTTTCGTGTAACTTCTGAAAGCCCCTACTAATACAAAGCAGATGTTTTTCTGGCAGCTTAGCTGGCGGGGGGAGGGGTAAAACGGGAGCCTCCCTCAGCACACTGTAGTGATAGTTTTAGGTGTGGGCCTGCCCCCTATGCAAGTCCCATAACTTAAGCTGCAGAACTCCTACCAACTGCGCTACCGAAAAACATTTTAGATAGGCGAAACTGTACACTCATAACCGACAACGAAGGGTCTCGAACCCTACACTTTTTTTTTTGCTCCGTCAGGCGCCTTATCCCTGAAGCCGAATGTATTTTCACAGTTTTGTTTTAAAGCAGGAGGATGCAATCTCTATTCATTCCTGACCCGACCTCAGCCCAGCACCTCTATCCTCGTGTAAGAGGATTTCCTTCTTGCGTGGAGCTGAGAGGCCACCGAGGTCCTGACATCGCCATAGAGCCCCCTAATTACATACATTGGCTCGTACAGAAATTGAAACCCGCGACCTTGGCGGTTTTGTCCCAACTCTCTAACCAACTGAGCTAGCCAGCTCCAGACACAACGGCAGAAGACAAAAATGAAATTGTGTGCTGAGGATCACACAGTGTGCTGACGCACTGAGGCCGGATTAAAACCCGTATCAGACCAGTCATTATCGCAGCTCCTTAAAGGAGGGACCTGGCAGAGAAAAGAAAATGAATTATGGAGGCTTTCCACAGACTTCAAGTCACAGCTGCGCCTCCATGCATCGTCTTGCACCAGAGCTCCCGCTTACCCACCTCACCTGTTCGTGCACCGGCCGCCTCCCTACGAGGTTCCCGACGCGACAACCAGTGGCACCTCAGAATTTTGAATAAAAGATGGTTATACAGCCATCGTTGCAGCCGGAGTCCCTGGGAGGCCACTTGCAAGCAGGCCCCTAGAGAGGCCTAACCAACACGAAGATATCCTGAGGAAGGGGAGGGAGCCCCCCTGGAACAAACAACTGTGAGCCGCCCGATACTCCAGCCGCCGCAATGCAAGAAGGCCGAGCCTTCCTGGGGGGGCGCTTATGTAGCCCCCCACTGGCATGCGGTGGCTGGAACCGGCCGGAGCTGGTGCAGCCGAGACATTCACCTTCCTAAACTTCCGCCCCCACACCTTGCGAGGCGTGGGGGCGGAAGTCACAGGCCAGCCCATCGCACCACTAGTGCGAAGGGGTTCTTGGGCTTCGGTGGTCCCGTTTTCTAAGGTGCCGCGCTCCCCCATTTTGGGGGGCGCTCTTCCAGAGGTGTCTGCGAATTCATTGACAACTCTCCTGCAGAATGTCAGAGCACCTCATTAGGGTGCTGAAAGCGAGTGCGTGCGAGTGCATGTGTACTAGCGTACCTGATATCCGTGGCACTGCGTAGCTGTGTGGAGAGAGTGTGTGGGAGTGATTGCCTAGGATTGGCTGGACCTCAAGGTGGGGGTGCAGTGCACATTGTGTACTATTACTGTTGCCACTGAAGTTTACCGGTGCGGCCTAGGCCGTGGAGCCATTTTAAAAGTGCTGAGATTCTCTATACTAAATATTGCTGCTATCGTTGGGAACCGGGATGTATCCTATAACTGTTTGATATTGAATTGGGGTGATAGCTAGGGTGAGTTTTGTGCTGCCAACGTGGTTGCACCACATGAGGGTGCTCGGAGGGAAAATATTATTTTTTCTCACGTGCACAAACTGCCACTGTCATATTAACACGGTTGGGCCTAGTACTACTAGTTATATTTCTGAATGTGATTGATGCCTAGATTTACATGATGTTCATCTTGTGTTAATTAACGTCTGTGTTGAATGCAAAGTTTATTTACATACACCTCGTGTGAAGTCTCTATTGTGATGCTTAGTGTAATTGATGGAAGTGCTGTGGCATTTCTTTACACGTTCTCCCTGTGATAAGCCTGACTGCTCTGTGCCAAGATACCCAAGGGTGAGCGCAGGTTTACAATGAGTGTAATCACCCACACCTGACAGGAGTGGTAGGTTCTGCCTGGCTAGGGCTTCGCCTCAACCACCCAACTGTAATCATAACAGGCCTTAAGTCCAGGTCTTGGCCAGCCACGTGGGGCAGCTCATGAGTGTGCCATGCATGTGCGACATCTCTTGTCTCTTTGCTACTCTGTTGCATCTTCTAGCAGTCTCTGTTCTGTCTTTGTAGACCCCATGCCTTTGCCCAATGCTGTGTATCCTCCATATACGCCGTATATTAGGGGATGGTAGCCCCAATAGGCAACAGTGGGATGCCTATTTGCCATTTAATTTAATGGCAGCAGACAACCAGAGACCAATAATTCCCATAAAACCCTATTACACAGGAGGATGCTATTGAGCACCCAGAAACCACACGAGAGCACCAGAGACCACTTGAGGCCATTGAGCACTCACAAACCACATGGGGCACCAGAGACCACTTGAAACCATTGACCACTTAGGGACCATGTGAGAGCACCAGAGACCACTGGAAGCCATTGAGCCCTCACAGATCTTATTAGGCCACCAAAGATCAGAGGAGACAATTTGAGAGTTGCAAAGCAGTGGAGACCATCAGATGCAGAGGACTCAGTGCGCTATAGGACACCCATAGAGCGCAGGAAACCACTGGACACTCAGAGATAACAGGAGACCATACAACACCACACGTGACCATCGGACACTCACAGGAAACGGGACCAGAAGACACCAGTAGATGACTGAAGACCACTTGGGACTCATGGATTATGGGAGACCACAAGAGAACAAATGATACCATTGGGCACTCATAGGCCATGGGAGATCACCATAGATAAATCAAAACCATTGAACATTCATGGGTCACAGCAGGCTCTCAGAGATGAACTGAAACTATTAGTGTCTTACAGATTCAATGAGACCCCCAGACTCGCAGAGGACACTATAAAATACCTACAGACTGTGGGGGGCTCGTTGATAAACCAGCTTACCATTGGGCACACACAGACCATGGGAGAAAACCATATGTTACAGGAGACCATTAAATGCACACAGATCACAGGAGACTACCAGGCACCCAGAGGCCAGAGGTGACAATAAAACACTTGTGGACCACAGGAGGCCATCAGACGCTGGAAGAAAACAAAAGGCACAGGACGCCCACACAAGAGCACGAAAAAACACCTGAGACCAAGAGGTGCCACAGACCACAGGACACGACTGGAGAATAAAGCAGGCCACTGGGCATTCACAGATCACTGGAGAGCACCAGATACTGAAACCTAACTATGAGACAACCTCAAGCTACATGAGACAGTTGGAATCTCTTGGACCACTGAGGACCTCCAACCACTCAGAGACCAAAGGGGACAATTGAAGACACAAAAGCCAACAAACACTCTGCAGCACACAGAGATTAACTGTTCTGAGAGACCAATGACACTCCCGGGCTCATGAAGACAAGGAGGTCATGTCATTAGCGTTGCCAGATGCTCCCCATTGGCCTGGACATTCCAGTATTTTGGCGCTTTTTCGCTATAACATTTTGCCCAAATCAAGAAATGTACTTCTCCAGTATCGACTGAGCTGCTTCCTATCTTCAGTGTAGTGAAGGAGGCGATTATTGAGTGAAGGGAGGATGCTCAGCCCAGCGGCAGAGTGCCAAAAAGATAGGGCCACGATGCTTAATTGTGGGTTTGGGGGAACGTGAGACTCCCTCCGCCAACTACCAAATAAAGACAAAACCATGCACCTCAAAACACTTCAATTTCAATGATGGCCTGCTGCCCGCGCCTGCTGCCCTGGACGGGTATTGCACATCTGAGGAAGTGAGACGGTGGTCCTGTCTGCACAGCAAAGCTGGTTCATGCCCTTCCCGCTACCCCCAGATGACTCGACTGGCAAGCATGACTTGCAGACACCCAGAAATAAGGAAGCACCACCCGCGCATCGGGGCATGTGTGCACGTTTCTGCTCTTCGTTTAACCTCGTAATCATGCACCACGTAAAGCTATGTCAGAGCTTGGGAAATTCTATATACTGCCAATAAAGCATCACTCGAGAAGCGAGAATGAGGAAGTGAGAGGCACTCATGAGCCGGGAGATGAAGAAGCCTGCGACTCGGCGCATTTTATTGATCACGTTAGCTTTGTCTATTTGCCCACAATGTGTTGGCACGCCTCACAGCACACCAACAACCAGCCTACCAGCGCAACCCACGTCCACACTGACCCCATATCGCCACAATCAGGAAGCTTCTCACACTAAACTCCTTACTCTGAAACTCCCACGTTTTACACACCCACCACATGCCACGCGGATCCCCTACTGCCCGAATCTCCTCACACTCCGTATTCCACCCTCCATCCCACAGAATATTGCTGCCTTGTTACAGATCGTCATACTACCTATCTATTTATTAGGCAGTGGTGTAAAGTGATGCTTCTAACCGTGTGGTGACTTCAGAGCACTATGGCCGAAGTAGAAAAAGCAACAAAAAATGTAGTAGCAGGGAGATAGACACGTAGCAGTTGTGAGTTAGAATGAATTCAGTAAAGTGGAGATCCAGCCTCCTGTTCTTAATTGCAACCCCTAAAATGTATGCTAAGTTGTAGGTGAGCCAGGAAATCTTTTTTTTCAAATCTTTCCAATTCGCACAAAATCAGATTTGAACGTCAGGTTTCGACTCCGGACATTCAATAACTTAGGACCCTCCACTGCATAGTACTATAGGACCCGGAGACCTCCATAACGGCCCACACTCCCTCCGCCAGGAATACACGAGACGACAAGCTCTATTCGTTGGAAGAAGTATCTTTTATTTTCAAAAAGACATAATTCAAAATAACTCATAACTTCAACAAGCCAAACATCAAATAGCAAGTATAGCAAGGTTAGTCAACAAAGAAAACATTTTTATTTACATGTTACTGAGAAATTCTTGTGACCATAACCAATCTGACAGGATCCCTTCCTGTCCTGAACCACCATTTGGACCACACAGGTGACCCATGTCTCACCTGTATCCATAGGAGGGACGGTTACCCTGACTACACAGTACCTTGTCCTCCAGTTTCGGGTTCCGCCCCCCCTCCAAACACCAATCGCCCCTGGGGTGTAATGGGGGGAGCCAAGAGCTGGAGCCCCATGTTCTCCCCCAGCGATCTGAGGTCTCTTACCCCCTGATCTGGTGTGTACATCCGCTGGTTGGCTCAGAACTTCAGGATCCTATCCCAGATGTCCTCCTGGGGGCCCCACCTTGGGGACCCCCTCCTATTGTTTCTAGTCATATTTCTTATCTCAATTTCCCAACTTCTTTCCAAACTACTAAACACAAAGGAGAGGGTGGGTGGGACAATCGTGGGCCGCACGCCAGGTCCCGCCGCCGCACCCCGGAAAAGAAGGTCTAGCCTTCTTGGGGGGGCCATTAAATAGCCCCCCACCAGTATGCGGCGGCCGGAACCGGCGCACGTCGGCCCCACGCCATGCCCCCTGCAAGATGGACTTCCGCCCCAACGCCTCGCGAGGTGTCAGGGCGGACATCCGGCCAAACTCCAGCACCCCCGGCAGAAGGAGAAAGGGGGGGGGGGAGTGCCCCCGGGCCTTGGAGGCCCCGTGTCCTAACGGGACGCGCCCCCCCACTGCGGAGCGGGCACTTTTCCATATGCACCAGGCAAGTCACACTGCACCCCCTACTGCTAAACACAGCGACCAGCACTGTGCGAGGCACCTTTCAGTGCAATGTATACTGCTACCAACACACAGCTCCTGACACTGCACAGCTCTCACACTCCCGCAGCACACCCTGACACTGCACAGCTCTCATGCTCCCGCAGCGCACCCTGACACTGCACAGCTCTCACGCTCCCGCAGCACACTCTGACACTGCACAACTCTCACGCTCCCGAAGCGCACCCTGACACTGCACCGCTCTCACGCTCCCGAAGCGCACCCTGACACTGCACCACTCTCACGCTCCCGCAGCGCTCCCTGACACTGCACAGCTCTCACGCTCCCGCAGCGCACCCTGACACTGCACCGCTCTCACACTCCCGCAGCACACCCTGACACTGCACAGCTCTCACACTCCCGCAGCGCACCCTGACACTGCACAGCTCTCACGCTCCCGCAGCACACACGGACACTGCACAGCTCTCACGCTCCCAAAGCACACCCTGACACTGCACCGCTCTCACACTCCCGCAGCACACCCTAACACTGCACAGCTCTCACACTCCTGCAGCACACTCTGACTCTCACACTCCCGCAGCACACCCTGACACTGCCCAGCTCTCACGCTCCTGCAGCACACCCTGACACTGCCCAGCTCTCACGCTCCCGCAGCGCACCTTGACACTGCCCAGCTTTCAAGCTCCTGCAGCGCACCATGACACTGCACAGCTCTCACGCTCCCGAAGCGCACCCTGACACTGCACAGCTCTCACGCTCCCGCAGCACACCTGACACTGCACAGCTCTCACGCTCCCGCAGCGCACCCTGACACTGCACAGCTCTCACGCTCCCGCAGCGCACCCTGACACTGCACAGCTCTCACGCTCCCGCAGCGCACCCTGACACTGCACCGCTCTCACGCTCCCGCAGCGCACCCTGACACTGCACAGCTCTCACGCTCCCGCAGCGCACCCTGACACTGCACCACTCTCACGTGCCTGCAGCGCACCCTGACACTGCACAGCTCTCACACTCCCAAAGCACACCCTGACACTGCACCGCTCTCACACTCTCGCAGCACACCCTGACACTGCACAGCTCTCACACTCCAGCAGCACACTCTGACTCTCACACTCCCGCAGCACACCCTGACACTGCACCGCTCTCACACTCCCGCAGCACACCCTGACACTGCACAGCTCTCACACTCCCGCAGCACACTCTGACTCTCACACTCCCGCAGCATGCCTTGACACTGCACAGCTCTCACACTCCTGCAGCACACCCTGACACTGCACCGCTCTCACACTCCCGCAGCACACCCGGACACTGCACAGCTCTCATCCGCAGCACACTCTGACTCTCACACTCCCGCAGCACACCCTGACACTGCACAGCTCTCACACTCCCGCAGCACACCCTGACACTGCACCGCTCTCACACTCCCGCAGCACACTCTGACACTGCACAGCTCTCACGCTCCCGAAGCGCACCCTGACACTGCACCGCTCTCACGCTCCCGAAGCACACCCTGACACTGCACCGCTCTCACGCTCCCGCAGCGCTCCCTGACACTGCACAGCTCTCACGCTCCCGCAGCGCACACTGACACTGCACCGCTCTCACACTCCCGCAGCACACCCTGACACTGCACAGCTCTCACACTCCCGCAGCGCACCCTGACACTGCACAGCTCTCACGCTCCCGCAGCACACCCGGACACTGCACAGCTCTCACGCTCCCGAAGCACACCCTGACACTGCACCGCTCTCACACTCCCGCAGCACACCCTGACACTGCACAGCTCTCACACTCCCGCAGCACACTCTGACTCTCACACTCCCGCAGCACACCCTGACACTGCCCAGCTCTCACGCTCCCGCAGCACACCCTGACACTGCCCAGCTCTCACGCTCCCGCAGCGCACCTTGACACTGCCCAGCTCTCAAGCTCCTGCAGCGCACCATGACACTGCACAGCTCTCACGCTCCCGAAGCGCACCCTGACACTGCACAGCTCTCACGCTCCCGCAGCACACCTGACACTGCACAGCTCTCACGCTCCCGCAGCGCACCCTGACACTGCACAGCTCTCACGCTCCCGCAGCGCACCCTGACACTGCAGAGCTCTCACGCTCCCGCAGCGCACCCTGACACTGCACCGCTCTCACGCTCCCTCAGCGCACCCTGACACTGCACAACTCTCACGCTCCCGCAGCACACCCTGACACTGCACAGCTCTCACACTCCCAAAGCACACCCTGACACTGCACCGCTCTCACACTCTCGCAGCACACCCTGACACTGCACAGCTCTCACACTCCAGCAGCACACTCTGACTCTCACACTCCCGCAGCACACCCTGACACTGCACCGCTCTCACACTCCCGCAGCACACCCTGACACTGCACAGCTCTCACACTCCCGCAGCACACTCTGTCTCTCACACTCCCGCAGCACGCCTTGACACTGCACAGCTCTCACACTCCTGCAGCACACCCTGACACTGCACCGCTCTCACACTCCTGCAGCACACCCGGACACTGCACAGCTCTCATACTCCCGCAGCACACTCTGACTCTCACACTCCCGCAGCACACCCTGACACTGCACAGCTCTCACACTCCCGCAGCACACCCTGACACTGCACAGCTCTCACACTCCCGCAGCACACCCTGACACTGCACCGCTCTCACACTCCCGCAGCACACCCGGACACTGCACAGCTCTTACACTCCCGCAGCACACCCAGACACTGCACAGCTCTCACACTCCCGCAGCGCACCCTGACACTGCACAGCTCTCACACTCCTGCAGCACACCCTGACACTGCACCGCTCTCACACTCCCTCAGCGCACCCTGACACTTAGCACAGCTCTCACACTCCCGCAGCACACCATGACACACTGCACAGCTCTCACGCTCCCGCAGCACACCCGGACACTGCACAGCTCTCACACTCCCGCAGCGCACCCTGACACTTTGCACAGCTCTCACACTCCCTCAGCGCACCCTGACACTTTGCACAGCTCTCACACTCCCGCAGCACACTCTGACACTGCAAAGCTCTCACACTCCCGCAGCGCACTCTGACACTGCAAAGCTCTCACACTCCCGCAGCACACCAGGACACTGCACAGCTCTCATACTCCCGCAGCACACTCTGACTCTCACACTCCCGCAGCACACCCTGACACTGCACAGCTCTCACACTCCCGCAGCGCACCCTGACACTGCACCGCTCTCACACTCCCGCAGCACACCCTGACACTGCACCGCTCTCACACTCCCTCAGCGCACCCTGACACTTAGCACAGCTCTCACACTCCCGCAGCACACCATGACACACTGCACAGCTCTCACGCTCCCGCAGCACACCCGGACACTGCACAGCTCTCACACTCCCGCAGCGCACCCTGACACTTTGCACAGCTCTCACACTCCCGCAGCGCACCCTGACACTCTGCACAGCTCTCACACTCCCGCAGCACACTCTGACACTGCAAAGCTCTCACACTCCCGCAGCACACTCTGACACTGCACAGCTCTCACGTTCCCGCAGCGCACCCGGACACTGCACAGCTCTCACACTCCCGCAGCGCACCCTGACACTGCACAGCTCTCACACTCCCGCAGCGCACCCTGACACTGCACAGCTCTCACACTCCCGCAGCACACTCTGACACTGCACAGCTCTCACACTCCCGCAGCGCACCCTGACACTGCACAGCTCTCACACTCCTGCAGCGCACCCTGACACTTTGCACAGCTCTCACACTCCCGCAGCACACTCTGACACTGCACAGCTCTCACGTTCCCGCAGCGCACCCGGACACAACACAGCTCTCACACTCCCGCAGCGCACCCTGACACTGCACAGCTCTCACACTCCCGCAGCACACTCTGACACTGCACAGCTCTCACGTTCCCGCAGCACACCCGGACACACTGCATCTCACCTCCTCGTTATAAAGCGCTGCGCCCCTTTCAGAACTCACAAATGATTTGAATCTCTCAAATTATGTGCGGCTATCCTACACTAACTACAGCTCTTCAAAATGTGCATCACTGCTGCTCTATACTGTATTTTACACATCCCTGCACCGGGTAAAACCCGCCCACTAAGCAGGGTCCTCTCAAACTCGAGAGCACCCACAATATGCACAGAATCCCACTATGTACAAATATCCAAACTGTACGCACCTCTTTCCTATTATGCACATTTTACCTGCATTGTTCCAATTCCTGCACGTGTGCAGCGTCCATATAGGCTGCAAAAATATTCACACCACGCACAGCTCCAGCACACAATGCAGAGCTTCCACTCAGGACCCCTAATGAACATTTCTCCTCTGCAGCATGACCTGTGTCCGGCTTCAAGCACTTTCAAAGCTGACAGAAGCCCCAGCAAGACAGTCTGTTATAAAAACCCAAAAGTGTGGTTGACTAAAACATGGTTCCTTGGGGATGCAGTGTGAAAATCTAAAATGCGTTCGTGTCACAGGTGATGTGTGACACTTGTCTGGTCTGACCATCTCCCAACATAGGGTTCGACTCCACACAAGTCTACCCGTTATGGGCTGTATCCACTGATCCCCTAAACGCGGCAGCATGCCACCTTGTGTCATTCCAGTCCATGCCCGCTAAACCCCTAGACCCACACCCTGCAAGAGGAACTAACGACCCCTGTCTTTTACCCACAGAGCGAGGGCACTTCCTGGCGCTGGACCTTGGCGGCACCAACTTCCGGGTCCTGCAGGTGAAGGTGGCTGAAGATGGGGAGCACGGTGTGGAGATTGAGAGCGAGATCTATGCAATCCCGCAAGAGATCATGATTGGCAGTGGGACACAGGTAATGGAACACCAATGTGCTGCAGAGTGTGAAGGGAGAGCGGGGCATGGGTAGATCATGATTGGCAGTGGGACACAGGTAACGGAACACCAATGTGCTGCAGAGTGTGAAGGGAGAGCGGGGCATGGGTAGATCATGATTGGCAGTGGGACACAGGTAACGGAACACCAATGTGCTGCAGAGTGTGAAGGGAGAGCGGGGCATGGGTAGATCATGATTGGCAGTGGGACACAGGTAATGGAACACCAATGTGCTGCAGAGTGTGAAGGGAGAGCGGGGCATGGGGTAAGGGGCAATGGCACTTGGGGTAAAAGGGCAGGAGGCTGTGAAGAAGCATCTCTACCATATGAGAAGTAGTAGATATCTTTAAAGTGGCCCCATAGCTCACGAGAAGTTGAAGGAGGTGCAGCACAGATCAGAGCATCCTTGTAAATGGCAATACCTCACGAAGCTCAATGTGTACCGTAAAAACTGTTTCTACCAAGCTTCACTAACCTATAGCAGGACAGCTGAATGGGCAACAGTAGTGCAAGCTTCCTTACAACAAAGAACAGGGACATCACTGGCTGCAGCACTACAAATGTCCCCACTGCGTGTGTGTCTCTCCCCCACTCCTCTCCCACACCACACCCCTCTGTTCCTCTGAGAGGGAGCTCTGTGGTGAGCAATAAGGTATGATTTAAAAGCACCTGCTGCAGAGTTCCTTGTGTGTTCTTCTTTCAGGCAGCAATAAATATGTCAAGATAACCCTTGTGATTAATGTTTCTGCTTGGGAGAGGAGTTTTGTCTAGTGGCAGTTTTAACTTGCAATAAAGTAGCACAGAGGGTTAATATGCATGCTGCAATGAACAGATCTGTTTTTTTATGTGGTTAGCTTAGTAGGATAGTAAGGCCACCCTTTAAAACAAATGAAATGTATGTCAGAGAGGGACTGTAAAGAGATATGGGGCACAGGTGGTAGTGAGGAAATCCGAGGAGGAGGTCATGGGGGTGGGGGGCAAAATAGAATGTTGCTCTGGGCACCACCAGTGCCAACGCCGGCCCTGTCTTGTTTTGGGGTACCTTTCCCTCGCAATGCATGAGTCCTTCCGTGTGGGTTTATGTCCTCAAGATTGCGAGGAGGTGTCAATGGGTGTCAGTATCCAAGGCCGGAATGGAACTAAACCAGCCCTTTCTCAACACGTAACACCAGCATCGAATTGCCCACAGTTCATGGAGGACCTAATGCAGTATTTCTTTATTTCAGGGTCTGCCCTTTATGTCAACAAGCAAAGTACACTTTTTCTCACTTTCTTCCTATCTCTTCTTTTTCACCTTCACTCCCTACACTTCTCCATCCAATGCCTCTTCTTACACGTTACCCTTCTTTGCCGCTTTACTTTCTTACTTCTCCATCCCCCTTCTATACTTTAGATTTATCTATACTTCCCCATCCCTCCATCTTCCTTACTCACTATAGCTTTAGATTTGTTTTTTGTTACAGAAGTAAAGGGGGTTACCCTTTGCCTTCTGCAACAAAAAACACATCTAAAGCGAGCACAGACAGTGCACAGTGACGTCACAGGAAGTGTCATGACAGGATGTGGCTTCACTGCCCTACCTTTCCACACACTTTAACGGGAACTGGTGTATTTTGCAATCAGATCCGATGGACAATTATTGCTACTTGTATTTAAAACGAAGGTGAACATGTATACAGTTTATGCATTCTATATGAACCACACATTCATACCCACTGGTTAGCCACTGCAAAGCAGTCAGTGTTTGAGGCAATGCGTGCCTTTAGATTTAGAAATAAAGCTTGCATTTTCTTTGAGGCTTTAAGGAAAGTATGACATGGAATGTCACTGCAGTTTGCCATCTAGTTTTGTGATCACGTTATGTTTTCGTTAGCGCCCTCGGAGTGCCCTTCTCACTCTGTGACTTCTAAATAGCAGCAAATACAACGATCATCACCACACGTGGAAATGTGGGAAGAATCTTTAGAAGTCATTTTTACCTACCTCAAAATCGCATGTAGCTGTTCTGTATTTAAAGGAGCAATTAAGCACAGAATTGACACAAAGTGGGAGCATTTTAAAATAAGCAGAATGTAAACCTTGGCTGCTTTGTCAATACATTTAAAGAGTGCCGTTTTCACTGAGTAAACAGGATGTGCTGAGCATTTTTAAAGAGATAATGCGTAGGTGCGGATGCTCAGATAAAAGTGAGAATTGTCTTTCAATTACAGCCTCAAATGTGTCTCACCAGTGTACATTGTTCCTGCTAATTACATCATTTAACGCTATTACGCATTCTGCACCAGGCAACCGCACAATAGTCGTCTGCCCCGGTCCCAGTGTTCTCAGTTTAAGAAAACATACTGCGGGCCATGGGAAACTGTCCAGTGTTCTCGTTAGGTGAACTGTCCATGGAGTGTTCAGTCTCTGTGGCAGTGTCTGTGGGGGTGAACAGTGATTCATTTGTAACGAGTACCGGGGTTCCCAAATACCAAGACTCCTGCTCTCTTAATTCCACCTTATGCCTCTGGCTTCCACAACCTTACATTTCCTGTCTATTTATCCCAAACTTGTGGGTTCTTTTCCATCCTTGTTTTCTTCATTTGTCACTGATTTCTAAATTTCTATTACTTATTCTGTCTTAATTGTCAGCCTCTCTCCGTCTCATGCTACAGGGGAAATCTGATGCTGAAAAATAAATGCCAGCCCCCTAAAATGAGCGCTGGTGCCCAGCACTATCAGCCACGGGCACAAATTAAGCACTGAGTGTGAATCCTCCACTGTTGGTGTGGATGTTTGTGCAGAGGCGTAATGCAAAATTATGGGCTCCACTGGCAGAATTTGTAGAGGGGCTCCTTGGTCTACCACCGTTCACAGATATTCTTTGGCCTAGGGTGAATGGAAGCCATCTCAAGGGTTGAGGGACCGGTGAATGTTTGAGTCCCCCCTCACCACAGGGGTTGTAGGTGCCTATGGTACACCCCTTCGTTTGTGACTATCTGATGTTCAGTGCAGGCACTAGGAGATTTACTGTCTCCACTGCGTTTGGAGAAATTTGGAGCTATTACATGCCCGATAAGGTGGTGTAGCACACACAGGGGATTCAGGGGATAGGACACCTGCTTTCGGAATGCCGCGGTTACCTGTACTTCCCACCATGAAGAAGCCTAGAAGATCCTGACCATGGAGATGGAATCATTCAGTACTCACAGCCATGCAGGGGTGGATGCAGGAGCTAAAAGCAGTCCTTGAAAATGTTCTTTTCAATACTGAGTGAATGGTCCAGCCTAGTGAGGCAATGTCCTTCAAGCTCTGCACTGCAGGTGCTCTGGCTTCAAGAGAGCCAGAAATTGTATCTTTTCCCCAAGAACTGGAACTTAAGAGGCCAACGAGGGACCATATTAGAGGGCATGATGTCACAGATGTCAAACCATTCTTCACGCAATTAAAGTGCAGATAAACGTAGCGTAAAACTAACTACTGTGCAGTTAAAAGTCCATACAGTATAAAGGTAACAGCCTATTAAAATTGCAGGGCAACAAACCATTCATTCATGTGGAAGCAAGGCATTAAAGGCGATGGGATTGGGACCTCGTCATGGGAGCCTGCTACTCTGCACACCTTTTGGATCCCATCTTCCCTCCAGACCAAAGACCATTCTGTGACATTAGAGGCGTGTAGGGTGTCACCAGTTTCCACGCTCAGAAATGATCCTCTGTGTAGACTAGTGCCAGCATCCATCTTGTGACCCTTCCTGATGAGGATCACATACCTGAGGTGAATGCAACCTAGATATTTGAGTAATTAACTGGAGACCTGGAGGAACCGATCCTCAGGTCACAAATAGAAGGGGTTATATTATAGTCCCCGCACAATCTTCACAGGTAGAAGACATCAGTGATGTTGTACACAGAGTGACATTTTTATGCACACACTTTGGAAGACCACAGTCCCTGCTTTTTGCACTGCATACAAATGTCTCCTACATGTATCACAATCGGACACCCTATAACTCTGCAGTAGAATAGAGCGGTTTCCTCCCTCTGCTTTGGAGATATCCTGCTTGGCAAACAGCGCTTGCATTTCTATCTAATCTGCATCACTCACATACACAGACCTGTCCCTTTACACAAATAGTGAAAGCAGCTGCTATGCACTGTTTGAGGACTGGCATCTGAGGCCTACACATATTATTTAAATGAGATAACATGGAATGTGTCAACAATATACCTACTGGCCCATTGATCCCTGTTCTGTTGATGACCCTGTGGTACAAAACATCTCTTGATCATTTCTAATTTTATTTTTACATGTTTCTATCACTACTGTTCAGTTTTTAAGTAAGTAGTAGAAAAGGAAAAGACAGGTGATTTAAGCCATAAAAGAATACAACGTATTTATTTAGTGGGCCCCACACTCACTAATGAGCTAAGTTACGTAAAATAAATACAAAGGAACATGAAAAACATGTGGGTCCCTATCACTGAGTCTGTCTGTCCTCCAGCAAACATTCCTATAAAGAAGTTATGCCAGGGAGTGACAGTGAAGAAGCCTCATCTCCGTGGAGTAGTTGGAACTATTCTTGGGTGGAGGCGCTTACTGTTAGGGGTGGAGGTACTGGACCTCATGGTGGCGGGTGGAGGTGCGTGGTCCCAGGGAGCGCCTGGTCTCGGGAGGTGAAGTTGTTTAATCCTAGTAGGCCGGTGATGCCTGGCTTCAGGGAGTGGGTGGTTCCTGCTCTTTGAGGCTGAAAGCGCCTTCCATCCATAGGTGCCCGAAGCACGTCCTGGCTCACGCTACCATGCTTCCCTCTTTCAGCTCTTCGATCACATCGCCGGATGCTTGTCGCGTTTCTTGGATCGATTTCACCTGAAACAGAAGACTCTTCCTTTGGGCTTCACTTTCTCCTTCCCATGCCAGCAGACAGAGTTGGACAAGGTGAGTAATGCCTGACGACGATGACGGCAATAACTCTAACAATATCCTGGCTGCTGTCTGCTATAACTACTTTGTATCTGTCAGTGCTATCGTTGCTGTGCGTCTCTCTCCCCGTCTGCAGCAGCTGCCTTCCTCTCTATCTGCATGTAATTGGTCTCCCTGTCTATCTGTCCGACCTGAAGTTTCTCTGTTTGTCGGTCTGTCCGCCTATGTCTTCTCTCCTGTGTCTGTCCAATGCTCGTCGGTCTGTCTGCCTGTATGACAATAGTGTCCTGAAAATGCGGCCCTTGATGACACTGGCGCAGGTGGCCACCCAAGTGGAGCTTAAATGGGCACGCGCCCACACAGGAAGTGAGTCGTGACCTGACGGGGTCAGCGATGACCTGGAACAAGTCTGGGCCGGACTATGTGTATGTAGAACCCCAACATATGCGCACGGTTATGTACAGGTGATGTGCATGTTTTATTAATCTCTTTCAATCTAGCCATCTATGCACTTTACGGTTTATATTTAGAACTACTCATTTATTTATCAAATGTCAAACAAAATTCATTGAAAATGTTTATGTCACAGAATATTAGTACTTAACGTGTACGTGTCAGAAGGTGATATTCTCAAGGGGCGATGTATACATAATACGTCAGACCCAAAACTGGCCAGTGTAGATTAATTATAGTGCAGAAAAATATGGTAAAAGCTAGAAATACGGAATATGACTTTCTCAAGGAGTGTTATATTATTTAACACAATATACCGTTTTGTAAGTAAAAGTTTATTATTTTGACGGTGGTAATAGCAGAGCATTTGCAATAAGCCACTAACTCATACAAATAAGGCTGCCCTCTTTTAAGACCCAGTCCCAGTAAAGCACGCAGCCATTAAGATAAACAACAAAATGTTTGTTCTACAGATATGCTTCCAGAAACGGCGAAAGTAATATAAACAGTAAACGATCATTTAAGCAAACAACGAATGCCTGCTCGACCATCTGTTTTATAATGTAGGCCACGCAATGCCTAAGCACACAAATGCTGGTCTACGAATCTTCTGGACTGTAGTGTGAAAGTCACGTGATAAACATCCGTCTTTTCTTGTATCCATAGTGATCTATGGGGCAGAAAAAATACATTTACTAATGAAGAGTTCTGCAAAATATTTTAGAGCATAAACGTATATTATTGAACATCCTAATTTGTGGTTTGTGTAGCCAGTCACATTGTCAACAATGAGAATGCTTGGTGTAATTTACAAATAGTTGGTGCTACTCACATGCACGAGATTCTTGCTGTGAATTTCCGCTCCCCCTGGGTTGAATCCTTATGTTCACAGCTGTGCTTGCTCTTTCGTGTTATTTCTACTTGTATTTTTATTTGTCTGTTTGCATCAGCAAAATGCACTTTGGTTCTAATATCTTTTTTCGCAATTTTAATGTGTTTCTCTTGAGACTGTGCTCACTGCCAGCATGTTCGTTACATATTTTATTAAGGGACAACAGCAGTGCATCCACACTTTTTTTCTAGGATGCTTTTGAAGGATTTTTTACGTTGTCTTTGACGTGCTTTTTATTACCCTTCTTGTTATTGAAATATATTTAATTGTACATTAACCTGGTTCTGAATTTTCTATTTGCTGCTCAGTAGTTCTTACAGAACCATAAACTCACTGCACTGTTGTATATATTGCACTGTCCTATAATGCACAACATTTTTGCTGAACTGTCTTAGTACTGCAAAAATATGTTTTGCAACACTATTTTTTCTGGATAATATTACTGTGTCTTTATCTGCACAGTAATTCTTGCTGCCCTAAAATGTTCCTGCAGCATGTGAGATCAGTTTAGAGGGTCTCCCGTATGAAGATAAAAAGCAAGCCTGGTAGAATTATTTGCAGGCCTAGGGCCATAAAGGTTATGTAGGGCCTACATGCCAGTATACCATCTAGCACTATATAGTGGTTGAAGTCATTTTAGTTACTCTAACTAACCCCAGATGAGAACAAGAAGAATGGAATCTAACGTTTTGAAAATGTTAGTTTGATTAATGATGCGTACATTAACAAAGTAATGTAATAATTTCGGCAACATGACCATTTTTGGACAATGCTAGACCTATTGTAACAGATAGAGGAAGACTGGATCAGAATTTTGCCTGTGTGCGTAAGGCAGTTATAGCTTTAGTCAAATTCCCGTCTACCAGGTCTTTAGAAGTTCTGTAAACCTGAATTGTCAGGTAGCGAAATGTAGTATGTGCAACAGGTAAATTCTGGTCGCCTATAGTGACTGTGTCATGAGTATGTAATTTTGGAAGAAAAATGCATATCATTTAGCGTGATTAACCCAAAGACCAGACATTTCTCCAAAGCAGTGGAGTGATTTAGAGATTGGTGCAAGGTTTTGTTGTAAGTCCAGGTGAAGAGGAGCATGTCATCCACATAAAGTGACACTCCATGAAGCTGGGGTCCTTTCCAGATAGCCCAATATGTGGATTCCTGCTTGATTATTTGTGTGAAAGGTTCCATCGCTAACACAAACAGTAATGGTCACAATGGAGAACCTGGGCATGCGCCTCTGGAGGTTTGGTATTGGTCTGAAATATGCATTTCTGTTTTCACTCTTGCAGTACGGGCAGCGTAGAGCAGCTTGATCCAATTAATAAAGGAGTGGGGTATATTAAATGCTCTTAAGACTAAGAACATATAGTCCCATTCTAATGAGTCAAACACCTGCTGTAGGTCTAGGGAGAGGCCGCCGGCAATTGGAAGGTATTATGTGCAATCCCCCTAAATTGGTATAACCTTATGATATTCATAGAGGTACTCTGATAGGGAATAAATCTACATTGGTCAGTGTTAATTAACTCTGAAACGAGAGGAAAGAGATGTGTGGCTAGTACTTTGGTAAAGATTTTGTATTCAGAGATCAATAAAGAAAGGGGACCATACGATGAGAGGTCATCTGGGGAGTGGCCTGGTTTACGCAGGGAGGTGACCATGACTTGTTTAGTGGTGGGGAGGTAAAGTGCCTGCTTTTAGGGATGCCGCACATAATTTCTATAAGTGTGGAATCAGTCTGGGTGCAAAGGTTGGATAAAATTGGATGGGGACTCCGTCGATTCCAGGTGTTTTATTATCTGCCCTCTCAGTGATTGTTTGCTTTAGTTCAGAAGGAGTCAACAGGGCCTCTAGTAACTTACTAGTTAAGGAGGATATTTTGGGAAGGTCTAGACTGGTAAGGAAGTCATGCCTAGTAGAAGGTGGAAGGATTGGGCCGACTTGGTAGAGTGCAGTATAATACGAACGGAAGGCTTCATTAATAGTTGCTTGTGTAGTACATGTTGTGATAGACAATATCGGCGTAGGGGACATTGAGGAACGTATCATACGGGCGAGTAATGCTCCATCAATGTCACCTTCTGAGTATATATGCTGTGTATATGATCAATAGTCTATGATACGCAGACTTTCTAATAATTCTGCATGGCACTCTCTGGTGTTTTGGAGTTCATCTAGACGTGAAGGATCTTGAAGGAATTCACGTTCTAGTTCCGCTAGCTGTGTTTCCCTGTCATTTAATTCCCATAGGGCAGAACAGTGGGCTACCATGACCATGGCTAGAGATACTCCACAAATCACAACTTTAAAAGCTTCCCATTCTATGAGTGGCATGGAAGCAGTATTCTCATTTTCAGCGAAGTAGGAGTCTATGGCAGTACCCAATGTGGTGTGGAATACCACGTCTTCTAATTGAGTTGGGTGCATGCGCCACACTGGGATGGGTTTTGGGATTCTGCCCCAGGTCAGGGCAGTTTCAAATGGGTTATGATCTGAGAGGGTCTTTTCCAGGTAAGTAGTATTGGTAAACTTGGGAATCATGTATGATGAGCAGTAGATGTAATCTAGCCTAGCATGGAGGGAGTGTGGGGGAGGAAAGAAGGAATTTTTCCTCATACCATTATTCCCTCCATACATCAGCTAATGACCAATTCGACACCCAATAGGGGAGTGTTTTTCGAATATTTAGTGGCACCTGTGCTTGGTAAGGGAGGATGGGAACGGTCCATGTTAACATCCATAACTTTATTAAAATCATCCCTTATCACCCAAGGGAGGTGGGCCCATTCTTCTATTATAGTGGATATATGCTGGAAGAACATATATTGGTTGGTATTTGGGGAATACATGTTACCCAGGACTATCAATTCACCATCCAGTAAGGCCTTAACAAATATGTATCATCCTTTAATATCTATTTTAGTATCCTGTGCTTGAAAGGGGATGCTGGTGCATAACTAGATGGCGGCTCCGTGGGCAAACCACAAATATCTAGTGGCAAATAATTAACCCCTCCATTTATTATGCAGTTTATTGGCTTCAACTGCTGGCAAGTGGGTCTCCTGAATGTAACTATATTGGCCTTGTGCCGATGTAGGTGCAACAGAATTCTATGATGTGTATGGAGTGAGCCCATACCCCTGATGTTCCAAATCAGCAATTTATAGGATTGAGGTGTGGTAGGCATGATAGTAGTATATACAGTGCAACGAACAGAGTACTCTCCACAGTAATTACGTGGGCGTAACATATTGGGAAAGGCCAGCAACAGTCAGTATAATCAACATTAAATACGAGGTCCAACAAAAGTGTCATGTTCAACCAAGAGAACCCAAACAAATAACAGACATAACCTAAAAGAGAAATAGTGTAATATGTTAGGAGGGGGACAACTCCCTCGCCTGTTCTGTTACGCAGAGGGACATTGACTAAAGCATGTACGCCTTTCACTGGCGCTCTATTGGTCTTACAAAGAACCCGCTAATTTCAAAGTGTATACATATGTGTGTGCAGCAACGAGATGGATGCACAAGACATGAAGGAGTGGAGTTGCCATCTAAAGAGTAAGTAACACATATGTAGACTTGTACTTAGTTGACATCCCGCTTGAGAACATGCCAGTGTGACAGGTGTACTCACCATGAACAGTATGATTATCCCTACATCCCGCTCCCCCAAAGAAAGGAAGAGAATGAGATAGCGGGGTAGAGGGAGGGGGAAGGGAAGTGGAGAAGAGATAGAGCAATTAAGAAGAGTGAAGGGGAAGAGGAAGATGGAAAGAGTGGGGAGGTGGAGAACAGAAAGATAGGGTAACAAATCAGGCTAGTACCAGCTATGCTTTCCACTGTGTGGATATTGTAGCAGGGTCAGTGGTGATAGTTATTAGATCACCATCTCCTCCCTGTGCGTGTGTGAGTGTGGTGGCATAACTCAAAATGATGTCCTCCAACTGAAAAATTTATCGAGAGCCCCTAAGACTTCCGGACGTCACAGCTATTCACAGCCCAGAGACTGAGTAGGGGCCTGTGAAGGTCGGGGGAGGGGTCTAGTGAGAAGGCAGAGCCTCGAGTCCATCACCTCCCCTGTTGTGAAAGTGCTTCTTAGGGGGTTTGGTCAAAACGAAAGGAGCGGGGCTTTGTGCAGATCACTGTCCAAGAGCCACTTTAACTCCCCTGAAAAAACAAACTGAGGCTGTAGAGGCAGCCGCTGATGTCCTGGGGAGACTGCAAAACCCCACTGGACATTAACTCTGCTCAACCTCCATTCAATGTGGGTTGGAAACGTTTTCTGCAGGGGTTTCCAGCTCACATTGTCTGCCACCATGTGATATCGACTCCTCACCGGGCAACTGTGTGAAATGACCAATGTATCGTGAGACATCAGTGATGCAGAGTGAGTTGCCAGGACTGGGAGAGGCTAAGAGGATTTGCAGAACTGATTGGGTCACCATTCAAAGAAAGTGCGCAGCCACATCAATGGGGCCAGAAGCAATCGCTGCTTCGAAGTGGTGAAAGAAAGCAGTCATCCTGATCATGGCAGTCTCGCTTGTGAGCTTGGGACAAGTACAGGGTCAGACTGGCTCAGAAAATTGGCTCAGGCACCAAAATGAAAGTGCCTCCCATTACGAATCTGGCAGCTATATAAGGGACTCACATTTGCAAATTGGGGCAGTTTTGAACTTATAAAAAGTCCAACCTTGAGTGTGAACCAGACAATAAATGGCTGCTGATGCATGAGAAGTGAGGTTACCCTCTCAGTCAGCTTTTACCGACCTGGCCAGGTTTTTTCTATAGAGGCCAGCAAAATGTGGAGGGAACAAGCTATCTACCGAAAATGTTCAGGGAGAGCAAGAGGTAAGAAAGTAGGTCCCCTTAGCTGTGTGGGTTTTCTTTTTACTGCATACCAGCTGACTATAACATTACACCTTCACCTAATAGCACTTTTCATTCTGACATTTTTTAGCTAATTGTTATAATATTAAACTCAAAACTACAAGTCCCAAAATGCAACTTACTTTTGTCTAAAACATCAAGAATGGCTGTAAGTGTCACATGTGACATGGGCCCCTTTCAGAGACTGCAATTATAGCGATTCCCAAAGGTTGCTGTTAACTTTTTAAGTCTGAGGTTAAGCAAGACCTTTTGACTTTGCTAAAATTATTTGTCTATTTATTTATAATAGCTTTCAGCCAGCAGTCTTCATCCATTAATCTGTTATTGTGTCATTCACATTTTATTTCCACCCACCACGACAAACAGCATGGGGCATTTGGTCAGCCCATTTTAACCTTTGGCTAACTTGACTCCGAGTGACGCAAAGTAGTTCCCTTAAGTGCCAGGGACTACTGTAACATTGTCTGCTTATGGGACCATGAAATAAATTTGCTTTTGTAATTTTTTTCCAGATTGATGAGGCCTCTCTGTGTGGTATGGCCCTCTCCTGCTCTAAGGAAATGAAGGTACAGGGAAAGATAAAGGCACATAAAAATCTATGATCCCACAATGTTGTTTAGTGGGCAACATGTGTCCTGTCTATTAAATCTGTAACTTAATAACAGGGTCATACTGCATTCCTGTCAGACCATGCTTCTTCTCCAGTAGACTTCAGAAAAAAATAACTCATGTCCCCAAACGGATGCAATTTTCTTCCAACATATATGGGACATTTCTGGATCTTTTCTGATCAGGACCGCTATTGCTATTGTGGCAAACACAGGGAACACATGCCAGCAGGAATAGAGTCAGAGTATCACACTATGTATGGTGGACCTTCTGACGCCATTTTCTCCATGTGTCAGGCTGCCCGGGGGTGATGACTGCGCTAATGGTGACTCCAAGGGTGGAAAAGTCATATTCCTGATATCTCTAAATTAAGTAGAGAAATTGAGAAAATGGCAGGTGGGACATTGGATAGTTTTAAGAGAATGCGCTGTTACCACCAACCTCCTGATGAAGGCCTTGACATTTGGACCCAGATTTATACTTTTGGATGCAATACTGCGCTAACGCAGTTTTGCATTAAAAAGTTTAGTGCTGGCTTGCGCCATTCTACAGCGCCAGCCGGGTGCCATATTTAAGGAATGACGCAAGCCAGCGCTAATCTTTGGCTAGTGTCACAAAAAAAGACGCTAGCCGGGTGGGGATGGCGGTATGAGAAAAGGAGGTTGTGCAACAGAAAATGATGGTAACCAGCCTACCGTCATTTCCTGACGCACAGCCACCCAAAAATGAATCCTGTCTTAGTAAAGGCAAGACTTATGCCCACCACCCCAATGGGCAGCACAGGTGAACAGTGCCCCATGGGCATGGCCATTACTCCGAGTGCCAGGCAGGGGGCCCCATGTAAGGGCCCCCAATGGTACTTTAATAAAATATTTAAAAATACTTAACTTACTCGCCTGGGGGGTCCCCCATCCTATGGTGTCCCTCTGGTGGGGGTGTTCCTGGGGTTTGGGGTGGGCATCTGTGGGCCCATTCCATGGTGTTCGGCCTGGAAATGGGTCCACCGGTACCTTAACTCCTGGTCTGACCTAGGCGTTAAATAATGACGTTAAGCTAGCTTAGCGTCATTGTTTGGGTCCACCTCCCACCCGTGCATCATTTTTGCACGGGGGATAAATATGGCGTTAAGGGCTTAGCTTAATTGTTTGGATGGGAACACCTACCTTGCATCTCATTGACGTAAGGTGGGTTCACGCATCCAAAAAATGGTGCTAACGCCAATATTTTGACGCTAGACAGGTCTAGCGTCAAAATATAAATATGGAGTTAAGTTTGCAAAGTTTTAGCTTCAAAAACAATGACGCTAAAACAGCGCAAACAAAGTATAAATATGCCCCTTGGTTTTTGGTGGATAGAATTCATGTGCATCTTATATCTTAAAAACTTACACCTTTGGACACTTTTCTTAATGGCTGCATTTATTTGGGTGTTAGTGAGGAGTGGGGACACACATCAATGCCTAAATGCCCTTTTTCTAAGTCATCAACATAATTTTTTTTTTGGTTTGCCATGATGCAGTTGACAGCTGAGTAGTTTCATATCGCCTGGTTAACTGTTTATAAGGTCTGGCTTGACAGAGCGACTGTTACCAGGCAATTATGTGAGTATCACCAGGAGAGGTGCTGTGGCTCCACCCACATGTTGGGAGTCAGGAGTACCTGTTTTGATTGGGCAAAAGTTGTGTGTTTCCACAAAAAAATACTAGCTCTCCACACAGCTGTGATCATTTTGTTTATTTATCCAGCTGACTGAGCTTGAACTTTTAGGGGTGCACACATGCCATTGCACTGTTATTAAGCTTTCCTATATAACTACATAGTTTATGGTGATTCTCTCAGTCAGCAGCACAGATGGGAGGAGGATACCTGGTTATGGGAATGGGCCCCTTGGCTGTTTCTTCCACAGAGACCAAAGATTTTATTACACCACCTAGCACGAAAGAGACTTGGAGAAAGGTGCCAATGGAATTTTTGTATGGCACCCCCATGAGTTGTATAACGCAATGCGGCTGATGTCAGCATGGGGGTGGGAATGAAATGTATAGTCCAAACATAACATGAAATGAAAATTGGTAAGGCTTAATAAAGGAGATGTTTTCACCTCTGGGTTCTGAGCAACATCATAGAAAACTTGTTGCCTACTTTATATCAGTGGAAATATACCTGTTAGTCACAGTAACCAATCTAGAATCCTATTTGTTTAGTGTCCTGTGGTCTATGGACTGGTTTATGAATGCTAATGTTTAAAGCCTGAATAGTGTAGTATGCATTCTGATGGAATATTGCACTCTTATGAGTATTTGAAAGAAGAATGATGTGGGATGATCAGTGTATGTTGCGAGTGAAGGCGATCACAAGTGTTGTGTTTAAGTTTTGTGTTTACGGCATGTTATTAAGTTGGTATCTGCCTGTGACTCTGATGTGTGTGTGCGATTTTTGTACATGTTTCAGAATTGTATCTAAAAAATCTTTGATTTGTGTGCTGTGGCTGGTGAGTATTATGATGTGTGTGTGTAAGCTGGAACATTGCTATGTGATGTGTGATGCTTCAGAGTAAGTTGAGTAGGACTTTTGCGAATAGTAGGCAGTGCAGACTATTTGCGGCACGCCTGTGTATCGTTTAAAGGGAGAGTTTACTCAGAGGTCTATATTCAATAATGGAGTGTGCCAGGGTTGTGCCAAGGCCCTGAGTCTTTTCAAATTCTTGTTGAATGACTTGCATGCAGCAGGGTCAAATATGGGGGTAGATTCTCCATTAGCCCGCCATGCGGACATAAATACCTGCATGAGTCACTTCACATAGGCATTTATGTGTAATTAATCTGCAGCAGCCATTTTATTTACCTTCTTTCAAGTTTTCATTTACTGTTCAAGTATGTTCATCTTTGAGTGAGAAATTAAAAAATAAAATAAAAGGCACAGTATAGGATCCTGAATAGACCTGCATACTTGCAATTGGATCACACACATATGTGCACATATGCATCATGTCTTTGGTGTGACCATTATTTTAAACTTTTAATTTACTGTTTCAAAATGGTGGACGGACGTCTCTGAGCTGTAAATTAAAACAAATATATAAAAAGTGCTTGAAAGGAATGGCGGTGGAGCAATGGTGAGTATGGAGGGGTGGAAGAGTAGCAGAGAAGCAGGGTGTGGGAGAAGAAAAAAAGCAAAGTGCGACAGGGAGGTGTGGGTGAAGCAATAGGAGGTCGTTGGGGGGGGGGGGGCATAACGGAGTGCTCGGCCTGGGAATGTGAGGCTGAAAGCAACACTTAGGATAGAGGGCAAGGAAACCGTGGGTTCTAGTGAGATGCTGAAAGAAGTTCACTGATGCCAGCTGTGAAAGGACGCAGGCCAGCCAATCAAAAGGATGGTAAAAAAGGTTATGCTCCAATGCAAGGGAGAAACACTTGAAGAGGACAGAACTCCAAGGAGGATGCAAATGAGATGCACAAAAAAGTCACGAGCATTGGGCTGGCTCAGTGCCTTAAGTATTGGTATTGTTAACAAAATATATTTTTACACCAGACAGCTAAAAAATGTCTTAACCCCAGTGAATAGTTTTGCCATCGTTTGTAGCCTTTTTGATATGCTCTGTAGATTTAATACTTGGGTACCAGTGAGTGTAAATGACCTTACCGGCATTCACTACATTTTTAAATGTATTTGAGAATCTTACAGCCTGTACTCCCTTACAAGAGAAGACGTTTCAGTTGCTACTTTTTGGACAGGCTTTTGGGATTACTTTAGCTGCATACATCACATTAGAACTAGTGGTTAATAACTAACTGCTCCGACTTCTGCAGTTTGGGACCTGGTAGCTGATAAAGTCATTAAAGCTAGAACTTGGTATTTTCCCTAAAGAAGATGTAGTGCCACTTAAAGCCCTCCTCTGCTGGATACTCTGCGTGGACCAATCCCCGTGCAGGAAGGAACCGAACACATTTAAAGGAAACTTGTTCTTTTGGCTCAAGCTCGCGAGATCCCCTTGGGTCGCTTATCTCAAGTCTAAATTGAATGCAGTAAATCTTCACTTCATCTAGGAAGCCCCAGAGAGTTTGGGTCCACGGGACATTAGAGTACTGAAAGATGTGCTTTTTTTGTCAGTAGTATAAGCAGAAAGGTATTGATAGTCGAATGTTTTCAGCTGTGGATCCAAACTACCTTAGATTTATTTCTCCTGGGTTTTGCAGCCTTTTTTAGATGAAATGATTCCCTTGGGACTGAGACAGTGTCCTTGTGGCAAGAGGAAACAGTACATTTAGTTTCTTTTTGCCCTTTTATCAAATGCTCAGGGAAAAAGTAGTTCTTACACATTTTCTGAAACGAGGGCACGTGCTGTTAGAGAAAGAGCCCTGCTTAGTATTTTAATACACTGAACGGAATGAATATCTAAATCTAACATCACAATTTTTATGGTAAACACAGGCTGAGAGAATTAGGCTGTGGCAGAAATGAGAACTGTATTTGATTTCCTATTTTCAGATAGCTGTTCAGCCTAAAGGGGTGTTTTCTCTGTGCAAATCATTATGGAGCAACTGCTCTTTATGAAAACTATAGTTTACTGCATTTTCTGGAGTCGTCCATGTGCTTGAAATGTAATGTAAGGCTGTGGTTTCAGTGGATTATCTTCATTTTTTCTTTTTCTTTTTACTGTGTTTTTCTTTTTCATATGTTTATTATACTCTATAATTAATATTGGTTTTAAATGCTTTTTCCAGCTTATATTGAAGGTTGTGCCATCAATACATTAGAAGTAATAATACATGTGTATGAAGCCATGTATAAATTGCAGAGAAGTGATTTTTTTGGCAAATTTGCAGATATTCTGTTAAACATTTTCAGGAATGTCCTACATACCACGTCAGTGGTCTTGTCAGCATAATGTAATTAAAAACAAGAATAACTTGAAGAAAAACATATGAATGCACACATAGAGAGGCCTTGAGTGGGCCCTCCTCATCCACACGTCTGTTGAGCTGCCATTCAAATTTTGCTTTCGCCCACCAAAGCTTACAGGTTTGGGCAATGGGTCAGCCCGCTGCTGTCATTTATTGCCTCTCTTGCACTGTGAGTTATGAATCTTTTCCTGATCAAGTGTGCATATCTACCTAAAAAGAGTTGCACTTTAGTGCCAGGCAAGTAAGCCAGTAGTTTACTTTGCCAATGTTTTTGTATTTTCTCTTGTTACATTCTTCTATTTTTTAGTCTTTCGTATGTTTTAAGCCATGTTTTCAGGTTATAATGATTCAAAGCCAATAGTAACTTTTTTTTGTGTCAATAAGAACCCTGTGTTCTGTATTAAACCATATACAACAGGAAAAGCGAGTTTTAAATATCATGCTGCAAAAATATGAAAGCCAGAGTATTGAATTAAAAAATATCATGAAGCTAAGAATGTATAGGTATGTATAGATTTGCTGTACTTAACACCACATATATGTACTTGGGCAATATACATATCTTCACGGTACCAAGAAGTTGAGTTAGGAATAGAAAATCTATTCTTAAATAGGGCACAGACAACGAAGTGTCAGGTATAACATTACACAGCATTAGCCAAAGTATATAATCACTTTACAAAGAAAGTAGGCCCCGGCCGAATTCTGTTGAATGAAAACTATTTCCGATCACTGTTGCTCTTTTCCAAATAGTGTACATTATAGGCATAAAAGAGGGAGGATGAATGAATACACAGAGCCTTGGTAGAGCCCAGCTGTTGGAAGTAGAGCCTTTTGCTTCAAGATGAACAAGGCGATTGGAAAATAATCTGGTCAAAAACTTCGTAAAGAGATTGGGGGAAGGGGCTGGAGGCTGCTAGTAAAATTACTTCACAAGTCTATTCTCAATATCTATGCCATATGTACTAATGCACAGAGCATGAGGTGAAAACCACCAGATTGTATCCGGCCACGGTGTGCCATGAATAGGGGAAGCAACTAGGGGCCATATGTACGAACACGTTTTCCCATAGACACAGAATGGGTAAAAACCTTTGCTACATCTGGCCCTAGATTTGTTCACCTTGCTGATCGACCAGGAACAAGTACCTGGGAGAGCCGTTACAAAGGGAATGTGGAAGTACCCCTGCACGCGGATCCCATGCTGCCAGGTCCAGTTGGAGAAAACAACAATGCATGTCCAGCTGAGGCAAGTGGAGAGCTAAGGAGGCAGGGAGTTTTCTTACAGTTCCATCTTTATTCCATAAAGAACTTTATTTAAAATTTAAATATATTATGCACATATAATATCAGTGTCTGTGCATTTCCCTGATAACATTTGAGAGGTGAACATTTTGCAAAAGATGGTGCAGTTCATTTCACTTGCCCATGAAATTCTGATCTGCAGTTGGACCACCAACAGGTATTTCATTAGGGGGTGTTGACGATCAAGGTTAAGCAGGAATCCTTTGGATTAGCACTCTTTATTTGGTTCTGGAGAGATTATAACACATAGTATTGCCTACATCTGTTGTTTGATGAAGATCTAATAACCAAGACGTAACTAACAAAAGGTCTCTTTACCTCCACCCCCCTCACTCCCACGGTGGTCCAGAGCTTTCGATTCTCAGAAAAACTCAACATGCAACTCAGAGTGTCGGCCCCAAATCTGAAAGGGATGCTGGAGACATTCACTATTGTAGAGTGTGTTGAGTTCATCAATACTCTACATCTAAGAGTTCTCAGATGGGATTGTTCCTAGTACCCTGAGATATTTCTGGCAGGTTGGCTTCCAACATGTACTCCATCACAAATGTGTCAGATATCCGCCTGCTTTATTACAAACACCATAGGATAAAATGCACCTGTATTCAGGAGGGTGCGATATCTGTCACTTTTGTGATGGAGTAATCCACTCTCCAAACTTTGAATCAGGCCCAACTTCTTTTGTATATTCTGTATATCAAGTGTCACCCAAGTTATCATGGACGAATAGAGTCCAGCAGCTGTGTCTCTACTCTAGCTGCTGGACACTCCAGAGAAAGATCTCTCTATTCAGCAAGTTTTTTCAGTGTCAGCAAAATTCGAGAGCATTATAGCAGGCTTCTTCAGAAGGATGCGGCTCCATAGGAGCCCATGGAGTGAGAAGCCTTGAGGAAGAGCTCCGGCCCGGGACCCCGATCTACATTCATCCTGACTTTATTGCCTTTAAACTTGCACACCTCTCCCTTTCCCCAACGGCCAGGCGGGGGGGGGGGAGCAATAAGAGGGAGGCTGAACTGCTCGTTTCAGGGCCTGATACCGGCTTACGGCGATGAAGTTTACCGGGCTGCCTGACTTCAAAATAACGGGCGCATTGGGGCTGGCAACGCATGGTACGAGCATGGCCTAAAGAGACCGATAAGCACACCCTATAAGAAAACACGAGCCCCTCCACCACGGGCGCAGCCCTGTGGCCGGAAAACACCGCCTCCCCTTGAAAGTGGTAAGCGGAGACTCGGGGAGTGGGAAGGGAGAGCCCGCATCATCACACGCCAGCCGCACAGGCCCTGCGTGGAGACCCCCCCATAGCATGGGATATTGAGTACGCCCCCAATGTGAGAGGCGCGCCGTGAACCGGGACGGGACCGCAGGGGGATCCTTCCACCCACCTCTGAGGAATGAGAGGTTGCGAGAGGCGGTGAGACAGTGGTGTACCTGGTCACGTCAGGAGTGCCCTGAACTGCGACCGAGTCATGGCAGAACCTGGAGGTGGACGAGTGCCAACCCGGATAACATTGGTGTGGGAGAACATTTTGCACAGGCTGAGAGAGGAACACCAATAAGTCACCATATGATGGGCAAAACTAGTAGGAAAAAAGAGATGGCAGGGGATCCTAATACACAACAGTGCTGCCCAGCATCCCCCGCCAATTCGACCCAATCCACAACTGCTGGGGACCTGGCTGGGGGCTCGCTAGGAGACATAATGCAGGCTATCACGTTCTCCAGGGAAAGCCTGGAGTCCAAAATTGATACGCTGGCAGTGGACCTGGGCCTCCTGCGGGAGGACCAACGACGCCTGGCAGAAAGGGTGACGACAATGGAAAGAACAATGGAGGAACTCAAACCTGAGGTGGTGGTAACGGGGGACCGGGTAACTGTCCTTGAGAAACAAGTTTGTACACTAATAGCCTGCGCCGAAGACACCGAGAACAGGTCCAGGTGGAACAATATTCATGTAGTGGGCCTTCCCGAAAAAGTTGAACAACGCGACTTAACAGAGTACCTGGAGTGGTGGGTGGTCAAGGCAGTAGCACCAGAGGGCCTGTTGCGCTTCTTTGCTTTTGAGAGAGCGCATAGAGTGCCTGCGTGGGCTCTTCCTCCGGAGGCCACGCTGAGGCCGGTGTTGGCCCGACTACTGCACTTTAAAGACCGCAACCACAATCTTGCACAGGCCAGGAAAGCCGGAGAATTAAGAGTGGAGAACAATTTAGTCTGAATTTTTCCTGACTTCTCCCGTGAGGTACAAAAACAGAGAGCAACTTATTTGGAGGTAAAGAAACAGCTGTGAATATTAAATATCCAGTACGCTATGTTGTTCCCCTCCACGCTGAGGGTGGCGGCCGGCCGAGGAGCACGATTCTTTTGTACACCCTAAGAGGCAAGGACCTGGCTAGATGAGCTAGAGGGCCCTAAAAGCGGGGGAGCCTCCCAGGGACCCAGATCCAGGAGCAGGCGACACTGGTCTAGAGGACCCAGGAGGGGGGGGCGGCACCCACCTCGGAAGAGGCTCGGGAGGAACGTCAACGAGCCATGGGGGCTGTGGTGTTTCTAAGCGGAGGGGAGGCCAGCCCACGATCTATGGGGACACAGAAAGAAACGCGAGGATCGGACTCAGACGCAGAGTCTGAGAAGTCGGCGGCTACGAGTATGGATCTACCGGGAGTGACGCCAGAAACTTTGGAGAATATAATATGACACAACAGCCAGGCACTGATGCTAATACTTGGGGCCTGTGGCGATGAAGCCTCCGGGACCTATCATGCAAATGCGATGTAAGGCTTGCAGAACATTGACGGGGACCACCCAGGAGCCGTGAGTTCCACGTATTACCTTCACCCACACATCAAATATTGACTTTGATTTGTAATATTTTGCTTGGGGAATTGTTTTGACACCTGTCCTGGGGAAGGGAAGTTTTTGTTTGTTTTTGGAAAGCCCACCAATTGCCACACCTGTAGGAGAACTACGGTCCTAATTGCCGATGTCATGAGATTCCCACATGTAGGGTGGACAAGCAGTGACGCGAAAGTGCTGATTATTCCTTATGGGTGATCCACTAGAATACAAAGTGGTCTCTTGGAACATAAGGGGCATGCACAATATGGCTAAAAACGACAAAGTATACTCCTATTCATGTAGAAAGGGTGCTCGTATAGTAATGCTACAGGAGACCCACTTGACGGTGGCGGAGGGCGCGGCGCTGCAGAGGAGATGGAGGGGCCAAGTATTCTATACAACCTATTCAGCATATGCAAGGGGCACCCTACTCTGGATAAGGGCGGGAGTGCCGTTTCAAATGACCAACACACTAATTGATCCTAATGGGTGGTTTGTGGTGGTCACTGGACGACTGGGGGGACGGGACATAACACTGATAAATGTATACGCGCCTAACACAGACCAAAGTACATTTCTAGATCAGATATCGAGCACATTAGCTCCTCACATGCTGCAAGTGGCACTGATTGGGGGGGATTTTAACTGCGTGGCCAACCCTGGATTGGATAGGTCCCATCCACCATTGAGGGACTCCTCAGTGAACGCTCTAGCTAAAAAATTCCTGGAATGGCAGTCTGAGTGGCAGTTGTTAGACTCCTGGAGAACCCTCAATCCACTTACCAGGGACTATTCATACTATTCCGCTGCGCACGATCTACATGTGCGACTAGACACTTTCTTATGTACACCAGAGGTACACACTTAGATACAGGGAGTAGAATACTTGCTTGGGGAGAACACTTTCTGATCACAACCCCGTACTATTGTACATGTCCTGGCGCCTTAAACCAGACTCCCTCGAAGACCCTACATTTTGCGACCAAATAAAGGGGCATATCACACATTACTTTGAGGATAATGAGTCCACGGCCCCCTCCCCCCAAACGTTATGGGAAGCATTCAAGGTGGTGATACGAGGATGTTGTATTGCTGCATCAATGGGGCTTAGGAAGACCTTACTACAAGACATGAACTCAGATGAGAAAGAGCTCCGTTCATTAGAGAGACTGACGCTGGAATGCCCTGAATTGCAGGGGGAGATGCGGGAAGCCAGGAGTAGGGTCACAGAATACACAGAGAATCTCTGTTGCTTTGATTATAAAAATTACATGGCGAGGGCGCACGGCGAAAAAGATAAGGCAGGAGCGTTGCTGGCATGGCTGGCCAACCCTGCTACACTCAGGTCCCCCATTATAGAGATTAATACCCCCTCAGGAGCCAGGCTCTACCAACAGGCTGAAATCAATCATCACTTCCTCGAATACTATACCACCCATTATACTAGCGCACCGCATGGGGCGGGTGATGATATAAGGGCATTTTTGGAAACACTGCCAAGTCAAAACCTCAGTGAAGCGGAGAGAGATGCCCGGTGGGGGTGACATAGAGACGTAGGAAATCAGAGAAGCCATTAAAGGTTTAGCTAGGGTGAAAACCCCAGGGACAGATGGCCTGCCAATTGAGTTTTATGCTGCATACGCACAGTAACTGGCACCTAAGTTAACACAATTATATAATGAGGCACGCAAAACAAAACACCTCCCAAATTCCACAAAAGAAGCCCTGATAATTCCACTGCTTAAACCAAGTAAACTGCCCGATGATTGCAGGGCTTATAGACCTCTATCCATGCTAAACTCGGACTACAAGATTCTAAGCCGGATATTGGCGACAAGATTACTACTACATATGACACGATTAGTCCATCCCTACCAGGCGGGCTTCATTCCCACTAGGAATACCCCCTAGAATATATGGCGAGTTATCCATATAAAAGATACCATTGCCCCACTTTTGACTACGGCAGCAGTGCTGGCAGTAGATATTGAGAATGCATTCGACAGTTTAGAATGGGATTATTTATATGCAGAGTTAGAGTGTATCACTCCTGGTCAGATATATTAGAGGGCAATATAGGGGGAGCCATTAGGGCCCTGAGGTCCAGCATAAGCTTCTGGAGCTCGCACATGCTCTCGGTAGCTGGACAGATAGCGCTCATTAAGATGGTGGCGCTGCCGCACTATTGTACTACTTTGGGGTTTTGCCAGTTTGGGTTCCTGTGGCAGTGTTCAGGGAACTTGATTCTATAATCACGGCATATATATGTGGAAGCGGGAGAAGCAGAGTGGCACTAACCACTCTGAAGCGACCTCGAGCAGAAGGGGGACTGGCGGTTCCTGACTTTGAGGCCTACTATTTGGCGGCGCAGCTGCAATGGCTGACCCAATGGGTGGCGGAGCGCAGGGCAGAGGGGGTGAACGGTGTCTCTGCGACTCCCCCGTATCTGTAATGGCGGAAATATTCTTTAACCATGCCGGCTTGGGTCCGGACCTTGCCCCTGAGATTGGCGTCCTCCGCAGGTGCTGGAGGCGCTGCCTCCAGAGAACAGGATTAACTACGCCTTATACCCCTGAGATACCAATGGCCTTGCTTCAGTGGTTACCTCGAGCAAGGGATTGGAGGGGACCGACGACCTGGGAGGAGGCAGGGGCCCTACAAATGGGTACCTATATAGAGAGGGCAGCCTAATGCCATTTGAAGATTTCCGACAGGAACATGACCTTCCACGGGGCCACTTTTTGTTGCACCGAGCACTCATATGCACCATTAATGTACACTGGAAGACGGGTAACGCGGAGCCCTCTCCTCATCGTCCCAGTGCCTACCTGCTGACCTCGGACGACACACACAAAGCCATTACAGGGCTATACAGAGCAATCTGTACAGGAGCGCAGAGCTCCCTTGAAGATCTGTGGCGTAAATGGGAGGTAGACTTGGGGATCCAGATATCGGAAGGAGACTGGGGCCCAATACTGGAGAGGACGCCAAAGATCTCCAGAAATGCTAGATTTCAGCTCATACAATTCTGTGTTTTACATAGAGCCTATCTTACCCCCGCAGAGACTTCGAGACCATCTCCATGTGCTAGATGCGAAATGCCACCAGTGTGGGATAGAGGCGGCAGACTTTATGCACATAATGTGGTCCTGCCCCCGTTGAGGGCTTACTGGGACACAGTGGTGACAGACTTAGCAGACATTATCGAGCGTGGCGTTGCATGCACACCTGCCCATTGTCTACTGCACTGGTTTCCTCATACTCCCAAGAATAGGGCAACTAGCAGATTCCAGGACCTCGCATTTATACTAGCTAAAAGAGAATTGACAGAGAACTGGAAAAGCCCGATCAGTCCCTCTCCTCAAAATTGGAGAAGAGAGCTAAAAAAAATGGGCAGGGAGTGAAAGTTTAGTACTACATACAGAGCTTGGGCGATGAAGAGGTTCTCCCGAGTTGAAGGAGGCCTGGGAGCAGATCATTATAGCGTTGCAAGATGGGCCCTCTAATTCCTGCACGGAAGGAGCTGAGACAGTCGCTACATCCACAAACTGACGAGACACTATTTTCACACACCCTCTAGGGAGCTGAAGCAGCAGATAGGGCAGATAACAGATACATAAAGCTCGTACACTATGCACATCATCCAGAGATCCCACAGTTATGGGTGCAGTGAGATACTCCTACGTAGGGCAGAAGTTAGGCGGGTGGCGGGGACGGGGGGCAGTTAAGAGTTGAGTGGGGTTATCCCTTACCTTATTATAGCATTCCGACAAGAGAGATACCATACCTACCTCCTCCCTCACTTATATATGTTTAGAGAATAGCCACAACCAAAGGATGTGAGAAGGGGTTGTTATACGTTAATTTTGGATTGCTTTCTATATTGGTACAAACGTATGATGACAACCAATATTATGTAATATTTGGCAAAGTTAGTAACATCAACATGTGTTATGTGAATACCAGCATTATACCATTCCTATGTAACCTCAATGTTCGAAATAAAAATCCTATAACATTTGTTTAAAAAAAAAAGAAAAAAGGATGCGGCTCCATGGGATCACCAGCTAACCCATCTGCAGGCACCATCCTGGTCCCCTGTGCCCGCCCACCACCACGCTGGACCATCACAAGGCCAGGGCCCTGCTTCATGGAATGACAATCCTGTGCACAGGTCGGATGAACACCACTTCGCCCCATTTGAGTGCATCCCGCTAAACTGCAGAGACTGGTTCACACAATAAGGGGACTGAAGAAGCCCTATGGTTGCACACAGCAGTGTACTAAACTGTTAAAAAAATGTAAACTCGTCATCCATCTGAGGTACTACGAGGTATTATGAGAGATATAGGGGTGACTTATCTATCAATAGCTCCTTAGCATAATCCTCTGGATGACCAGTCTGCTGAGCAGAACCAGCTAAAAATACATTTCCAGCGTTTTGCATTAGCAGGGTTCCTTCTGGGTTCTTATTAATTGGCTATGTGTGCACGGCAAAAGCATTCACCAACTCCTAAGAGCAACGTGTTACACTTTTTCTTTTACTTAGAACACAGTCAACTAGTTCTCATAGCAGTAGTGGTAATATTTTGAAGTACCATGTCACCACTCCCAACAGATGCAACAAATGATACATTCTCCAATCTTTTGAATCAGAACAGTCACCATCAATTTACTTTCTTGTGTATTGTTGTATAACTTGAAACTCTTTACTCCTAAAGATAGGACTTGTGGGTGGGGCACCATCACAATTGTCCATTTACAGTTTTTTATCTGCAAAGGTTTTGAATGCAATAGTGTTTTCCCTCTGTGCTTGTATGTGCTTTGTTATCCATTTGTGTGCATAGTACATATGGCGTGAAGTTTGGATGGATGATAAATAGGGTTAAAATGTGAGAGTCAGGAGTCTAGCATTAGACATTAAGCGCTGTTTGAGTCTTGAGTGTGTTTTAATGTGCATGTCTTGTCAGTGTGCATGTGCATTATGGGAGTTATGGATTTGTCTTTTGTTTTTGTTAAGGTTGTTATGAGCTATGCTCCAGCTGAGGTACAATATTTGGTGCCTAATGTTAAATATTTGAAGTTTGGTGTGGTTACTGGGATGCCCCATACATTTTGCATTTATTAGATCTGTTGCGGGTGTATGCTGGTAGGTGCTTGACCTATGACTTTTGAAGACTAGTCTTTTTGATGTTGATAGAATTTGCATTGTCCTTAAATTGTTACGCACTGAGTGTTGGGTGCCAAATGTGCTACATTTACCGTGCAGCGTTGTGCGTTGGGTACTCGGGTGGTGGACGTTGGATGTTGATTGTCTGGTTTTCGCAAGGTAAAGATGTTGTGATGCTTGTAGGTTACCAGTGTAAGGCTCTGGAAGCCTTGGAAGGCTCATGCATGAGTTTCAAAGATTGTTTGCTGTATCCTTTAGCTATAATATGAATTATTCACTCGAAGGTGCTTGAGAAGCCTCTCAAACGCTAGCAGATCAGGTAAATATCGGAATATATACATACATATATTGTTAGAGAGGAGGTTAAAATCCCGCTGCTGAATTTTAATGTGAGGAGTCTTCAGCATGAAATGCAAATTAGATCTCTTAATAGGAGCGCAATGAATAAAATCCGCTATTTCCAGAAGGAACCAGCCTTTTCGATTAACTGCTTCTAGGTAGCATTTGGATATATTGACCGTTTGACTGCACTTGTAGCAATCAGGCTTTAATACGCGTTCGTCAGCTCTTTCTGTCAATGATGCGCTTGGATAAGAGTCAGACTCCCTTCAAAGAGCTATGTTACATGTTACAGCTATGTTAAATTCTGTGGTCTGCCGACGCGCTGGACCTGCCAATAGGATGGATAGATAGATAGATAGATAGATAGATAGATAGATAGATAGATAGATAGATAGATAGATAGATAGATAGATAGATAGATAGATAGATAGATAGATAGATAGATAGATGGATAGATAAGCAAAACAACGAAACCAAAGCTTAACGCAATGTTGCTGTTAGGTGAGAATTTCAGTTAAAGCATAGGGTTTGATTTAGATCTTGATGGAGGGGTTACTCCGTCGCAAAGGTGACAGATATCCCATCTGCCGAAGTCTAAATACCATAGAAAACAGTGGTACTTAGATTTCGGCCGACGGGATACCTGTCACAGTTGCAATGGAGTGACCTGTACGCTGAGATCTAAATCAGGCCCATAATGTTTTAAACAAACAAAACCACTGAATTCAACCAGTTATAGCATCTCAAGTAACTATAAAACTTGCCCTAAAGTAACTATAACTTGTACCCTCACTATGCATAGTGTTGTTATCAATGCTGTCATTTCAGATGTCATTAGGGATATTATCAATGTATTCATTGAATATGTCATGAGTGATGTAATACGTGAGGGTACAAGTAGTGCAATGGTGCTGCAGAATCTAAAAAACAATTAGACAAAATAGTGGCATATGTATTCCTTGTAGCAAGGCAGGCCTCGCAGCCAACTCCATGCAGTACACAGTGGAAGGCTATGTTTGACGGGGGTATGACAGGCTGCAGGAGGGTGGGCGCAGGGTCTGCCCAGAGGTCAACAGCCCACAGGTCAACAGCACGCCAGGCGTTATAGTTCAGTGAAAATTTCAGGTAAAACGTAAAATTTTAAAAGCAAAAAAATTGAATTCACCAGTTATAGTTACCTCAAGTAACTATAGCTTGCACCCTCGCCATGCACTACTTATAACTTATAATAAAGCATTCTTTTTAGTCGACTTCTCAAAGCAAGAAGAATCTGCCCTCTTGACAATGATTTTGAAGGATAAGTGGGATTGATTATATTTAGAGTCTTGTAAGGGGATAAACCAAAAATTGTGCTGCTTAATGCTTATGCAAGGTGAAATAAAAAGGGTGGAATACAAGGAAAGAATTATTGTTCTAATCAGAAGCAACTGAAATTACATAGTGTTGGTCACCAGTTGTAGTTAGAACCTACCTTCTTCAGAAAAAACTGCATTTTGTTTGCAATAGCTTTGCACCGCTTGACGAATCTTCACAAATATTTCTGAAAACATTTGAGAGTCAAGTGAGCATGCTGTCTGGAAAGTTTCAATGTGATCCGTGAAGTGGGGCCAAGATAAAGGGGGGGCTGAAATTTAGATTATTTCCAATGTTAATTTCCATAGGAAAAATTGAACAGTGAAAGGGCCAAAACCACTAGACGGAATTACACCAAATTTGGCAGAAAGGTAGCTCTCGGTCCAGAAAGAGCCCTTATTCTTATTTGGGTGTAAATCCATTCAGTAATTTTAGAGTAATTAAGGAAAAAACAAATTTGTATATCTAGGGACACAACAGATTCACGACCCCTCCCGATCTTGTGCTAAGATCCGATTGGTTGACAACATTTCAAAAAGGAATTGTTGTCAGCCGTGCTGGGACTCGGCTTCAGCTGAGTCCCACAAAAAAAGTTGAAGCTAAAGAAAAGGGGCCAGGGTACAGACACCCTGACCCCTTTGCTAAAATGGTGGGTCCCACCAGGGCTAAAAAGGATTTTTTTAAAACATTTTCGCCAAGATTTGTGGAGGTTTCGGGAATCTGTGAAAAAAAAAATGAAGCGTTCCATTTTTTTCAAGCCCCGGGTGGGTCAAGTCCCGTGGGCAATGTTCATTTTGTAACAGAGGGGGCTGCCGTCCCCCACCCGTAGTTCTGGGGAACCCCCCAGGGACCACCACCCCCAGGGCATAGTAGAAATTGGGTGCAAGGGGGCCTCTCGGGCCCCCCACAGCACTGGGGACTACCACCTCCCTGGGGCTATTAATGAAAAATTTGCAGGGGCCCTGTGGCCCCCTGCAGCCCTGGGGATCACCACCTCCCTGGGGCAAATACTAAATAATGTAAAGAGGGTCTTTTTCAGACCCCTAAGCCCCGGGGACCACTACCTCCCCGGGGCTATCTCCACGTTGGAGGGGGGGGGGGGGCTGTGCGGCCCCCTCAAGGAGCCACTGATGGCCCTGGCAACCACCACCCCCCTCCTGCTATGTACCAGGGTGCCCACTCCCAGGACATAGTTGTTTGCAGTGTCTTGGCCGCAGCTTTGAAGCTGCAGCCAAGCCACAGCAAACACTCTTGTTTCTGACGGCGGGACCTGTCAAGCTAGTTCCACCGTCAGAAAGAAGAGCTTTCACCTCTGTTCCCTGCACTCAAATATGCATGCAGGGAACAGAGGTGAAAAGTTAGCTTTAGCAACCACATAGCTGCCACTTAAAGCAGCTCCTTGGTTGCTGAAGCAATGGGACCGGGGGGAGGCCTTGAGGTTTCCCCTGCGGTCCCAGATACCACATAAAGGGTTTTTTTCTAAAGTAAAAAAAAACAATAAAAAAACATGTAAGGACTGCGGGGGAGCCTTTAATGGATCCCCGTGGTCCCAGATAGCCCATAAAGGGCTGAAAAAAAAGAAAGTAAAAAAAAAAAGAATAGCTTAGTGTGAAGGTCACAGAACTTCAAACTGAGGGTTCGAGTCCAGCCGGACTCGTTTCCTTCCTTTTTTTAACTACAAATGTTTAAGCCTCATACTGAAAGGTGATCTTACTCTTTTTAAATGACAAATACATTTTTCTTTTTAAGTTGTCCAGAAATCTCTCATTCTAAGGGGCATATTTATACTTTGTTTGCGCCCGATTTGTTAATTTTTATTTTTACACAAATCTGGCACAAACTTAACTCCATATTTATATTTTGGCGCTAGACATGTCTAGTGCCAAAATATTGGAGTTAAAGACATTTTTTTGCCTGCAGAAAACTACCTTGTGTCAATGAGATGCAAGATAGGCGTTCCTGGGCAAAAAAATGACTCTAAGGCCCTAGCGCCTTATTTATTCTCCTGTGCAAAAATAACACACGGGGAGGTGGGGTCAAAAAATTGTGCAAAGCTTGCTTTGCACCATTTTTTAACACCTGGGTCAGGGCAGGTATTAGGGGACCTGTGGGCCTATTTCCATGGTGGAACACCATGGAATAAGCCCACAGGTGCCCTACCCATGCCCCAGGGACACCCCCACCCACACCAGAGGCACAGCGGAGGATGGGGGACCCCATCCCAGGTAAGTATAGGTAAGTACAGGTAAGTATTTTAATTTAATTTTTAAAGTGCCATTGGGGGCCCTGAAATGGGCCCCCCTACATGGCACTGGGTGCAGGATCCATGCGCTGTGGACCCTGGTCTCCTGTGCTGGCCACTGGTGTGGTGGGCATGACTCCTGTCTTTCTCTAAGACAGGAGTCATGTGTATGGATGGTTTTGTGTCAGAAAATGACTCTAGACAGGTTAGAGTCATTTTTTTTACTCTAACCTGCCTAACGTCATTTTTTGGTGCAAAACCCCCTTCTGTCATACCGCCAGCCCCACCCGACTAACCTCATTTTTTTTTACACTAGCCTACCCTTTGCATCGGCTTACACCATTCCATAAATATGGTGCCCGGCTGGTGCACAGAAATGGTGCAAGCCGGTGCTAAACTTTTTGGTGCAAAACTGCGTTAGTGCAGTTTTGCACCAAAAAGTATGAATCAGGGCCTAAGTAGTTCATATATCAAAGCCTAAAAAAACTCTCTATCTCTTTCTCCCTCTCACTCTCTTTCTCCCTCTCTCTCTCTTTCAATCTTTCTCCCATTCACACACCCACTCAGACACTTACCCACTCACACACCCACTCAGATACTCATGTGCCCACTCACGAACCCACTCTAATATTTACGCACCCCTCCTACAAGACGAGGTAAAGAGGTCGCCACTACCCCTCCTTCTGGGGGTCATGGGAGATACAGGGCTACGAAGAGCAGATCGATCCTTCTTAGGGGTGGCTTGTCTAGTGGCCAAAAGAGATATAATGGCAGATTGGAAGGCCAGGGTTGCTCCGGCACTGGCTAAGTGGAGACGGGGAGTGGATTGGTGTGCGCAGCGAGAGAGACTTGTGTATGAGGCCAGAGGTTGCATACACAAACATAAGAAGATATGGGGGAAGTGGGAGGGTGTAGCGGGCCTTTAAGCGTTTGATTGTGAGCAATATTTAGTAATAAAAGGTGGCAGGGACCGAGGGTTTGACCATTATTGTTTGATGCCCGTTAGCATCATGTTGAACTGTAAACATCACTGTTTTATGCAAAAATTAATAAATTCTCTTTATCAAAAAAATATTTACGCACCCATTCAGAGACCCACTCAGACTCTCACACACCCACTCACAGACCCACTGACACCCTTCCCACCCACTCACAGACCCGCGCACACACTGATGCACTCACTAAAACACTGATGTACGCACAGTCACACCCAGACAGACACTCTCACAGCCATTCTAACTCCCGGATACACTCTCTCATAACTGTTCTCACACCCATAGAGGCCACAACCAAGTCCTGCCGCACAAAGCCAAAGGGCTGTGCACAGCATAGGGTTGGGTGCTTAGGAAGGTTGGCCGCTGGGTGTGTCTGCATGCCAGGGTGAAGGCCGTGCACGATGCAAGGTTGGGTGCTTATTGGGGGTTGGCCTCAGGGCCTAGCCAGAGGCTAGGGTGTGTGGCCAACCGCCACTGCGCATAGCTGAATGCCGTTCGCGGCGATGGTTGGATTAACGTATAGTAATGAAAATTACTATACGTTAAAAAAACATAGAAATTCGCTGAAAAAAACAAAGGTTACAGGGACGTTATAGTTAGGAAATATAATTTTTTTTAAACATAGAAATTCACTTAAAAAAATAAAGGTTACCGGGATGTTATAGTTAGGCTCACATTTTAAACATACAAAACCATAGAAATTCACCAGTTATAGTTATGGTTACCTCAAGTAACTGTAACCCATGCCCTAGGTAATTATAACTTGCGCCCTCGCCATGCACTGCTAATTATCCCACAAATTACAGCACTCATGACATCTTTGATAACATCATTGATAATATTAATTTAATATTTGCAGTAAAATTTCTGACGAAAAAACTGCATGGCGGGGGTGCAAGTTGTAGTTACCTTAGGGCAGTAGTTATAGTTACGTGAGGTAACTCTAACTGGTGAATTTCTATGGTTTTGTACGTTTAAAATGTGAGACTAACTATAATTTTTTTAAGTGTGTATCTCTATATATATATATATATATATATATATATATATACACATATATATATGCTTCACGAAAAACCACGCTGCACTCCAGCAACGCCATATTTTCTTAAGTTCCAATACTTTATTTCATAGGCACAGCACACCACACAGACTAACGCGTTTCAACTTATCCAAGTATTGTTCACGTACATTAGTCCTTTTTCCATTGACCAATATATATGCCTCAGCCAATGTATTACCTATAGTGTGGCATTATGGGAATGGAAGTCCTTGATTAAGTTAAAATAAAAGCAATATTGTATGTTTATATTGAACGGAGGATAGTTACCAGGTATCAAAATTAATCTCAAAGCATTTCCTTCATTGGTCCAGTAACAGTGTGAATAAAGGAATATCAATTTAAACTAAACCTATCCTCGATTAGGAAATTGCAGCAATACTACCCTCGGTATTATATCACCATCCTGCTTGTTATACTCGTTCTCTTAGTGCATTTTGTATACTGCACTTGCACTCATCCTATACAACTTCGTGACTTCAAACCACATCACTCCAAAACACTTAAACAAACACCACCCGGAGGATCTTCAGTATTTGATACGTGATGCAACCATCCCCACTTTAACTTGCACAACCACATGCCTATTACTGACTTGCCAGAATCCATGTAGTAAACATAATACATACCACTGGAGAGTAGACTGAAAAAAGAGCCCTCCTGCATTTGTATCCAATAAAAAGCTATGAACGATCTGAGGGTAAAAGTAGGAATAAAAATTGACAGAGTGGATGAATCTGTCCTTCCTTAATCATTCTTCTTTTTAATTTTTTTTCAGAAATCTGTTTATTGTTTCTTTTTCAGCCACATCGTAACATTTGGACTTTTGCATCAACATTAGTACAGCAAATATTCATAATTGCCAGTCATGTTACGTGATTATACCAATGAAAAGCAGGTATCAAAACACACTAACTATTAACAATCAGAGCTCTGAATAGAATTCTCAAATGCGCTCTACTAAATCTTACATACAGCAGGATACACTCACACAGAGTGCGGATGATCCATGCAAAGAAAAGTTGGGTGTCTGGTACGACATGCAGGGCAATAGATGCCACAGTGCCCCCCTAGTCTTTACGCAAAGATCAATAAATTTTTACAGAATTGTTCATGTAAGTACTCGTCCTAGAGCAAGCAACAGATAACAATAATAACGATTTCAAACAATGGAGTACTATATCTTCAAATGGTTGACAGTTATATAAATGTGCCATTGTGCGTGCGGAAGCCCCTCTATGACTCATGTGCGCGCTAACATATGATGGGAACATGTTTAAGCACCAGATAACTGCTGCCTGTGTTGACCCCTTTTACACCTTTAAGACAAAAACACTGTGCGCTCTTATCTTTGGATTGGGCGCATTTCCATCACAATTACTAGTCTGATTCCTCCATACCTGAGCCTGCTCCTGGGCCCTGCAAATGCGCCTTCATCGAAATACACAGCGAAAACAGGTGAAGAATGCTGAAGGCACTCGCACATCAACACAGGCTTAACAAATGTCCATCAGTAGTAGTCTTCTTTTAAGCAACAGTTAGTAATGGGTGCCAGGCTAGCCATGCACCTGCCACCTCAGGTGTCAGAGGATCACACACTGAAAACAGTGAGTGGAAACCTATACAATGAGAACACAAAGGCCAGGGCACACCCAAAGTGAAATTTCGTATAGTCGATCCAAGTGGTGATTCAAAAATTGAGTCGAAGTCCGGCAAACAGGTGACACAGGATATTTATTGCAGGTGAGAACAAGTGGTCAGATTTCCAGTCAGATGACCAAATACAATATAAGTCCAAAGCAGCATCTCATCCATTGGTATATATGTTCATCTGTTTCACAGCCTTGACAAAGTCTTGAAGACGAAACACGTGTCAGCTGTTTTGCTGCTTTGGACTTATATTGTATTTGGTCATCTGACTGGAACTCTGACCACTTGTGCTCACCTGCAATAAATATCCTGGGTCACCTGTTTGCCGGACTTCAACTCAATTTTTGAATCACCACTTGGAACAACTATACGAGATTTTACTTTGGGTGTGCCCTGGCCTTTGTGTTCTCAAGTGCGCCATCATCATCTCCCTGCTATCTGACAATGGATACCTGCGTAACCCCAGTGCATCCTCCTGTCCCAATGCCACCCCCTCCGCACCTGCCCAGATCTCAAACGAACGCTTCCAAGCCAGTTCAGTTGGCACCTCTACAGACCTCCACCTACGAGTTATCAGCCTTCTAGCCGCTACCAGGCCCAGGTCCAAAAATCTTGCAGCAGCCTTGTGGCGCGTGCTCCTAGGGAAGAGGCCCAGCACACAGACCTCCCATGTGAACGGAATTGAACGTGTTGTGTACTCTGACAAGCAGCCTACTACTGCTCTCCAGTAACCGTGTAAGGAGGGACAGGACCATAACATGTGAATCATATTTGCATTAATGTGATGGCAACGGGGATCATTCTTCTTTTTAATGTTTCAGTTTACGTAGTAAGGAGCCTTACTCCTGCTTAAGCAAGCATGGTCTGAATATTAATATATGTATGTGATTATATTAGCAGCAAAGTCAATATCATGGTTAACGTCTGACAGGCAGGATGAATGTGCTTCTTCCTAGTTACATGTACTGCTTAGTGGATGCTGTGATGAATACATTGTGTTTCCTTGCCACAGGCCCTGGTGACCTTGTGCCTTGTTGATGGATCCTCATGCTAAGCCCTGCTAACCTGTCACTTTGCCTCTCACCCTGCAGAGTATGCTGATTTCCTGGACCAAAGGCTTCCAGTGCTCCGGGGTGGTGGGAGAGGATGTGGTGAAGATGCTACGGGATGCCATTCGCCGACGAGGGGTGAGCTTTGGCAAGGATGAGCAAGAGGTGGTAGTGACCAGCAGGACTTCGGGGATGAGGGCTCAACACGTGCTGGTATGCTGGGGTGTGAGGATTCTCAGGATAAAAGTGCGGCATTTAAGGTTATGTGGTACAGATGAACATAGGCTAGATATGTGGATGTGTAAGCGAGTAGTCACGTGCCACCATGGTACTGAGTCTGAGAACAGGTGGAGTTTGAAAATAAGAGGGCAGCATAACATGGTTTTTGAAGGGGGAGTAATATTGGCAGTTCCGATCAGTTAGGGTTATTTCTAGGGTTGAGGTTTGCGCCTTTTTTCAGGGTGCTGTGGTGGTCAGTGTTTACTTAGTAATACCCTGTGTGTGTATTTTCTTTACCACTGTTGTCCTCGGGCCACCAGTTTTATTCCATTCCATTTCAAGAACCAAGTTTCTCACTTTTCGGAGTTCAGTCTCCAGGGGTAGCAAAAACAAGCCGTCAAGGTTTACTCAAAGAGTTGGGACTGGTTAGTAACACAGGCAGTGCATGTCAAAGTAGATACAATTAAAACAACTTAGGATAATCCATTGCTATATCGTCTTCTAAAAAACAATAAGACTTGTATAGGAAGGTACGTAAACAAAGAACATTTAAAATGGCGAGAAAAAATGAAAATCAGAAAGCACCTTCTGGGGCCAACAAATGACCTAGTATTATACTATGGTGCTGCATACTGGTTAACGCAGTAGACATTAGAATAGTAGTTGTTGATGGGTTAGATTCTGAGGCTTGGGTCTCTGTCTGGTTTAGAGATGTGTTTAAGGTAAGGGTGAAGGTTGACATTGAGAATAGGGATTCGAGTTTAGAGTATGAGTTGATGTGGTTTGATTACAGTTTGATTGAGGATGACATTTAGTTGAGGAACAGGTTGAGACTGATGTCAGAGTTATTGTTTGGATTTTACTGGAATGAGAATGTGAATTAGAACTGATACTGGTGATGGCTTTAGGTTTAGGTTCGGAAATATTATTTTCTTTGCTATTCTGGACTGAAATATGGGTAAATTTAAAGTTTATTAGTACTAAAGTGCATATTGAGAATGTAATGAAAGGTAACCACCCACTTCTTCTAAGAAAGAGGGCGTAAGCTCACATATGAAGTTTGAGAATTAAAGGTTTTTGATGGCATTTCGAAAAGGGATGGAAATTGTTGGGAAAGAAGGGATAAAGTCAGGAGGAGTGGAGACCAAAGGCAAAGAATGGGAGTTTAGGTTACATTTGTGGTGTGGATTTAGGCTTGGCTATGAGGGTAAAAGTAACCTCAGAAGATCTTACAGAGCATAGGAATACATCTGTGTTCTATTCCTTTCTGTCACACACATTCTCCTCTTTCTCTCTCTCTGTTTACCATCTCACTTACACATAGTAGAGGAGGAGAATAGTGTCTCCTGCTCAGTCTTTCAATCCCTGGCTCAAAAAGTATCACCTTTTTCAGAGTCGTCTTAAGGATTTTTGGGGCCCTGGGCAAGACATGTTTTAGGCCCCCGTTCACAACATCTTCGAATTTTATCACCCACGTTTGTTCTAAATTGAGCACAAAAACAGTTACAATGTCTTTCCCAGGACCCCACAAATCATTAAGATGACCCTGGGCAGAGAGAAACAGAGGGAGAGGTAGGCAGAACAAAGAAGAGACGTTTAGATGTAGAAGTAGACAGAGGTGAGCTATAGAAAAACAAAGTTTACCGGCCTTGGAAGGTGGGGGCTGTTCACAATTGCCTTCTTTGCCCATGCCTTAAAATGTATTTATGTTTCCCTCTGTGCCCATTTGTCTCTATCTTTGTCCAGTCTCTCACTTTGTGTAACTCTCCCTCTCTCTCTTGATCTCTCCCTCTTTAGCTTTTTCTCTCTTCTTTTATTTCTCTTATTTTCTGATCCCCATTCCTTGCTCTTTATCCCACCCCTCATCTTATTGTCTCCTGTTTATCTTTCTTCCTTGCATTTCTTCCCTTTGCCTTGCTCTATCTCCTCTTTGCATCTTTCCACTACCTCACCAAGCCTGTGCTGGTGACTAGTCCCATTACTGAGTGCTGCCTTCTCCACAACCCCCTGTTTTTCAAATCCTACACCCTGAAGCCCTTAGCTGCCCCACTGACTTGTCTTCCTCTCCTCCAGGATTATGACATCAATGTCATTGCCATTGTGAACGACACTGTAGGCACCATGATGAGCTGCGGATACAGCGACCATAGCTGTGAAGTTGGACTCATAGTGGGTGAGTATTCCTGTCATTCAATCTCTGTGCTTTTCTGCTCGAACTTGAGCCATCTGAATTTTTTTTAATTCAACGAACTTGCACCGCTAATCGAGATTAAACTTCAAATTTGATATTAAAAAGCAAATAGCCAGATTTAGAGTTTAGTGGATGGGTACTGCATCACAAACGTGACAGATATTCTGTCTGCAACATTACTAGTTCATTAGGATACAATGGACTTGTAATAGGATGGACAAGATATCCATCACCTTTGTGATGCAGTACCTGTGCATCTAACTCTAAATCAGGCCCTAACTTTGTTGAAGATTATATTCAATGCTTGAAAAGCATGGGGAAGGTTTAGGTATTGAGGAATGCCATAACAAAGTGTTATTAGCACAATATTAGTGCAAGAACAGTTACACATTACCCAGTGTTTTCCATGAATTCTTTAACTGGTCTTAAAAACTTGGATATATCCCAGACCAAATGAAATTTGAGCAAGAATATTTTTCTGAGTTTTAATAGAAGTCATTAGTTTCACAAGAATACACTCCTTATCTTGCATTATAAAAAAGGATACTTGCAGATTATTTTTTACCATTTTTGAAGGAGATAGTCAATTTTAGGTCGCCAGGTTTGCTAAAGACATCTTAGGGACTTTCAGAAAGTTGATCTAGGAATGCCTTCTGCTTGTTGATTTCCACTGGCTTTGTGTTTTGTTACTGAAATTTTTTGACATTCTATTTGCTGGCTTCATTTGCTTTAGGCTCTACAGGTTCAGTTCACCCTTCCCGTTGCCTAAACCATGTTTACTGTAGTCTACTAGGAGTTTGCTTTCTGTAAATAGGCCTTTAATTCTTGTTTTTATCTTGTCACATTTTCTGTGCTTTCAAAGAAAGAGGTCAAATGTAAGGTTCTCTCTTCCAGGGAGCTTGGTGTTTATTTTTCTTTCTCTGGCTTCAAAGTGAGAAAACGTATGTGACATCCTTGCTAAGTACTCATGTAAGACGAGGAGGGATGCTCTTTTTTTCTAGCACACAACAAAAACAATGAAATGAACTCTTGTTTCAGAACATATCAATTAGTACAATGAAGCACATTTTATTTGTAATTCCGAAGTGTGGTGGAGGCAAATATTTGAATATGATTTAAACACATCAGTACACTAGTTAATTACATTTGCACGCATTTTCGTTTATGTGCAAGAAAACTGAATTTCGGTGCAAATGTATTGGTAATTTCAATTGAAATGTGTTTCTGTAATGGCAGTGCGCTACCACACGATGCATACTCTACACTATGCTATTCCACTCAATCTAACCCAATCAACCCAACCCCACTCCAATCTTCACCCCAGTCTACTGCACTCTACTCAAATCTACTCCACTCTACTCCTATCTACCCTAGTCCACCCCACTCCATTCCATTCCAACCTACCACACTCCAAGCCACCACAATCCACCTCACTCCAATGTACCTCAAACCAGCCCACTTCACTCCAATCTTCCTGAATCCACTCCAATGTACCCCACTCCAATCTACTCCAATCCAGTCTAGCTCACTGCATTCCAATTTACCCCACTACACTGCAATCTACCCAACTCCTCTCCACTTTATTGTACCCCACTCTACTCCAATCTACCCTACCCCCCACAACCTACCCCACTTCAATCTACCACAGTCTACCACACTCCAACGTACCACAACCTACCCCACCTCAATCTACCACACACTACTCTACTCCAATCTAAACCACTCCACCCCAATCCAACCCACTCCAATCTACCCCACCTCTCTCTACCCCAATCTACCCTATTCCAATCTACCCCACTCCAATCTACCCCATCTACTCCACTCCAATCTTCCCCACTCCTAACTACCCCAGTCCAATCATCCCTCTTTGATCTAGCCCACTCCAGTCTACCTCACTTCATTCAAATTTACCCTACTCTAATCCACCCTATCTACCCCGCTGTACTCCACCCTAATCTAGCCCACTCCACTCCACTCCAGTCTACCTCCCCACTCCACTCTGACCCAATCTGTCTCCCTCCACACCAGTCTATCCAGTTCCATACTGCCGAACTTCACTCCAATCTACCCCAATCTATCTGACTCCAATCTACCCAATCTACCCCACTCCACTCTAACCTAATATACCACACTCCATTCCACTCTACCCAATCTAATTCACTCCACTTCACTCTAATCTGCAACATGCCAATCAAATTTACCCCACTCCAGTGCAATCTAACCCATTCCATGCAAATCCACCCTAATCTAGTCTACCCTACTCCAATCCATCTGAAACTACCCAACTCCAGTCTACCCCCTCCAATCTGCCCCACTCCAATCAACCCCGCTGCAGTCTATCCCACTCTGATATACCCCACTCCACCTCAATCTCCCCCACTGCAAACTATCCCACTCCTATCTATCTAACTCCAGTCTATTCCACTTCACTCCAATCTACTGCACCATAAGCCACACAATCTACCCTACTCCAGTCTACCACACTCCAGTCTAATCTACCCTATCCTACCCTACTCCAATCTACTCCTCTCCACTCCGTTCTACCCCACTCCAGTCTAACCCACTCCACTGTATCCCACTCCAGTCTACCCCACTCCAATCTACCTCAATCCACTGCACTCCACTCTTCCTCAATCTACCCCACTCTGCTCTACTCTATCCCAATATGTCACTCCACTCACCCTGAGCTATCCCACTCCAATCTTTCCCACTCCAGTCTACTCAACTGCAACCTACCCCACTCCATTCAATCCCCTCCACCCCAATCTACTCCATTCTACCCCAATCTACTCCAATTCAATCTACCCCACTCCCCACTCCAAACCACCACACTCTAATCTACTTCAGTATACCCCACTCCAATCTACTCCACACCACTTCAATTTACCCCGCCCCCTTAGTCTATCATACTTCACTCCACCACACTCCACTTTACTCAAATCTAACCCACTCCACATCACTCCAATCTACCCAACTACAATCTACCATAGTCCACTCAAATCTACCCACTCCACTCCAGTCCAACCCACTCCAACCTAGTCCACCCCACTCCAATCTACCAATCTACCCCACCCCTCCCCACCTAAATCTACCCTACTCCACTCTACTGTACTCCAATCAACTGCAACCCAGTCTACCACACCCCAGTCTACGCCACTCCAGTCTACTCCACTCCAAACTACTCTACCCTATTTTGCTCACCTTCACCCACCCAACCTCACTCTGCTTCAATCTACCCCACCCCACTCTACTCTGCTCCAATCTACCTGACTCCAGTCTACCCCACTCCACTCCAATCTACCCCACTCCACACTATCCCACTCCAGTAATCCCTCTTCAATCTTCCCCACTCCAGTCTCCCTCACTCCACTCCACTCCAATCTATCCTGTTCTAATCCACCCAATCTACCCCACTCCACCCTAATCCACCTCACTACACTCCACTGTTCCCTAATCTATCTCACTCCACTCTAGTCTCGAAATCACTCCTATCTATCCAACCACACTCCACTCTAAACTACCCCACTGGACTCTACCCCAATCTCCAATCTACCCCACTCAACTCTCTCCCAATCTACCACACTCCATTCTACTGTACCCAGTGTACCCCACTCCACTCAATACTACCACATGCCACTCAAATCCAACCCACTTCACCCAAATCCACCCCACTCCATCCCACTCCAGTCTACCATATCCCACTCCACTACTCCAATCTACCCAATCTAACCCGCCCCACTCCCATCTACCCTAATTTGCACAATTCCAGTCTACTTCACTCCACTCCACTCCAGTCTACCCAACCCCATCCCAATCTACCCCACACCACTCTACCCACCTCCATTCCAACCTACTCCATTCAAATCCACCCAACCCACTCCAATCTTCTGCAATCTACCCAATCCTATTCATCTATCCCACTCCAGTCTTCCCCACTCCACCCTAATCTATCTCACTCCACTCCTATCTACCCCACTCCACTCCAGTCTATCCCACTCTACTCTACCCCACTTCACTCCAATCTACCCCACTCCACTCTATTCTTCTCCACTCCAATCTACCCCAGTCCACGGTGCTCCAGTCTTTCCCAATCTATCCCACTCCATTCCAACCTACCCCAATATATCCCAGCCCAATCTACCCAATTCCACTTCAATCTAAACCACTCCACCCCAATCTACCCCACTCCACCCCAATTCAATCTACCCCACTCCAGTCTACCATGCTAATCTTTCCACATCCCCTACTCCAATCCACCCCACTCCATTCTTCTCCACTCCATTCTACCCCCACTCCACTCTACGCAAGTCTACCCTACTCCACTCTAACTCCAATCTATCCTATTCCACTCTACCCCAGTCTACCACTCTCCAGTCTACCACATGCCATCCTACTCCCCGCCACTAACTTTTAGTTTACTGAACAGCAGTGACACTGTTGTACAGCATAGCTAAAATACAATCACATAGGAGACCTCTTGACTTTCACAATGCTTGTTAGTATTTGCAAGGCAGACTTTCAGAGACTGTAGCTAGGCCCTACATAACATAAAAAGAAATAGAAACTAAGAGTCTGGATTGGGGGGGGAGTCAAATCTGCTAAACACGTGGGTCCTTCATCTCATATACAGGTGGTGGAACTGCTAGTATTCTGACGGTGGGGCTTCAGCTAGTTCTGCTGTGGGAAACAATTGACGCAGTGGCCTATCACGGCTGCTGGGCCAGAGTCGGGTAAACCCCACCCTGAATAGAGCCGGACTTCAACCACTGACTTTTCCTTCCATAACCACCATGCAAGGCATGGAGGCTCCATGCTGGAAAAGAGGAAAATGACCATGCTGTGGTTCAGGGACATTTTATTGTTAGGCAAAGAGAAACATTTGCTTTGGTGATTACTTTCTGCAGAACAGGAGCATGTGCAGTGGGCTGACACTACTTGGCAGCCTGACAGGCATTCACTTTTTTCTAACAGTGCCTCCACCAAGCAGGTAGGATCTCTTAATGCAGCGGACAATCCTCTGCCACCTGACGGAGACCAGAACCGTTGCCGAACTGACGGTCTAGCTGGCCACCAGTCCAACTAGACTCCAGATCAACACTAGATGTGCCCATTAGTCTGAGATTGAGATTATGAGGAAAACATTTTTCAGTACATTTTAATATGATAATGTAGTAGTAAAGTCACTTTTTAAGTGACTGATTTATGTCTGACAAGCCCTATGTCTCTTGTGACATGACTGAACTGAACTTTACCAAGCTTTCTATGTGAGAATAAAATAACTTTTGAATTCTAAATTACAATTTCAGAGATGCTAAGGGCCTGATTACAAGTGGGCCGGTTAATTCCGACCTGTGCATAAACCCATGTTTACTTCATTAAATTCTCGCAGGTTAAGCCTGCCGAAATTGAACGGGGGAAATTTTTACAGTATTTATTGTACCATGCAGATTTTGGTGTGTCAAACACCAAAATCTGCATGTTATTCCCCACAAGCTTGTAATAGGAGCTATTTACCGCACCTGATAAATAACGTACTCTGTGATATCGTTATTTATCACTTGTGCTAAACAGCGCTTACACTCATAATCAGGGCCTAAGGACCATATGTACTAAACACCCATTGTAAACTACTTCTCGCAATTTATGACCAGTATTTTTGCGAACTGTGTGATATTTTACAAATTGTTTGTAAATTACTGAATGTACTGGGTTGCAATTCGACCTACTTAATGAATACTACTGAGGTAGGTTGCTAAAAGCAACTCACTATGGTTTTCTGCCATCACAGGGGTGGTGGTCTCCTGGGGTCTGTTGGGGTTGTCTGGTGGGATCAGTAGATTGCTATGTCTGTGATTGCTTTTAAAAAAACAATTTTTTTTTTTATATACACCCCACTTTCCTTAAAGGAAAATTGGATGGATTTCATTAAAAAAATAAAAAATTTAACAAATATTTTTTAAGACTAACAATGTTTTTGTCAATATACACAAAAGGGAAAGGGGCCCTTCCGGACCGCTTCCCATTTGGGAATAGTTACCACCAGTGGCGTAGCATGGGTTGTCAGCACCCGGGGCAAGGCAAGTAATTTGCGCCCCCTAACCCGGGGCAAGGCAAGTAATTTGCGCCCCCTAACCCGTGGATTTTAGCACTCGAGTCTCTTCCAAGATGTTGTGCCCGGTGCGGCCGGCCCCCCCTGCACCCCCCACGCTACGCCACTGGTTACCACTACTTTTGTGTATTTGGTAAAATAATAGTGATTTGGAAATCATTTTGGCATGAGTGCAACAGCCTCTTAGAAAAACAAACTTTTCAGTTTCCACCATGTTAAACATTGCTCTTTCATGAAAGTATTAAAATCCATGGTTGGATCTCAAATTTTGAGCAGGTATCATGGCTGCATTTTCTAAGTGATTGTAGACTCTCTCCACCGGTTAAGAGAAATAATTCTCCATTCTCATGTCTAAGCACATGTATTCAGTTCTGCTTACATTAAATACATAAACCATTAGAGAAATCTGGCTTTGGAACCCCTTTTTCTTCACGTTGTTTCCCGCACTGATGGTTCTAACTAGGCGTTTCCAATCCCTCCAACCTATTAAACCCTGGCAAATACAGAAATATGAGTTTATGTCCCAACATTTTATGTGCGTAGTTTAAATTACAATGGTATTAAATGCAGAATTTGGGGATTTTTTTAGTTATACTTGTTACGTGAAACATGCTGCTAGTGATATCAATTTATCGCACATGCACGGGAATAATGTCAGTAACTGTTCTTGGCGGTGGTTTAGTTTTCGCATTTATTCTAAGTGCAAAATGTGTCCTGATGTCAAAAATTGACACAACTCATTTTACGCTGGAAAATAGCATGACATCATGGCTTTGCATTTCATTTAATTATGCGTAATTTCACCGAAATTTCACTCAAGTATGCAATTACAAATTATGGGAATTTCGCACTTCCCTAGTGCAAAGATCGCTTCCCCGATTAATGGGGCTGGCTGCCCATTTCTGTCTGAGTGGAGGAAGTCGTCTTTGCAATCCAGCAAGCACTTTTCAGCTGACAGCTATTTGTTCATTTTCCATTATTTTAAAGGTCGTACTGTCCGATACATAAAAGCTAAACTTAGGTCACGTATTTTATAAAGATCTCTTGGAGATTGTGCACCCCTTCTAGCCATGAGGAGAAAGAACGTTCATTTCAATGGCAGGACTTGGCTCACATTTTCAGTTCTGCCAAGTTTACCATATTGCATCTGCTGATGTACATAAAACTGATTTTGTGATCATTAAGGAGGACACACAACTAATTTCCCTAAATGGGGTTGGTAGACGTTTTTTACCAGAACGGTGAAAGTCTTTTTTGGAATAGTGTCACCAAATTTTAGGGATCAAAAGTATATACCTCCTTCGTTTTCACCATGTTAAGTGTATTACTTCTGCGAATGTAGAACAACAGATTTGCAATCCCAGATTTGTGTGGTTGGTTGCACAGATGAGTTTCTAAAGTAGTGCTGGCCGACCCATCCATGTGCAAAGAGGGATTCATTGCTCCACTTCTGCCAGATTCTAGGCACACACTGGCATTTATTCCAGTTGTTCCTTTCTAAATCCAGCTGTTAAATGGATAAATCTGGTTTTACGTAGGTCTGTAGCTGGGAGTATATGTTTTGAGGGTGCATGGCACCCCTGTATCAGAACAACATCAAAGAGAAAAAAGATATAAGTGCAGCGTTGAAAGGCGCCACTGAGTAGATTTATTTTGCTTGTAGGAATGTTTGTGGGAAAAGGGCTGTAATATGTGGTTAATCTTTAATAAACACAGCGCATTTTCTACTTCATTTATATTGATTAAGGTACTATTTTCCTCTCAGTAATGTTTGGAAAAGTGTCTGGCAGATGCTGTCATTTGAAGCACCTAGTTCAAATATAACACTTATTTACACACAAAAAGTGAAATGCCACAAGGGTGGATTAGGGGTGTCTTGTGGATTCTCAGTTTGCCTTTCTGACGTTGTCCAAAATGCTGCGTAATTCCGAAAGAGCCCCCACCCCATTACTTAAATTAGGCATATCTGTAATGGGTGATTTTACACATATGAATACAACTCAACCCCTGTACCATTTACAATGTCCATTTCCTTTCCCCGCTGTAAAATATGGATTTCTTTAAGCCTAACCTCAAAAGCAGTGCAGTTCTGATACAGCACGTCATATTAGTGGCGCTCCCGCAATAAAAAATTCTTCCCAAAGTTCTATCCTGGTGATGTAACCATAAAAAGACGGAGTTTCTTCTGCTTAGGGCTTCTCCATCTTTAAGGTGGGAAAAACTATCGTCCAGCTTCTTCTCCACCTCCCCTGCCCCTCCTACCTGGTGGCTAGGAATTTGGGAGTTGGATTAGGTGGCCAGCTGCTCTTTCAAGCTCAAGGGTGGGATCATGTGTGGCATATGAAGGCCCTTAAGGACATTTTGTTTTCTTCTTGCACTGCACGCTAGGAAAACGGCGACTCATGCACTGATTACTTCAAGATTGGACTACGCAAATGTGACGTATATGGGCTTACTCACATCACTGATTAGCCGTTTTCAGATGGTACAAAATGCAGCCTCTAATCTGTTGATAAAACGTCCTTGTTTGCAATCATATTTCCCTTCACCCCATCGCCCTTCAATCAGCAAAATAACCATATTCAAGAACCTGCCTGGTGCTTGTGCACCAGACCTTTTATGGTTCTGTCCACATTACCTCACAGGGAGGTTCATTCATAGCCTTCCTCCGAGGGCCTTACGCTCTTCTGACAGCCCAGCAGCAGAAAGGCCTAAATTGAAACTGATTAGTTAAGGAGGCACTTCCTTCTCTTCCATGGCTGTGCAAACTTGGAATCGCCCGCCGTCAAAATGTGCAGTATCGGAAGCCATTCTGGTTACAGCAAATCCCTCAAGACTTGGCACTTTAGGCGGCATTGTTGCGTTTCCCGGTCTCAAGTTGTTTTGATCCAGGACACCCATAGGAGTAGCTGTGCACGGTATGAATCCTATCATTCATTTATTCTTCAAGCTGTATCTCTTCTAGCACTGAATCAAACATCTTTATTTTTGTAATGCCTTCCTCTTAAGATATCAAATTGAAAAGTATTGGCTGTTCTCTGTTCCAGTCAAAACCTCGCTCAGGGTTTCCAAAAGTCTGGCATGTAGGTTGTCTGCTAAATATTTGTCTATAATCAGCCTACCCACTAGACAGGGTCTTTGTATATTGGCGACCACGTGGCTGCCACTAGATCAGTTCTATGTAAAAAATGTATCAATTTGTCCCTTGCCTTCCTCAACCGGCTTCAAGCTGGTCATGTGTGAGCTGCTCTCCTCCCCCAGCTCAACCAACCATTATTTTTTTCTCCATCAGCGTGAGGCATACAGAAAAGGCATCCAGGGGAATCATGGAGAAAATAAAGGGGTCTTCCTGTGGCACCTTCCCTTGTGGATCTTTTGGGTCTGGAAAGAGCCAAGTGCCTCAGCCCCTTCCTCTATTCCCACTTTTAATTAGTCCATCTGGTCACTGCCTTTGCACTGTTTCACATCCTCTGAAATTCTCCCACAGCACTCTTCTTGAACAACCACTCACCATGGACCTCTAGTGGTTGCACAGTGCCTTTTACAAACCTTCGAGGGACAGAGAGGGCTTTCGGTTCAACACACAGCCTCCCTTTATGAACTAAATAAAAAAATGTGCATTGTTCTGTAACAGTGATGGGAAACCAGCCTATATTATGGTCCTGGGCCCGTTCTGGTCATCAAAGACAGCTCTTGTACGGAGCACAAGCCCTCACCCACCAATGGTGCTTCATCGTCAAGCTTTGCTCCTCATTGAGCCAACGCTGCAATGCCCAATGGGACCCTAGAGAGGGCACTTAGCTGAAGATCTTTTAGTATTGCCTGTAGGAACATCAGTTTAGGTGAGCTATGAATCTTAACAAGTGTAGAGTGGTATTGTACTGTTAAAAGTTACTGGAGGCCTCCTATATACTAGTTTTATTCATGGTGTCTTTGTCAAGGATTAAAGCCATAATGTAGATCCCATCACAACTGTGGTTCCTCAATCATTTTAACAGCAGTCAACATGTTTCATGCCTATTCTGTCCTAAGTGAATCAATGGCATTTCATCAGGACCTGCTTACAACCTAATCTACCCAAGTAGGCACTGGTAGGGCTGTGAGTGAAAATGTGCTGTATAATGTGTAAACAATTATTCTGTACAAACGTTCACCCTAAGTATGAATTTATTACTTATTGCACCATTTTAATGACCCTATCATGAGGTAATGGGACAAATCTTTGACTACCCACTGGTAATTTAACCTTTGCGTAGTTTTCTGCCTTTTGCCTACCTGTCACTGCCTTCCCAAACTCCCATGTACATAGGATAAGCAACCAGAGGCTTGACGAGCAAGTGTCTACACCTGGCTCACACACCCATATTTAGACATTGGTGTTGCAGTTTGATATAATACATTGCACATTGCTGTTTGGTGAACATTCAGACTTTGATGTTTAAGCTGTTTCCAGCTCAGCAGAACACAAGACCCAGGGTAGATGAGTCTTTATTCCACCTTTCCCTCCACCATCAGGAAAGTTTTCTGTCCAAAAACTATCAACAAAATTCTTGGTCTAACATCTGATGTTGGGCTTACCAACATAGCTGTTAGAAATGGGGTCTCTAGTTGGCAGTGGTTTGCACCCTGTCCAAGTAGGGACCCTCACTCTAGTCAGAGTAAGGGAGCCACAGAGCTAAGATAACTCCTGCTCATCCTCTTGGTAGCTTGACACCAGCAGTCAGGCTTATCTCAGAGGTGTGTAAAGTATTGATACCCACACACAGTCATACAGTGAAAACACTACAAAAGGACTCCAAACCAGATTAGAAAAATATGTAATATTTATCTGAATACAAATACAAAACAACAAAAATCCAACATACGCATTTAACAATATCACTTTTTAAAGGTTTCAGTGAGTCTTAATCCATAGGAATCAATGGTTGTATCTTTTCAGCACAAAATACCTGTGATGCGTCAAAAACAAAGACGATTCGGGCCACAGGGGAGGTGAGGTGCTTAAAAGCAAAGCGATGCGTTGGTGCCTTACTGCGCAGGGGAGGTGATGGGTTGATTCTTTCCTTGCAGGAGAGACAATGCGTCAGTTCCTTACTGCAGGGGAGGTAATGTGGCAATTCCTTCCTCACAGGAAAGGCAATGCGTTGATTTCAGGGCACACAGCCTCGGTTCCTTACTGCAGTGCGGGGTCGATGAGAAATTGACACCCCGGGGATGATGCATGGAAAATCCAGACGTGCTGTCTTGATGGAGCTGCGGGGAAACAGGCGCTGCATCAATTCTACAGCCACGAGATTGGCGCTGTGTCGATTCTCCAGCCACAGGACAGACACTGTGTCAGTTTTTCTACTGAGGTGCGTCGTTGCATGGATTTTCCTCTTCAGGTCATCAGCTTACACTTTTCAAGGGACCAGGGACTGTAATTGGTACCACTTGGCAAGTCAGGACTCTCAACAGAAGAGCCCAGACACTGGCAAGTGAAGTCTTTGATGTCCCTGAGACTTCTTAACAGGAGGCAAGCTCAGTTCAAGCCCTTGGAAAAACTTGGAAGGCAGGATGTAGAAAGCAAAGTTCAGTCCTTTCACTCTCAGGACAGAAGCAGCAGGCCAGCACATCAGAGCTACAGGCAGAGTGGCAGTCCCTCCTACGGCATCCAGCTCTTCTTCCTAGCAGAATGCCCTCAGTCAAGAAGTGCTCTAACTTTGTGGGGTCAGAGGTCCAGTACTTATACCAATTCCTGGGTAAATTTCAAAGAAAAGTCTTTGTAGTGCACAAGACCCTGCCTTTCCTGCCCCCCCCCAGACACACTCCAAGGGGTTGAAGACTGCTTTGTGTAAGGATAGGCACAGCCCTATTCAGGTGCAAGTGTTAGCTTCTCCCACCACTCTAGGCTAGGAAGACCTATCAGGATATGCACGGCACACCTAAGCTCCCTTTGTTGGATTGTCTAGTGTGAATTCACAAACAGCCCAAAGTTTGGGGCTAGCAAGTGGGTGCACTTCCCAGGTCAAAATGGCCATTTAAAACTGCACACACAGACACTGCAATGTCAGGCCTAAGACATGTTTGCGGGGATACTCATGTGGGTGGCGCAACCAGTGTTGTAGGCCCACTAGTAGCATTTGATTTACAGAAATCAAGTAGGCCAATCATGCATAAACCAATCCCCAGTACAATTTAGACAGAGAGCACTTGCACTTTAGAACTAGTCAGCAGTGGTAAAATGCCCAGAATCTTAAATCCTGCAAAAACGAACTTCAGCATAGGATCAAAACAGGAGGTCAGAAGCCAAAAAGTTTGGGGACAACCCTACAAAAATGGCTATTTCCAACAATAGCTAACATTGAACAAGAGAAAGACGCGTGCATCTTCCTATTTTGATGCCTAAAAAGATACTTCACCTTATCCCATGAAGCCAGCCCTCTATTGTGATGGTTCCCATATAAACCTTCCTTAGATACTGCACCAGTCTGTGGATGGGCCTGTAGAACCCAAATTATATGTTCTCAAGCTTCATGTGACCCACAACACTTCAGTAAGAGTGGCTGTGAGATGGAAAAGAGTAGATCCCATGTTGGCTAGTTCCACTGGATTCTAGTACCGCAGAGGTATGTTTTTATAACACACTGTCCGATTCACAAAACACAGCTAAGAGATCCCACCTTGTATCTTATCCAGTATCATGAGATATAAGAGATACCCTAATGCTAAGCTCCTGTGGTCTCCAAATACAAGAGCCTACTTTTAGACTATAAAATTGCTCAAAGAGTTTTGCTATACTGTAAAGACACACATCTTTATCTAACAGTGGTCCCAATTAATGGTGACCGTTGTCTAGGGGAGATTTAGATTGTGTGGAGAACAATATAGCAATAAACACTAATTTACTCACTCTTTTCCCAGGGCCAACATTAATGTCACTGCCTGACATGTTTGCAAATGTCACAACCATCTGAAATGTTCCAGGAAGTATGTCAACACATTCTGGCACATTTCTGGGCATTAACTTACAAACATGATTTAAGGATCAGCACAATATATAGGATTTAATACGGGAGGCACAGTAGGGGTCGTGTACAATCTCTAGTTTCTTAGCCCAGTCAGAACAATGGACACTTTTAGAACCTGAGTACAAGTTGACATCTAATACCTTACAAACAGAAGTGTGATAATTAAAAACACCCTCAAAGTTTTTTCTTGACTGATTTCTACAGCCCAAAAATTTCAAAATGGTTCTCTAAAAATATTTTTTTTCAATATCGATTCATGTCAGTAGTTCATCAGTAGTTAATTAGAATATAAATGTACAACATCTATCAAGGCAAAACGCGATGTTGAAAACAAATGGAGAGCACAATGTCCGCCATAATTCAAATGTGTACATTCTTACATTTCATGTTAATTTCTCTGTTAGGCTTTTAAATGAAACTTGTAAGGCATCACATGCTAATTTCTATGCAACTAATGTATTAGTAACATTTGATCTCTATCAGAAGCAAGGCAGGAAGTGTGACAGGTTTGGGACCTTCTGTTGGGAGCCCACTACTCTGCACACCTTTCAGGTCTCAACTTCTCTCCAGACCAAACGCCAGTCAGTGACATTAGCAGAGTGTACTGTGTCACCAGCTTCCACACTCAGAAATGATCCTCTGTGTACACTAGCGCCAACATCCATCTTATGACACTCCCAGATGAGGATCACATATCTGAGGTGAATGCATCCTAGATATTTGACTAATTAACTGGGGACCTGGAGGAACCAATTCTCAGGTCACAAATTGAAGGGGTTATATTGTAGTTCCCACACAATCTTCACAGGTAGAAGACATCAGTGATGTACACAAAGTGAAATTTTTATGCACACAGTTTGGAAGACCACAGTCCCTGCCTTTTGCACTGCATACACGTGTCTCATACAGGCATCATAATCTGACACTCTTTACCTCTGCAGTGGAATAGAGCGGTTTCCTCCCTCTGCTTTGGAGATATCCTGCTTGGCAAACAGCGCTTGCATTTCTATCTAATCTGCATCACTCACATACACAAACCTGTCACTTTACACAAATAGTGGAAGCAGCTGCTGTACACTGCTTGAGGACTGGCATCTGAAGCCTAGAAATATGATTTATATAAGATAACAAGGAATATGTCCACAATATACCTACCGGTCCATTGATCCCTGTTCATTTGATGACCCTGTGGTACAAGACATTTCTTGATTACCTTTTAATTTTATTTTTACATGTTTCTGTTACTATTATTCAGTTTTTAAGTTAGTAGTAGAAAAGAAAAAGACCGGTGATTTAAGTCATAAAAGGATACAAATTATTTATTTAGAGGGCCCCACACTCATTAAAGAGCAAGTTTATGTCCAAAAAAAGCAAAGGAACATGAAAAACCCTTGGGTCCTTATCACTGAGCAGGTCTATCCTTCTCCAGCAAACATTCTTATAAAGTAGTCATGCCAGGGAGTGACAATTAAGAAGCCTCATCTCTAGATGGAACTAGTCTTGGGTGGAGGTGCCTAATCTCAAGGGTGGAGGTACTGAACCTCATGGTGGAGAGTGGTGGTGCGTGGTCCCAGGGTGCGCCTGGTCTCGGTAGGTGAAGATGTATAATCTTAATAGGCCGGTGATGCCTGGCTTCAGGGAATGGGTGGTTCTGCTCTTTGAGGCATGGCAGCACTCTGACAAAATTCTGGATGTAGACTTACACACATGATTTAAGGATCAGCACAATGTATAGGATTTAATAAGATAGGCACAGTAGGGGTCGGGTACAATCTCTAGTTTCTTAGCCCAACCAAAACAATGGACACTCTTAGAACATGAGTACAGGTTCAAGGTTGACTTCTAATCCCTGTGCAAACAGAAGTGTGATAATTATCACACCCTCAACGTTTTGTCTTGACTGATTTCTACAGGACAAAAATGTCAAAATGTATTAGGTAAAACAAGCAGTGCTGCTTGCCATGCCTATTTGCAAGTTGAAAATTCGGAGTAGGAGGCTTTTACCATGCATAGTAAATACCTTAATAGGTTTGGTAAATACTTCACTCTTTGCCGCACATTCTGTAATCAGGATCCACCCTTTCTTCCAGCAGAAGCGTTGATAATTTAAAATCTTCCTTATCAGGATACTCTGTAATTCTCACCCTCGAAGTCTACATATACGGTTTCTTAAACCCTCTGTAGAATTCAGATTGTAGTGTTAAACTCTCTGTCTGCAGCATAATTTAATCCTTACCCTCTGTCGTCAGTTTACCCTCTACTATTAGAAAGTTTCCTCAGCAAGGTATAAAAACATTTATAGTCTCATTATTAACCTGGTCAGTGAATTTGGGGCAATTCTCTAATCTGGGTGCATGTAATCCTGGCCATGTCAACAGCAGGGTCGACTCACAGAGTAGTTTCCTCCTTCAGCAGGAACCATGTGAACATGGCTCCTCTCAGGAGGGTACACATGTTGTTGAGCCTTTGGCCGTTTCTACATCTACTCACTAGGCTGCGGGCCAACAATGCACATGCTCTGTCTAGACTGTTCAACCAGCAGTGATATTTGTCAGAAATGTTATCTAGGGAAAGACTGAACTGCAAATGTTTGCTTCAACAAACATCCATAACTTTTAGCATATTTAAGTATATGATGGAGGCATATTGCACACCTTTGACGCATTGAGAGATGCGCACACTGTAGCAGATAGAACATTTCTTACATAAAACGCAATATCACACCAAATAAGGAAACAGTGGCTTATCAAGGGTGTAGTTCAGAAGACACATATTGTGATAGATACGATGCTGAAAATTAGCAAGAAAAGCAAAACGATTTTGACTCAACTGAATGCAGCAGTGCTAGGCGAGATAGGTGTGCCATGACAAACACTGAAAGACAGATGGGCAGAGAATCTCTGATCCGGAGTGGGGGAAGATAGTTGGATACCCCAAACTGGACATCCGCATTGCTGGATACAGACTTATACAGTCAACTGTGATACGCTACACCTTTCTGACTTTGCACAGGATATACCAATGAGTTTTGATAGCTGTCCCAGATTAACTGCATATGTTTTGGGGGTGCACTGATATCTCAAAGCACTGTCAAAACAACCATAAGAGAAGTGGAAGAGGTGTCAGATAAAGTAGTGCGATGGAAAATAAATTTGCTAAAATGCTGGGAGGTGGATCTGGATCTTGAACGAAAGGTTATGAGCCCAAGCTGCTCACTGAGACCTACTTTTGCAAACATTAAAACAAACGGATGATGACAGCCCACCCTGATTGATTCTCCCTTCCACTGTTACATGCTGCCCAGCCTACTAATTACACTAATGATATTGATTGTAAATGAAAAATGATCACAAGTATGGCTATAGTTTTCTCCCCTTTATTCCACACCCACTTCTTTTTAGATCGAAGCCTACCAGACAGTGCAGCTGTCTGGTTTGCTAAAGACATTTTGGGGACATTCAAAAGCTACCCTGGGAATGCATTCGGCCCATTCCTTACCATTGGCTTTGTTATTTGTAACTCACAGTTGCCTACTTTCAATTTGCTGGCTTTATTTGTTTTAGGCAGTCGAGCGTGAGTTAGTCCATTCCGCAGGGCGTAGCATGTTTACAGATCTCCTTGTATTCTTGCATGAGTATTTGCTTTCTGTAAACAAATATTTATATTTTGTTCTTATCTTGACACATTTGCTGTGCATTCAAAGAGAGAGGTAAAATGTCAGACTCAGTCTTCCGATTGAGCTTGGTGTACTTTTCTTTCTCTGACTTCCATGTGAGAGGGTTTATGTAATAACCCTGTTGGGTATCCATGTGAGATGAAAGGATGTTATTTTTTTTCTACCACACATCAAAATGTAAATGTCTATAAAGGACTGTGCAAACATATAAGAATTTGCAAAGCACAAAATATTTTTTTAAATGTTGAAGTGTGCAGGAAACAAATATTTTAAAACGATCAAAGCAAATCAATAAACCTGGTGATGCCATTTCCCCACATTATTATTTGTGTGGTTTACAGTTTTATCAGTAAAACTGTATGCTTGTGCAAATGTAATGGCCATTTCAATAAAAAATGTGTTGCCTGTAATGGCAGTGCGCTATCACACCCTGCATACTCCACTCTTCGCAACTTCACTCTATGAATCTCTATTATACTCTAAGACAGTCCATTCTATAACACTCCAGGAAACATTATGACACTTTACTCCTCTCTCTGCTATGATACTCCATTCTACACACCTCCACTCCAAGTCACTTTACATCAATCCATGTAACTCTGCTCTACTCTGCTTATACCACTCTACTCTACTGTATGCCACTCAACCCCACTCCACTGTATGCACTCTATGCCACTCCACTCTACTCCACTCCACGGCACTCCACTACATTACATTCTACTCCATTCCACTCTACACCACTTCACTCTACTACACTCCTCTCTACAAGACCCACTCCACAAAACTCAACAATAGGGAACTCTACGGCACTCTATGACACTCAATTGCACTTTACTCCATGCCACTCCTCTCCATTCTATGCCACTCCACTCTATGCCACTCCACTCAGCAGTACACCACTCTATGACACTTTACTCAGCTTCATGCTACAACACTCTGTTCTCCTCCACACAAAACAACACTCTACTCAGCTCTACACCACTCCATGCCACCACTCTCTATGGTCTCCATTCTATGACCCTCCACTCTACAACCCTCATTGGCACTCTCCTCCACTCTTTAACACTCTACTCTAGGATACTTCACTCTATGACAATCAACTCCATTCTACGCCACTCTTCTCTGTGACACACTATGACACTTTACTCCACTTCACACTACGCCACTCCACTTTATGACACTTTACTCTACTCTATGCCACTGTACGACACTCCACTCCATTCTGCTTCATGTCCCTCCAGACTATGGCCTTCTACTCTATGACACAACACTCACCTCCACTCTACTTCACTCTAAGCCACTCCACACTACTCTACTCCACTCTATGCCATTCTGTGCCACTCCACTGCACGATACTATATGACCCGCCACTCGATGACCCTCCACAATACTCTATGACCATCCATTACACTATACTCTATGACACTCCTCTCTACGCCACTCCACTCTATGCCAATCCACCCTATCCCACTTCACTCTACGCCACACCACTATATGACACTCCACTCTATGGTACTCTACTCCACTCTCCCCCATGTCACTCCACTTTACACCACTCTTCTTTACTCCACTCTATGCCACTCCACTCTACGATACTATGCTCCACCCTGTGACACTCTACTCCATGCTATGACACTCTACTTCACTCTAAAGCACTTTACTGCACTCTACAAGACTTTTCTCCACTCCATGCTCTGCCATTTTATGTCTGTCCACAACAATCTACTCCATTCTACAACACACTACTCCACGCTATGCCACGACACACTATGGTCCTCTACTCCACTCTAGGCCTCCCACTCCACACCCCTCCACTTGATGCCCCTCAACTCTATGGCTCTCAGTTTTATGCTCCTCCATTCTTTGCCACTGTACATCACTCCATTCTACACCACTCCACTCTACTCTACTCCACAAACCTTCGCTCTAATCCATGGCACTCCACTCTACGACACTCCACTCTATGACACTCCACTCTCCAAATGTCTATGGCACTCTACAACACTCCACTCTAATCCACTCTACAACACTGTATGCTACCACTCTACAACACTATGGCGGTCATTGCCGCCCGCCAGGCGGGAACCGCCATTTGGTCGCTACGCGGTCAAAAGACCACTGCCGGCAATTCAACCTTCCCGCTGGGCCGGCGGGCGCTAACCATGTTAGCGCCCGCCGGCCCAGCGGGAAGGAGGCCTGCAACACAGAAGCCGGCTCCGAATGGAGCCGGCGGTGTTGCGGGCGTGCGAAGGGTGCAGTTGCACCCGTCGTGCTTTTCACTGTCTGCTAAGCAGACAGTGAAAAGCTTCATGGGGCCCTGTTAGTGGGCCCCTGCACTGCCCATGCCAGTGGCATGGGCAGTGCAGGGGCCTCCAGGGGCCCCAGGACACCCGTTCCCACCAGCCTCTTCCTGGCGGTGAAAACTGCCAGAAACTGGCTGGCGGGAAGGGGGTCAGAATCCCCAGGGCAGCGCTGCTTGCAGCGCTGCCCTGGTGGATTCGCCCAGCCGGGGGAAAAACGGCGGGAAACCGCCGGCCCCGGTTTTCTGACCCCGGCTTTACCGCCGCGGTCAGAATGGGCTTGGAAGCACCGCCAGCCTGTTGGTGGTGCTTCCGTCATTCGCGACGGGTCAGAATGACCCCCTATATGCCACTTCACTCTACACCACTCTAGCCCACTCTACACCACTCCACACTGCGCCACTCCTCTCACCACAATGCCACAAACATTTTAGCCATGCTTAACATCAGCCACACTGGTGTACAACATAGCTAAAACACAATGACAAAGCCAATAGCTTTTACATAGGTGAGACCTATTTGCTTTACCAGTGCTTGTTTTCTTCACATTTTTTCCTTCCCATCACCACTGATGATCCTCCATTTTGCACTTTTGATAAATCACTTCATCACAGTTATAAGCCTTCTGATTAATATCAACAGGTCAAACCTGCTGATATCTACCAGAGACCAAAGTCTGGTATTTCTGGAACTTGAGGATTTGTGGTACAGTAAGCACCCAAATCTGTATGTTATGCTCTGAAAATTCTTAAGTGAGTGATAGTTGTTACACCCAGATACTTACGACTCAGCAGAGTCAAATTTGATCAGGTTCAATAAATATCATACCACTTACAAGACCACTCCTAATGAGGGCAAAATTGTATGTGATGTTCTCTGAACACCCAAAGAAAGATCTATAGCCGTTGCTTATGTCTCGTAGGTTTTTGAAATATTGATTTATTAGATGGGGAAGCGTTGTGGAATTTATTTGTACAGGAAGAACAACGCGAGCAATGTTTGTTGAGAACTAGTTTGTTTAGAAAAATAAATAAAACATATATTAAAGAAAGTACCATCATTTCCATGAAAATTAAAAGCGTTATTCCAAATACGTTTTGACAGCCATCGGCATGAAATTTGTAAGTGAGGACATAACTTGCATACAAAAATCTCAAAGAGACACTGACAGGAAACTGTTAGTGCAGCAAACCTATCCAGGCCGCGGCCCATACGTTTTACAATTCCTGTGAGACATTTTCTACTGAGACAAGTCACATGTGGGCACAATTTAGGGGAAAAATCATAACTGGGTCAAAAGCACTGGTACCTAATGATAGAAGCTCCGAAATTGTGAAATGTGCGCGATTTCGCTTTTGTAACAAAAATCTTATCTGGGAGTAATATTACCACAGCAGGACTTGCGCAAACCCATGACAACACGTATTTAACGTAATTTCTTTAGAATTCTGGGAGAAATTCTGCCCACAAACCTTTCCTTCCACATCACAATGCAATGGGAGCCGACCAGAATCCATACCTTGAATAAAAACACAAATTATTGTTTGTGTTAAACAATATTAATTTTCTGGTATACAATTCAAAACTTAGGATCACATATTGTATCTAAGAAACTGCAGTGGTTAATAGCACTTCAAATAAAAATGAAAGCACACTATTAACACTTTTTTCTATTTAACTTAAAGAAAACGTAATGAGAATAAAATCTGCTTTAGTGACTGCAACATCATGTCCCTCTATAGAAAAGTTCACTTTTCACAGTCTCCAACGCCAAAAAATAACTGATCAATTTAAAAATAACGCCCCCAGCTGATTTAACCACACAGTATGGGATATCCTGAGTGCATTTCTTTAAAATCAATTACTCATTCCAAATAAAACTATGGAAAAGCTTTTGTTCAACCTGCCTCTCAAGTAATTTTCATTTAAGAAGGATTCTTCTAATCTTCTAATGTAACCTGTTTCACACAAAAAAAATTCTAAGTCATAATGAAATACATTATTAAATACAGCTTACATTCTCAACTTCAGAAATGTTTCAGAGATTCTAAAAGAAATTGGACTCACCAAAACTAATCACCAAAACCCGTCATAATTAAAATCCACCAAAATGTTTGCAGACACAGAAAATAAATCAACCTGCAGACCATGATTAAAGGATATATCCTGAATTTCTACTCAAATAATCGTAGCTCCTTTCCTTTTTATCTCAGTTTTCATTTGTTTGTACGTTACATATTTGCTTCTAGTTGGCTCTAGGTCTGCAGTCATTGCCTACATAGCGGGTAGCGCAGGGAACTGTGTATTTCTTAGAAAAAAGAGTGAATACCATGAATCCCTAAATGTCATAATTGTAATTGTAGCTTTACTCAAGATTGGTCTCTCATAATTTGAAAAAAAATGTTTTCAAACTTTTCTTGCCTTCCTCCTTTTTTAAATATATAAGGACCTGGTTTAGAGTTTGTTGGCAACGGACAATCATCCAATTTCTGGAAGAAACTCTTAAAATGGAGTAGAGTTCACATGCTAACTTTCTTACATTATCGGGAGAGTGTTGTGGAGGTAATTCAGCCAATGGATTCTCCTGTTTATTTAGAGTTTTCACCAGATGAAAAACCGTCTAGTGAGTTACACACACAGTGTAATTGTTTGCTACAATGGATAACGCTTGGAGGGGGAAAGTGACTCCTATGAAATGTTACTTTTTTGCAGCTGGTTGTAAATGTTCAAGGGTTTTTGCTGTGGGTTGTTTTTCTCCTTTGGGGTCCTCAAACTGAACTTGAATAGCTTACTGATTAGGGGTCCTATTCGTGACCTTTTTGTGACCAATTAGTAAATCTGTAACTGTGCTAGGATTTTGACCATGATCAGTATTTTCTTTCTCCATTGCAGTACTCTTGTCTTATTTCTGCCTGTCTTATATATGTAAAGTAACAAAATTGATAAATATAAGAAGTTTCCTAATTAAAAACGTTTCCTATAGAAGCTGGAGGATTCTCAGTTACCACCAAACTCTAAGTTAGGTTTCAGGTTTAGATTGATGTAGACATTTCCTTCATGGTCATATAACACAAATCTGTCTCAAGCATAATATCTCCTTATTGATGTTGGTGCCTTGTTAGCTCTTGCCTGGTACTTTGTTGTTTTCAAAGCTCTTCATAGTCTCTGACATTTCCCGCTTCTTATTCGCCTCGCAGTCTGCCTCATCTGGATCACCTGACCTAGCTGTCAGTACTTCATGTGAATATGAGCCTGAAGAAGCGCTCCCGACCGGCAGTCATGAGGCCCCAACCATATACTTTAGATTCTATATAAAACACAACTAAATAAATAGGCAGTGCTTATATCCGGGGGACAGTTTCTGTAAAATGCCGGAGTGATGCTAATTTGCACTGAGGTGCTATTTAACACCATTTTGCATCTTGCAAGGCTGTGCCATTTTTAGCTATTTGTTTTAGATTGTTAGGGCCATTTTGTGTCAGCAAAAATCAGTTTTAGTATTTTGTCTACATATCCACATTAGAACCATTGGTTTTTGGTGCAAATATAGATGAAGCAGAGTGGTACATCTGTACAATATGTAATGTGTGTGGCTAAATGGCATCTCTGTGTTAATTAGCACCACTCATGCACTTTACACAATCTAGCCATAGTTCTGCTAATATAAACCGTGGCTGCTTCACATATATTTTCTACAGCCATGCTCAAACTGAGCCACCAGGCAAACCCCAGGGGCTGGAAGGAGCATGGCCAACAAGCCACTATCACCCCCTCCAGTCCACCAGAGGTCGCTATCACCAGAAGTGGCTACACAGTAGACTGCTGACGGTGCTGACAGACGTGCTCCTAGTGAGCAGACCTGAGCAGAGAAAAGCAGCTTCTTTTGTAGTTGTGCATGTTTGTGGAAACAGCTGTACCTAGTTGCTTCTGGCTTTCTGCAGCCTACCCTGTGGCCTAGCGAACAGGTTGAGTATGGCTCTGGGAAATGTGTGTTCAAAAATGAAACATTCATACATTTTTCTCCCAAAATTGTCTTGGGTGCAGTACTCCTCCAAACCTGCTTGGACACACTTAGATTCACTTCTTACGCTTGCTCACATCATGAGCAATGCTTAATTGGTAAAAGAATACATGTTTGATCCCAGAATTTTGCTCAGAAGCCTATGGTCAGTGCTATTGTAGTCTTGATTCCACCTCATACCCCTTTCATCCACCACTGAACACTCACTGTCCTTTCATCTCACCTATTCAAGTTATTTTTTATTCTTGCTTTCTTTCTTGATCTTTTTTCGTCTTTCTTTTCCTTGTTTGCCTCTTTTGTGTTATTTTCTCTCTTCTTCTGCTGAGGAAAAACAAGTTAGGTCTTCCAAAATGAGGACCTCCACCTGCAGCCAGCGGCTCAAATTAAGCACTAATAAGGAGGCTGGTATGAACTAATACACCAGAGATGTTCTTAGATTTCACTGCAGATTTTATAAGATTGGCTATGTTGAAGTGTTCTTTGTTGGTACTACCATATTGTATTAGTTATATTGCATGACAATGCTGGAGCATTTCTTCCTTTGCAGAAATCAATACCTGATGAGGTCAATGGATCTTTGGGCCCGGCATAAGGGTGTGGAAGACAAATCATCACATTTCAATACAAATCAATTGAATTTTCTCATATGGCCAATGTGGCCATATGAGGAAAACTCCAGTCAGGAATAAAGTTAGGGGTTTTACTACAAGCTTAAACTCAAAGTCATGTAAACTTATTCTCAAGACAAAGTTATAAAGGTACAGTATCACCAACGGTTGACCAAGGCGACAAAATAAGTTCAGATGAACTAACATTAGCAGAACCAGGCACACTACAAATACAATACAGAACATCAAGAGAATTACTGGATGTAAAGGAAACAAATGTTGCTCAGTTTTAATAAGCATTAAGGCATTTCAAATCAAGGTTCAGCTGGTTTGGGCAAGGAAAAACCATACAAGCTAGCCAATAAGGGATTAACATGTGCTGGTTGGAACACATGCAGCCAAAAGACAAAAAGGGCAGAAAGAATTTGGAAAACGGAAATCTCGGGCAACAAGTCCCTAACTAAGGTGGGCAAAAAGTAAGTAAAAAGGGAAGGTGTCAGCATTTCAGAAGCTGGGTCAGGAGTCAAGAGTCTTCTTCTAGAAGTCAGGGGAAAAATCTCTAAGTCTCAGCAAGGCATTTCAAAAGGGGCAAGGGCAGAGAGGACAATACATGTCAGAGTCCAAGGGGTTCAGCAGCAGTGGTGAAGGGCTAAATGATTCTGTTTCTTCTCTTTCGGGATTCTGACTAAGGTCCAGCTGGGGAACAGTATATTATAGTTCGTAAAACAATAGACATCTATTACTAAGCTAGCATTTTCATGTGAGCGAAATCCGGAAGAAAGGTTCACGTTAGCAATATGACTAAACAATTTCCGCACAGTCACAAAAGCAGGGCCTAGCGGGCCTCACTTTGGCTTATGCAAGTGAATTGAAACAGCATATTAAATCATTCGAATAAAGCACATTTTTATGTGCAAACTATAAATTCAGCATTAATAACCTTTCATAAGCATTCATGTTACTGTAATTTTAAATGAAACAACTCTGTTAATACATTTCTATTAATGTGGCACAGAACTGCATTTCTCTATTTTGCATACAAATTTAAAACACTTCTCATCAGAAATCTAATATCGTTTTAATGCAGACTATTAGTTCATATTCTTATTTAATCTCTATACCACATAGGTTCTGATAACTAGCCTAGAGTGAATGCACACTAATATGGTGCATCACTTTACAATCAAACTATTAGTACTTTGAATAACATAATGCATAAAATGTCACACATAGATGATCACCGTGACATAGGGACAGTACTAACATTTCTGCTTCATCAACAACGATATCACAAAGACCTGACCACTGCGTCACATTGTAAGCCTAGTTTTTTGTAGGTAAATATTATTGGCCTCTTTGAATTAAACTGCTGTGTCCAAATTGTCTGTGAAAGTTCTTCAGTACCTTAATTGGATTGTTCGGAATGGCCTTATTTTTTGTTTTTGAACACTATAGTAAATATTGGCATTTCACATTTCAACAATCAGACATACCTTTGCATTATTTCATCTGGTTAAACTCCACTATTAATTGATTCTGTTAAATCCCTTATGCCCCAGGGGATCCTTTCAAAGGCATCAGAAGCAGTGTGTTTAAATTGCCTCAAATCATCACTGTAGTCAAATGATGCATTTCAAATGGTAATTTGCAAAATCCTATCTAAATAAAACATTTTCTTACTTACAGTGTCAATAATAACTAGGATAACAACTTTTTGTTAAGTGCTGTGATACCATTATCACACTGAACCATGGTGGAAGTCTCCGTACCAATACAGGAGTAAGTGATTTTCACAGGTCCAACTGCCACTTAAGATCAACAGATGATAAAACATTACAGCACAGATTTACTATAACTTTGCATCAGAGCTGTGTTATTGTTGTGGCACACCTCATACTCAAAATCAATGTTGGCATTAACTTAGACACACAAAGTTGTTTTGCGTGGCTTTGTGTGGTGTAGTAAATGCAAAGTAAAGCTAGGCGGCGCATTGGACTGCCTTGCATTACTTTGCGTTAGGTACGCTTTACATGGATGGAGGATGGGCGTTCCCGTCCATTCACCCATGTGTTTTAATGCACACCCCGATTTATAAACACTTGTAAATATGGGTTTGTGCAAAAATGGTGTGCCTAACTGACAGAGACGTAACAAGGACAAATATCTTCCTTTCTGCTCATTGCTTCCTCTTGCCATACGTGCTGCATTCTCCAGCACACATAGAAAGAGAAGAATGTCTCTTAGGCTTTTTTTTGGTGCAGGAATATATCCGTCCTGCACAAAAACAATCCTTCCTGTAACACAGGCACCCGTCTCTATGGCACAAGGGTGCCAGCGTTAGCGCTAGACAACCAAAAGTGCACCAGCACATAGTGAGAGCTGAACAGTGTGTAATCATGGTAAATATGATGCTGTTCAGCTCTCTTCTGTCCATGCAACACAGAGCAGCAACTTGTGTTGCTGCCCTGCACTGTGTGAACTATAACAGGCATATTTATGAGCCCCTAGTGCCACTGGAGCGCCACTTTACGTGACACTCCAGTGCCGCTAACCTCTGCTCCATATTTACAAGGAAGTATAACACCACTTTTTGTGGCGTTACACCTCCTTGTAAATATGGGCCCCTCCGACGCTGTTATCTTCGTCAGCGGGGTGTGCAATGTGGGTTGCTGTGGGCTTGCCACAGCAACACCCATTGCATTTTGACGCTGCCTCAGATTTACAAGATTTCGTAAATCTGAGGCAGCGCCAAAATCTAACACCATCCCCAGGGGTGGGAGGAGGAATACTTTTATTCTTCCTCGTTTTTTGCTTTTTCTATGTCTGCTGCAATCCTGCACATGCATAGAAAGAGCAAAATGCCAGAAATGATTGTTTATGTGCGGGAAGGTGTCCCTTCCTGCACATAAACAATCATTTGAAAATGTGCTGCATTCTGCTTTTGCAGGAATAACCGTCAGGGTTCAGGAAATACAGCCAAGGCTCTACACATGCAATGAAAGATAAGAGAGACAGTAGTGCTAGACACCGCTGTTAAGGTGGGAAAAATTAAGGTGGGAAAATTAATGTGGGAAAAGGATAACTTAAATGGTTAAATAAATCTGATGGTAATTAGCCACTGTGCATTCCATTTAAACAATGTAGCTTGTCTGAGCCACTACAGAAAAAGAGCAATTAAACGCAACTCAGGGCCCGTGCCAAAATGGACCGAGTCGACTTTGAACGGCAGCGCGAGACTGAATTCAGACTTGTTCGCCTCATGGGCTCTAGGGAACTGAGGCCCATATTTATACTTTTTGGCGCAAACCTGTGCTAACGCAGGTCTACGTCAAAAAGTATAGTGCCGGCTAACGCCATTCCTGTGCGCTGGGCGGGCGCCATATTTATGGGATGGCGCTAAGGCCCTGTTAGCGTCCTTGTGAAGGACGCGAACAGGGCCGGGGGGTCGGCGTAGAGGGAACCGGGACTTGTGGGCCAAATTATGGAGCTACACTGTTTAGAGGCAAAAAAATGCCTCTAGGGAGTGTAGCGCCATTTTCTGGCACACAAGCCCCATGGACATGGCTCCTGTCTTAGTAAAGACAGAAGCCATACCTACCACCCCAATAGCCATGCCCAGGGGACAAATGTCCCCTGGGCATGGCCATTGGGGCCAGTGCCATGCAGGGGCCCCAAGTTAGGGCCCCTGGGCGGTGTTTGGCAACAAAAAAAAAATACTCACCTGGACTTACCTTGGATGATTCCCCCATCCTTAGGTGACCTCCTGGTGTGGGTAGAGGTGGGTGGGGGTGTCCCTGGGGACAGGGAAGGGCACCTGTGTGCAATTTCCATGGTCTCCCACCATGGAGATCTGCCTACAGGTCCTCTTACGCCTGCCCAGACCCAGGCGTTAAATAATGGTGCTAAGCAAGCTTAGTGCAATAATTGAAGGCCCCCATACCCCCGTGCTGGATTTTAGCACGGAAGGATAAATATGGCACAAAGGCCATATCGTCTTTTTCTGGACGGGAACGCCTACTTTGCATCTCAGTGACGCAAGGTAGGGTTTCCCCTCTCGAAAACGGCATTAAACTCTGTTACTTTGGCGCTAGACGTGGCTATAAATGTGGAGTTAGGTTTGCGCTGAATTAGCGTAATTTTTTTTTACACTAATTCAGCGCAAACCAAGTATAAATATGGGCCTGAATATGTCTCAGGTTAATTGCGGGTGGCTGGGATTCATTCAGACATCTCAGTCAATAAATCTAAGAGTGCTGCGCATGTTTTTCCCTGGACTCGAGCTGCACGTCAGCTGACGGGGCCCACCAGGCCTGCGGTTTCTTTCCCTCTTCCCATGCGGTAACACAGCTTAGCAGTACAGGCTTCACTGTGGTTTGTGGTCATGATTTAATTGCATATCCTTGCCCCTGACTATAATGCCGCAGGGAGCTAATAAGGAGGGCCTGAGATGCACTCCGACTAATTACCATAGCTAAGATAATTTCAAGCATTTTTTATCCATCATTTTCTTTTCTTCTCAGGCACATTTATTTCAGCCTTGATAGGGTCACTACTTATGCAGGAGACTCGGTATTGATAGAGCGTTCCGTCCTAATAAATTACCTATATTTGGACGCTCTTGGGTCGATGAATCTTTTGACCAAGTGGGGCTCTCTTCACCCGAGATTAGTCAATTTAATCTAATCAATAATCAATAACGAACATAAGCAATGCCCTGATCAACATAACACTTCACAATTAATCCAGAAAAACATTTCGGCGAACCATGACCTTTCGGCCATGAATAACCACACCAGTTCATTCAAAGTTAATGAATTTATTTCCCTATATTAACAAAGCTAGCACGATATAAATGTGTCTCAACACCAAATGATATATGTAAATGAACATTAATAGCTGTCCATAACGGCGAAAAAGATGCAATCTATGCAGCATTTGAATAACAATGCATTCGATAATAGCAACGCAAACCACTAAAACTATAATCTGTAATGGGCTAATTGCATACATTAGTCAGCATAACAAGGTCTCAAATTGCATCGTGCAACAAATGAATCCTCATCTAACCTCAAATTAGCATCTGCATGTGGGACTTCATGCAAAAAACAATTTAGCAACATTGATTTGGAAAACTCCTAACTAGGGCTCTTATAAAAAATCAGCAGTTGGTTACCTAAAAAGAAACACAATGCAATTGTACATTTTCCTTTCATATTTACCAAATTCAATCAGCATTCAAGGAAGTCTTCGTCTCACAGGTACCGGTTTCGATCAGCATGGGACGGGGCAAAAGGGGGCAGGGTGGACGGGGGCAATTGCCTCACAGCGGCAAGATAAAAGGACAAAACTGCTACTTTATGCAAAGGGGCAGATCAAAGTTAAAGTCTCTAGAGCGAGAATTACTTAAAGTCTCTTTCTCTCGATTAGAGAAAGCATCAAAGTCTCATTCAAAATGGCGTTGAACATCAATTGGCATCGTAGAAGATGGCAAAATGACGAGGTCGGCAAGATGGGCCATAATGGCTGCAATGGGCAATAATGTCCTCAATGGGTGCAGTGGGTAATGGCCGCTTTCTTCTTGTGCACCAGGTTTAAATAATCAACAGTTCAAATCCAGTAGGGTCTTCCATTGGAGGGTTCATAGGTTGGCTTCAAATTGTCCAATCAAAAACAACAATTCACAAGCTTCTACCTAGGCATACATTATCCTTGGAGTCGGGAACGTAAGTTGCAACATATTTTACCAATTAACTCACTTTCAGAGCTTCCATTGTCTGCACCTGCAGATTGACCTTGGAGCAAAGAAGAAGATGCCAGGCTGGCACGAAACCTTAAAGATAAGCATGTGAACCGATCTCACTGGAAAAGTACAGCTTCAAGCAAGAATACACGTTTTATTAGCACATTAGAAAAACACGAGCATCTAAACCGTGAGACAAGGCAACTAGGCCGAAGCCTCCTCTAAAGTTATGCTAAGTTAAAACATTTCAAACAAGCAAATCATGGCACACGTTTACGGTTATGTCAGATTAGTACAATTCTAATACATCACGTTATATAAAGCACGCTTATAAATGTTGGCGAACTACTCTGAGGGCACATTTGTCCCCGTACAATCTTTATTAGTTCGGTTAAAGTCACACTTGATTATTGCGGCACTACGTTTATGCGCTAATAAATGTAAAACCTTTGTTTCTGCGTCATCAGTATTCCAGTAGGTGTCGCTGCATAGTCAATATATGGAAAAGAACAAAGGGCATAAAATGCACCGGTTTCACTTCCACAAACTGGTCAGATAGCTCATCTGGTACTCCTATAGGAATGTGTGGGCATCTACCGCTCACAGAATAGTATCCTGGTAAGGTAGTTCAGTGGGTCTATGCACATGCTGCAGATCTCTGCATGATCTGAGGTTTACAGATAAGACTGCAGACAGTTTCTTGTCAGCCTTTCCTCCTTTCAAGGTCAATGCAACGATACACATTCATTTTTAGAAACAACAAAGTGTACTTTTCGAAATCCAGGGTTGAATTCCGTTTGTACTGTGTGGTGTGCAGATGCTCATTATTACTCTCCACGAGTCTACGGGTGGAGTCTTCCACCCTCACCTCTAATCTGAATGTCAAACAGGCCGCTCTCAAGTACATGAGCGCTCTGCAGGCATCCGTGTGTGACCGACAAGCTGCAAGCCTAGCCGTTAAGAGGACAGATCTGGGAGTTTGTGTATCTGTTACACAGCTCTGTGTGTAACCTACTGTTTACAGGTCTGGATCGCTGTGACACAGACATCTGTGTGTTTCATGCAGGGCACAGGGTTGGATAAAAGCCACGAGACCCCCCCATGGGCTTAAGTGTCTTTTGCAAGGATCTGCTTGCAGCCTGTGGATGCATCACAGCTTTGACATGCTTTCTGATGATAACATGAGGCCCTACCACCTTGGTCATAATAACACATAATTCAATTATGGTTTATGCTCTGTATTATAGTTTCCCTCTGAGATGTTGTTGGTTTCAGGCCCAAGGAAGGCCTCTTCTTTCACTTTTTAAGGCATATACATTCACTTTACTTTATGCTTCCTCTTGTTTCTTCCTTCTTGGGAATGCCAAGAACACTTGAGTTTTAGGATTCTCCACAGTGCTGCAGGTTTCATGGAGCATATCGAGGATCAGTCAGGTGCTTACGCTGCATGGTTGTCACTTCTTCCCAGGGTTATTCCCCCAGGCGCAGCTACTATTAAAAATGGATGGCAGTGATCGCTGAGGCTTTACAGTCTGCTCGAGCGGCGAGATGTATGAAAGGCCGAGGTAGAACAGTGAGCAACAAACATTCAAACCCTGGGAACATCAGACAGCTGCTTGTTTACAACTCCTGTGAAAAAGCAAACAGGTCAAGCATGGAGTCAAGCAGGGCTGTGTACTCTTCAACCCTAACCCTAGCAAGAACCCTAAGCCAGGAAGATTTGCTAACTCTCTGCCAAGCATAGCTCACAGGTCTTAGGTCCTGTGTGGCCCTGAGGAGGTGGTCATCACCTGTATGATACCTGTATGCTTTTAAGATCTGTGTCAAACAGAACTGTGTGTGTTTCCGGTGCGAGCCAAGTAGAGCTGTGGACTACTCAAGCATGTGTCAAGAAGAGCTGGGGCAAAGGACGCCCGAGTCAGGTAAAGCTGTAGGCTATTCAAGTAAGTGTCAAGTAAAGTTGTGGGCTATTCAAGCCTGTGCCAAGTAGAGCTGTGGACTACTCAAGCATGTGTCAAGAAGAGCTGTGCACTATTCAAGCATGTGTCAAGTAGAGCTGGGGCAAATGACGCCTGAGTCAGGTAAAGCTGTGGGCTATTCAAGTATGTGTCAAGTAGAGCTGTGGGCTATTCACCTATGTGTCAGGTAGAGCTGTGGGCTATTCACCTATGTGTCAGGTAGAGCTGTGGGCTATTCAAGCCTGTGCCAAGTAAAGCTGCGGGCTATTCAAGCGTGGGCCAAGTAGAGCTTTGAGCTATTCATGTATGTGTCTGATAGAGCTGTGGGCTATTTTATGCATGTGTCAGGTAAAGCTGTGGGCTATTCATGTCTGTGTCAAGTAAAGCTGTGGGCTATTCAAGCCTGTGCCAAGTAAAGCTGTGGACTATTCAGGCCTGTGCCAAGTAAAGCTGTTGGCTACTCAAGCCTGTGCCAAGTAGAGCTGTGGACTATTCAAGCCTGTGCCAAGTAGAGCTGTGAACTATTCAAGCCTGTGTCTAGTAAAGCTGTGAATTTCAGGTTTGTACTAAGCAAAGCGGTTTGATTTTTTTGTCAAGTATAGCCGTCTTCTTTTCAAGCCTGAACTAAGCAGAGCTGTTTGGTTTTTAAGTCAGGGCGAAGTATAGCTGTCTCTGTTCAGGTCTGGACTGAGAGAGCACTGGGCTTTTCAGGTCTGGATCTAGTAGAGCTGTGCACGTTTTAGCCCCTGGTTAACTAAAGCTGTGTGGGTTTTCCTCTGGTTTGGAAGGAGGGAGCTGTGTACCTTTCAGTACTAGGACATCCGCCGAGCTGTGCAAATTTCCTTAAAGGCTTAAGCAGCGAGCTGTGAAGTATTTCAGCCGTGGGTGCTGGAAAGAGCTGTGCTCTTGTGTGCCTTCGGCCAGGCATAGATCTGTACTTTGTAACAATGCAGCAGGCAGGGGATCCCTGTCCTCTGATAGAGCTGTGCATTTTTAGAATTTGTTAAAGGGGCGGGTACTTTTGCGACTGGATTTCGGTCGAATAATAATAATAGATCCCTTCCCATTTCAGTAATAAGGAGAGTAAAGATGTGTTTACTGTTTCTCAATTAGTAAACTGGTCTTTTCCAGAATGGCTCCGTCAGCCATGTCCTGTCCAGACCCCGGACAAGCAGAGCCCTGCTCTCTCCAGCTAAGGGCGCGTCGTCTGTTCATCTTCCAGTCATGGGTTTAACAGGAGCTGTGCACTTTTCATACATGGCTCAAGCAGAGGGATGTTGGCTCTCTAGTCCAGAGACATTTCAGGAATCTGTGGAAATAATTATGCGTTTGTAGTTTTATATAGAAGACAGGAAGGCCGAGCGCTTTACAGAGTAGCATGACCTTCAGTGGAATAGCCAGGGAAGCATGGATTATTCCATCTATTAATGTTAAAGTCAAGAAACTAGACCATGAGGGTTTAACAAAGACCCGGAATCGGCAGCCTGCTGTCTTACAGTAAGGGGAGACATAAGGAATATACTGCAAAGTATACCGGTACGTGTTGGGAGTGAGCAGAGTTCAGATTTACCACGCATGGGCTAAAACATCCAGAGCATATTCACCCAATTTCAATGTAAGTGTTTATTTTGAGTTGCACAATTTTTTTCTTAGAATGGTTTATTCTTTGGTGGCGGGGCGGGGGGCTTTCCTAGTCCATTTAACTTCATGCTAAACTTGCTTCAGGATTCATGTTTTTAATGGCGGGTGGAGTTTCCAGGCGCAGAGAGTCTCCCTTTGGAAATGAGCTGGATTCTCCCGAGATGCCTAGCGCATGCGCCAAGTATTTTGCTGTTATCGCTTGTAAAGCCGTATAAACTATACAGGGCAACTTGGCTAAGCCTTTGGTCTCCGCGGTAAGTCAGTGTAAGATGATGTTGTCTGATCTTCTGAACCTCGAGCCTATTCCAGCCACAGCACTGAGCCCTGCTTTTCAGCCCTGAGGCAGGTAGGCAGCTGTGTTCTTTGTTAACTAAGGGCCAAACAGGGAGCTTTGTACCGTTTAGCTATGTCTCAAACATGGAGCTGTGCCCTTTGTTAGCTATGAGACAACCAGAGAGCTCTGTACGTCTTAGCTATGGCTCAAACAGGGAGCTGTGTACTTTTCAGCTATGAGGCAAACAGTGAGCTGTGCACCTCTTAGAAAAATGCCAAGTGGTGAGCTGTGTTCTTTTCAGCTATGGGACTAACAGGAAGCTCCGTCCTTTTTAGCTTTGGGTCAAACATAGGCCTGTGTCCTTTTTTAGCTAAGGGACAACCAGAGAGATGCATGCTTTTTAACTATGGGCCAAATATGGAGCTGTGCAGTTTTAAGCTATGGGTCAACCTCGGAGCCTTGTACCTTTTAGCTATGGATCAAACAGGGAGCTGTGTTCTGTTCAGCGGCGAGGCAAACAGGGAACTGTGCACCTCTTAGTCAACGGCTAAGTACTGAGCTGTGCACTTTTTAGCTACGGGATGAACAGGGGGGCAGATGTACTAAACGCTGGTTGCGAACCACTGGTCGCAATTTAGTACCAGTATTTGTGGGCCAGTGTGGTGTTTTGGGACGCTACCTATGGACTAATAGGTCGGTTTTCAAAATACTATAATGTAGTGGGTTGCAATTCGACCTACCTTATGAATATTATTGAGGTAGGTCAACAATTGCGACCCTCTGCGATTTGCTGCCATCACAGGGATGGTGGCCTGCTGGGGTCAGCAGGCCACCATGTTGGTAATCGCTTTTAAATAAAGCAACCTATTTTTTTGTAAACGCTGCTGGTTTGTAAGTGTAAGAAATATTTTTTACGAGTAGACAGTGCCAAAGGACCACTGCCTAACTTAAAAAAAAAAAAATGTCAACCATCACAAAAGGGAAAAGGGTCCTTTAGGGACTCCTCCTCGTTTGCAAATGATTTGCCACTACATTTCAGAAGTTGGAAAAATATTAATAATTTGTGACTGGATTTTGTTTGAAAAATATTAATACATCCCATTCCAAATCGCTATTTGGAAGGGACGCTCAAAACACACCTCTTCTAAATATAGATTTGGGGTGTACCTGCAAACCCAAACTGTGATAAGCTAACATGTTACTGAAATGTAATTGGGGTTTGCTACATACAAAAAGTCCATTTTGCAGTCTCAGATGGTCCAAATTTTTTACTTGGACCATTTGCAACCTCAAAAAGCCTTAGGCCCATATTTACAAGCGGCCTGCACCACCGGTATGTCACTTTTGTGACACACCAGCAGCGCAGGCCGCACACCCATATCTACAAGGCCACACAAAGACACTTTGCATGACTTTACATGGCCTTGTAGATATGGGGTAAGGCAACATAACTCAAGTCGCTGAGTTGCCCTACTTTGCGCCAGGGAGGCAGTCCAATGGGTGTTGTGTGGGTGTTCTCATGCAACACCCATAGATTTTGATGCATTTCCAGATTTACAAGGTTTTGTAAACCTGGGAATATGTCAAAAGCCTTACATGGTGGTGTAAGAGTGATGCAGCGGGGAGAAAAAACAATATTTCTCCTCACTTTTTCCTCTTTCTATGGGTGCTGCATTATGCAGCACACATGGGACATATTTACAAGAAACTATTGCATCAGTGCTGATGTGCCAGTTTTCTTCCGTCGCCCCTTCCCCACCTAATAACACCATGGTGGGTACGCTGTACTTACAATACTTCGCACCATGGTGCACGTTAGGCCAATAGCGTCAACATTTTTAATGCGATTGTGCCATTTGATGCACTAGTGTCAACAATTGTGATGCTTGTGCGGATAGTGCAAGGAGGCCAATGGGTGCATCACTTTAATGCCTGCTTTGAACAGGCGTCAAAAATGACGTAAAAAATGGTGCAGTGAAATCTTGTAGATTTCACTGCACACTTTTGAGGGCCTCCTAACTCAGGCATAATGTGGAACAAGGGGTCGCAAAGTGGTGTAATTCATGCATTGCGCCACTTTGTAAATATGACGTGGTGAAAGTTGCCTCCTTGAGACACAGTACCATTAAAGAAATGATGCTAGTGTGGTGCAAGGAGGTGCTAGGGCCTTGTAAATATGGCCAATAGAAGGAGGAATTTGCCTCCATTGATTGTTTTATGGTAGAAGTTGTTCCTTCCTGCACAAAACCAAACATCCCCACAACGCAGGCATCCTTGCAGCATGGTGCAAGGGGGCCTGCATTGGCGCGTGGCAGCAATTTGTGCACCAACGCAAGGGGAGAGGACAGAAATGCTCCATATCTTATCGATACAGTGCATTTCTGCCCTTCCCTGGTGGCGCAGGGCATCGCAGCAAGGCACTTGCTGCGCCACCATGCACCGTGGGCCTTGTAAATATGGCCCTTAGAAGACCTGGCCCCTAGAATTGTGTCCTTTTAGCCATGAGTCCATCTGTGCGTTTTTTTCTATCCTGAGTAAAGCACGGATTAGTGTCACAGATTAGTCAGCTAGCTCTTCATGTTTCAGGCTAGGGTAGTGTACTTGCAGACACAAATGTACAAACTCTCTACAGCTTTCTCTAGCTGTGACTAAGACAGTGATTTAGTCTCCATAGCAAAACAAACTGACCATTTTCTCGTATGTGGCCTTCACCTCACTCTCTCTGACAGACCCTTCCATTCAGACATCCATCTTGGCCTGTCAGTGCCTCTTTCCAGCTCCCATTCAGAGCTTAAAGAAATGCTGCCCCTATTTTAATGTGATTGAATGTTTCTGAATGGTTTAATTTTCATCAGCCCAGCCCAACTTGTTTTGTAATCATGTAGAACAAACTAGGGTTTCTAAAAGGTAGGTAGGTAGGCGGGGCCGCACCACTTCGTTTTCTATCCTGACTGTAGAAATGCATTACGTCCCTGGCAGGGTGCGTGCACTTTCTAGGCTTCTCTTCAGTGGAATGCAGGTAGTCTGCTCTCTTCCAGCAGGGTGCAGGGTCTCTCTAGGCTTCTGTTCAAGCAAGACTCAGGGACTCTCTAGGCTTCTGTTCAAGCAAGATGCAGGGTCTTACTAGGGTTTTGTTCCAGCAGGATGCAGGGTCTTTATAGGCTTCTATTCCAACAGGATGCAAGGTTTCTCTAGGCTTCAGTTTCGGAAGCGTGCAGGATCTTCCTAGGGTTCTCTTCCAAAATGGGGAGTTGACTCCGCAGACCCATCATTCAGAAATGTATAGAGGGTTTTGAGGCTTCTTTACAGCATGGTGCAGGGTCCCCTCAGGCTTCTGTTCCAGCAGGGTGCAGGGTCTCTCTAGGCTTCCATTCCATCAGGATGCAGGGTCCTTCTAAGCATCTGCTTCAGCAGAGTGCCGGGTCTATGTTGGCGTCTCTTCCATCAGGATGCTGGCTCTCCCTAGGCTTCTGGTCCAGCAGGATGCAGGCTCTCTCCAGGCTTCTGGTCCAGCAGGATGCAGGCTCTCCCTAGGCTTCTGGTCCAGCAGGATGCAGGCTCTCGCTAGGCTTCTGGTCCATCAGGATGCAGGCTCTCGCTAGGCTTCTGGTCCAGCAGGATGCAGGCTCTCCCTAGGCTTCTGGTTCAGCAGGATGCAGGCTCTCTCTAGGCTTCTGATCCATCAGGATGCAGGCTGTTCCTAGGCTTCTGGTCCAGCAGGATGCACGGTCTTCCTTATCTTCTGGTCCAGCAGGATGCAGGCTCTCTCTAGGCTTCTGGTCCAGCAGGATGCACGGTCTTACTTATCTTCTGGTCCAGCAGGATGCAGGCTCTCTCTAAGTTTCTGGTCCAGTAGGATGCAGGCTGTCCCTAGGCTTCTGGTCCAGCAGGATGCAGGCTCTCTCTAGGCTTCTGGTCCAGAAGGATGCAGGGTCTCCCTAGTCTTCTGGTCCAGCAGGATGCAGGCTCTCCCTAGGCTTCGGTTCCAGCAGGATGCAGGCTCTCTCTAGGCTTCTGGTCCAGCAGGATGCAGGCTCTCCCTAGGATTCTGGTCCAGCAGGATGCAGGCTCTCTCTAGGCTTCTGGTCCAGCAGGATGCAGGCTCTCCTTAGGATTCTCTAGGCTTCTGGTCCAGCAGGATGCAGGCTCTCTCTAGGCTTCTGGTCCAGCAGGATGCAGGCTCTTCCTAGGATTCTGGTCCAGCAGGATGCAGGCTCTCTCTAGGCTTCTGGTCCATCAGGATGCAGGCTCTTCCTAGGATTCTGGTCCAACAGGATGCAGGGTCTCCCTAGGTTTCTGGGCCAGCAGGATGCAGGCTCTCCCTAGGCATCTCTTCCTGCATATTGCAGGCACATTGCACGCTCATCATTCAGGAGGCGGCGGGCACACTCTTGGCTTTTCTTCCAGCAGGAGGGAGGTGGGGTCGTACACGCACTCTCTAGGCCCAGCTGATAGCAAGATATAAACAGTCTGTGTAATGTCCCTCCGAGCAGGGCCCATGTCGTCCTGCTCCTCTCTTTAAATAGCCTGCACTGCCGAAACCTCCCCGGGCCGGGTGTACACACTGTTTAACTCACCCCGATAGAGGACAAAAGCTATCTTGATATAACACCCAGTGGGCGACTATGGGCAGTAACATAGTCTGGAGGTCATGGGCCCTAGTTCAAGCAGTGAAGATAGGCCCCCAGCCGGTATTAAAATACTGCTATACAACAGGTGCGGCGTGCCATCTGTAGTGTCGGGGGCCTAGGTCCTCATGCACACCATCTATCACACCCCTGGACCCTGGAGTCACTGCAACTGCTATACTTCTGTAATTCACGGGTCTCTAAGGCCCATATTTATACTTTTTTAGCATCGCATTTGCGTCATTTTTTTACGCAAAATCTGCCAAACCTACAAAATACAGGGCCATATTTATACTTTTTTAGCGCCGCACTTGCGTCGTTTTTTTATGCAAAATTGGTGAAAACTTACAAAATACAATTGTCTTTTGTAAGTTTGCTCCGTTTTTTGCGTAAAAAAATTATGCAAATGCGGCGCTAAAAAAGTATAAATATGGGTCTAAGTTCCTCATTCTACTTCTCTTTCCTTCTCGCCTGCCTTTCTCCACCCCACTCCCCTCTCATCTCCTTCATGCATTTATTGCTCTCCTATCACCTTCCTAAGACTCTCTCTTCCCTCTCGTTTTTTCTCTCACTCATCCTCGTCCCCTCATCCCTCTTCGCCTTATTTCTGGTTCCTTTCTTTTCCCCTTGCCCACTTGCCATCCCCTTTTCTCGCTCAACCTGATTTCTCCTGCCCATTCTGCCATCTGTTGCTGCCCTCCTCCCCTGCCTTCCATCCTGTTCTTTCCTTTCATCTATTTTCTCTCTCTTCTTTATTGTTCCCATGTCCTCTACTCCCTCTGTACCCCTCTCTCTGAAAAGTAAACACAGCCAACCCCTGGCATGTACTGTGCCTAAAACAAAATGGAAACGGGCAGCCTCTGAAATAACATGAGTTGGTGTAGGGCAGAGGGGCCCTCTCCCACCTCTGGACCCCGGTGCACTTCACCGCCTGCACCACTGGCAGCTATGCCCTGAGTGATGTCACCCTGCAGTGTCACACTCGGTCTGTTTTTTGTCTGAATGCAGGCACTGGCTCTAATGCCTGCTACATGGAGGAGCTGCGGAATGTGGAGCGGCTCGAGGGGGATGAAGGCCGGATGTGTGTGAACATGGAGTGGGGTGCCTTCGGTGACGACGGTGCACTGGCCCATATACAGACCGAGTTTGATCACCAAGTGGACCAGGAGTCCCTGAATCCAGGGAAGCAGAGGTGAGTCCTGAAGTGAGTGTTAGCGCATAACTCTGGACAGATCTTACCCACACCTAACATCTATGGCATTTTCCCCAGCTTTGAAAAGATGATCAGTGGCATGTACATGGGGGAGATCGCACGACTCGTCATGGTCAAGCTGGCGGCGCAAGGACTTCTCTTCCAAAGAGGCGCCACCCCTGCTCTCCTCACTAAGGGAAGCTTTGAGACCAAGCATGTTTCTGCTGTTGAAGAGTGAGTATCTCCTTCTCCATTGGACAACACTGTCCATTCTCCAGTGTGAACTTCTGCTTCTGTGCACCCCTTCGTGACACGCCCACCACATACAATGTCCACTCCTGAAACAGCCCATAATTCTAAAAACTTTCTCCCATTAAACACTGAAGAATTCCTATTCTCTTTAGGAATGCCAATGTTGGCCCATATTCCTAATTCCTTCAGTCTTCAACAGAGCACAAGTTGAGATTTTGACCCTTTCATCATTGGACTTCTCGACCACCCATCTCTGAACTATTTAGGATGTTTTTATTCTTCTGGTTATTTGGCTTTTAGAACTGGGCACAGTTCTCCAGATACTGGATCCAGAACTAAACACTGTAGTAACATAATCTCCAGAAATGCAAAGCATTCTTGATAAGGCCTTCAGAAATGGAGGTGTTTGCTCTGTGATTCCTCTCTACTGAAGTGAACACTGGTAACACAACCTCTCTATCCTGCTGGTTGCACTTCTCCCAGTGACGCCTAACATTCCCTTTACGTTCCTTCATTTTTTCTTGTGCTGTTCTTCAAGATCAGCAGATGTAACTACCACAGTCCACATCCTGTTTGGTCACCTTGACCACAGCTCCTTGGGATTTCTCTGCCCTAAGTGCACAAATGTCCACTTGGCACCTGCGTCTAAAAGATATTTCTTTGCTACTCCATCTGTGATATCAAACCTAAGAAAGATCTCTGTAATGCCACTCGTCAATGCCTAAAAAATAGAGGACACACAGAAAATCCCTGTGCCAATTTACTTGTAATCTCATTTTCCCTGAGTTTAATTCTATTTACCAATCACATCCAGGGCCGGACTGGGACTGAAAATAGGCACCAAAGTAAAAGTAGCCTCCATTAGTGATTTATGCAGCTAAAAAAGTGGCCCATGTTTGCATGTATTGGGGCAGTTTTGAACTTGTAAAGACACATGGGCATCTTTACAAAACATTGGCGTAGGGTAGTGCTGCAAGTAATTTTGCTGCGCTGCCTTGTGCCAATTGAAAAGGGCCAGAATGCAATGTATTTATGAGATGTGGTGCACTCCTGTCATTTTAGCCCCCACATAATTTGCTGCCTAGTGCCAAAGCAGATGCCCTAACACCATGGTGCAAGGGTGCCTGCGTTATTTGCAGGGTTGTTTTTGTGCAGGAAGGTACACCTTCCTACAAAAACAATCCATGGTGGCTTTTTCCTCTTTCTATGTGTGCTGCAGAAAGCAGCACACATAGAGGAAAAAAGAGGAGAAATAAAAATAGTTCTCCTTGTTACGCGTCCCCTGGGGAGGCGTACAGTTTTGACACATTCCCAGGTTTACAGATCCTTGTAAATCTGGGAATGTGTGAAAACCCATGGGTGTTGCATGAGAAAACCCAGAGCAACACCTATGGAATGCCCCTCTGATGCAGCGTAAGGCAATGCAGCGACTTGCGCTGTGTTGCCTTACATCATATCCACAAGGCCTGAAAAGCCTCGCAATGTGGCTTTGTGTGACCTAGTAGATATGGGTCTGCACTCTGTGCCGCCGGAGCGTCAAAAAAATGATGTACCTGTGGGGCAAGTGACTTGTAAAAATGCCCCACAGTGTATAACGTTTTGCAATGTTTGGAAGTCTGCATGAATTTGTGCTTGCTGCAGGTAATGCCTGTCTTAATATCAGAGAAATCAACAGTAAAAACTAGCCCAAAACAGTCACACAAACAGTCAAAACAAGCATTTGCAATGCAACGGCTCTCGCATTTCTCCGAGTTAGAGCTTTTAGCAGTTGTAAACTCCCAACCCGACTTTCCTTGCCCCATTAAATGGAAAAAAAGAGCACAATCGCGCTGCTACAGTTCACTCGTAGTGAAACCTATCGGCAAAAGGGCAATTATCTACGTAACCAGCAAAAGTGCAATTAACTATGTAACAGGGTCGATGTCATGGAAAGCGCTCGACTTATGCCAAGCAAGATCGCGCTGCGAAAAAAGATAAAAAGTAGTCCACAAACCAGACGGAAAACAGCAAGCCTTGCATGTTTTCAGTACTTGGTCGCTGCACTCGAGGAGGGCTACCCACCGAAAAGGCATGACATATGCATACCTTCCACTAATGAAAGCAAGCAGATTTGAACAGGAAAGCCCATGAACCAATGAAAGTGTCACTGATGTGAAATGGATGGGGCTCAGAGCCCTTTTCTAACTACTAAAGCGTCTTGCAAGCGAAACGCATGGCTCGACCCTAAAAACGTCCCACACACTGACTTGTCAGGCCAGCCCATTGGGCACTGCCTGGTTGCCCCGAAAGCCAGACTGACCCTGATGACATCTACCACCATCCCTTAGCCAGTTTGTACCCAATTTGCCAACCAGGCTTGCACCCCAACCCTGGACTACCTACTCAGACATTTCTTTGAGGTTCAATATTTAGCTCAGGTATAAATAAATCACACACTGCTTTGCCTGGAACTCTGATCGCCTGCACTTTGAGCTTCCTACTTGCAGAACATGCGGGCTTGGGCTCTGAAACCCACTTTTTAACCTTTGCCCCATTATTCCTTCCTTCAGAGGTGATTGCTAGGCCTGGGTGGCATTTCTATTACGTTGTTGTAATAATGCACGTTATGCGTGTTATGCAAAATTCTCAAAATTACGTCATTACACTATGTGGCATAATTGTGCCATGTTTACAGCAAACTTTTTAGCACAGGAGCATAGAAGCAGTGTAAACGACCAGAATGTGAGCTGCTGTTATACACTGCACTTGTGTTTTTTACACTATTTTCTAGTGCCAAATACGTCTTTGTTTCCAAAACAGACGGGCGGACGCATTTCACTAAAGCATAGTGCTAAATATCAGTTATGCATTTTGTGTGATTTCCCATAATTTGCGTGGAATTACACATGATTATGCCAAAGGAAAGTACGCATGCTTCACATACCCCTTCTAATTGCATGAATTGCTTCACCATTGAATGGAGGAGGACGTCCTTGTAGTTTCCAGCCTATCTCTTGCAGACACTTTTTATTTATTGAACCTACTTAATACCCTCCACAATCTTCCTTGACTGTCTCGAGTGATAAGCAGGGATGCTACTGGCTCTTCTCCCTCTTGTCCTAGCTCCTTTAGGGGCATATTTATACTCTGTTTGCGCTGAATTAGCGTCATTTTTTAACGTTAACTCAACGCAAACATAACTCCATATTTATATTTTGGCGCTAGACATGTCTAGAGCCAAAATATTGGAGTTAAGTCATTTTGTTCCCTGCGGAAAACTACCTTGCGTCAATGAAAGGCGTTCCCGAGCAAAAAATGACTCAAAGGCTCTAGCGCCTTATTTATCCTCCTGTGCAAAAATGGTGCACGGGAGGGAGGCAGGCCTAAATAATGGAGCTAAGCTTGCTTAGCGCCATTATTTAAGAACTGGGTCAGGGCAGGCGCTAGGGGACGTGTGGGCCCATTTCCATGGTGGAACACCATTGAATAAGCCCACAGGTGCCCTCCCCAGGCCCCAGGGACACCCACACCAAAGGGACAGCGGAGGATGGGGGACCCCATCCCAGGTAAGTACAGGTAAGTAAAGGTATTTACCTTTTTTTCCTAAAGTGCCACAGGGGGCCCAGAATTGGGCCCCCATACATGGCACTGGGTGCAAAGGCCATGCCCAGGGGACCCTTAACCCCTATGCAGGCCATTGGGGTGGCAGGAATGACTCCTGTTTTTTATAAGACAGGAGTTATGTGGTATGGTAGGTTCAGCGTCAATAAATGACGCTAGGCTGGTTAGTCATCTTTTTTTACTCTAACCAGCCTAATGGCATTTTTTAACGCTAAACCCACTACTCCCATACCGTCACCCCCACCCGGCTAAAGTCATTCTCCATGACGTTAGCCCACCCTTTGTGTCAGATTGCGCCATTCAATAAATAAGACGCCCAGCCAGCGCCTTGGGATGGCGCTAGCCGGCGGTATACTTTTTGATGCTAAACTGCGTTAGCGCAGTTTAGCATCAAAAAGTATAAATCAGGGCCTTTGTGTCCTAGGAGATCTTACACATGTTTGCATTTCCTATTGATCTTAAGGTTTACAGGCACCAGTAGCTCAGGGCGCTATTTTTTTTATATATGATCTCGAATCAAAGTCTTCTTCTGCACTGGTATATCTGAAGTTTACCTGAGACTCTCAGTGTTGCCTTTTATTGTAAATAGTGAGCACAACAGTTTTTTTATCATGTCATTTGTGCGAATGCCCCCTATTCCTTTAGCCTAACAATCCCGCTCATGCGCTTTCTATTTTTGCTGAAAACTCCTGGTTTCATTTTCTTGCTTCACATACTTAACAAATGTCTCCTTTGCTCTCCTGACTGCCTACAGTGTTTTTGGCGCATTTTTTCAAATATACCCTTTTTCTAACCTGCTACCATGATAATTTGTCCCTCTGAAATATTGTGTTTTTTCAACTTACCTTTCATTTTGCTAGTTGTTTCAAGTACTGCAAAGACGTTTTACTTCTAACATTGATTTAATTAACTTGATTTGAAAAATGTACTGTAAAAATCGGGGTGAAGTTCTTCGACTACACCTGAACATAGTTTTACACCTTTTTTGCCATAAGCAAAACTCGTCAGGTTGACGATTTCAGACATTCTTGTCTTGTAACTATTTAAGGCTGCCTTTCCTGGTATGGAATTCTAAATAGCGTACCACTCTTGGCAGTTGTAAATGAAGGTGTTTTCAATTGGAAATACCTCATGAATCAGACCCTTAGAGTTACTTTCTCCTGATTTTTCTCTCACATAAATTTCAAGCCTAATTTGTACTGGTGGTTGCAGGTCGTGGCACTGTTGCTTTTTTTAGGGGAACCAGGACTTATTGTTAATTATCAGACTTTGACAGAGAATAAGACTGTGAACGTCAGAAAAGAAAGAAGAAGCTAGAAAGAGGACTCGAGGAATACAGTGACAAACAGAGGAGGCAGAGATGAAAAAGAACCTTCAAGGGTGAGATTAAGGGACAGTAATTGTAGATGCTCTATAAAAGAGGCGTGAGGTAGAATCAAAACGAGACAGCCTTGCTATTCGGCAGTGCAGGATTCGGCAAAGCCAGCAGCCGGCTCCTAATAAATATACAGTTTTTCCAAATTAAGTACGAAATTTAACTCAACTCAGAGCTTGCTCTGTAGGCAATATGAAGCATCGCTTAGTAGTATACCTCTGGCTCTAGGCGAGTACCTGTTGTGTTGATAATTAGAAGGGCGAGCACCAATTATTATTCTCACTTCATCGCAGGACCCCTTGTGTTGACGTATTTAGCATAGACCTGGGATAAACCCTTTTCTGATGCTCTGTTGATGTGTATTTGTCAAGGACAGAATTCTTTTTCTGAGTCCCTTCGACGACAACCTGACCCTTGTTTCCCCTATCACAGTGATACCTGTGGTTTGGATGGCGTGAAGAAGGTTCTGTCCCAGTTTGGCCTTCAAGCAAGTGACGAAGACTGCCTCAAAGTCCGGATGGTCTGCAGCATGGTGTCCACGCGCTCAGCCAGGCTCTGCGCTGCTGGACTGGCGGCCATCGTCACTCGAATTCAGAAGAACCGAGGATTGACAGAACTTCACACAACAGTGGGGGTGGATGGAACTGTCTATAAGAAACACCCAAAGTAAGTCTTCCCATGTACATAAGCACTCTATAATAGTATCTATCACAGGAGCCATCACACAGTCTTTTCCAGTATCTTTTACACCTTGTATCACACTCTGTGTCATATTATATCACATATTGCAGCTTTAATAGCTACAGCAGCTATCATACTTTAATGTGTTAGAGCAACTATAGTGATAATCAAACATTCTCACATTTGTAATTACCAAAGTGCAAAGATCAAATTGCGTGTTATAACCACAGTACAATGTAAGTGACATTAGAAAACACTGCTTATCCTCCGAAGGAATACATTTTGCAATGAGTTGTCAGGGGAAAATAGCTCTGCTAATAGTCTCAATGCCCATTCAGTGTGGCTTCGTCTAATCTCACGGCCTGGATTTAATCTCTTCCATTCTGATTTACAGTTGTGTATAACTATTTAACTGTTTTTAGTTGTGTACAATTATATAACTGTGCATAACTACTACACATAGCCATCAGGGCCTGAACCATATACCTAGGGGAGAGCCGCCATTAACCTCTTAAGATTTCACCTCTTGTGCGCAATAGCTCCTGAACATGGCTCTTCTCTCAGAGTTCTGGTGACCAAATACACCACAAGGTGGAATTTTTGATAATGTGACCAGGACACATCTAGTAGATTTCTTCTTTTTTGTCTTTTACGAAACTACTGTAAATTTGATTACATCTTGCTGGTTCTTCATTTTCTCATTTTTCTGCTGCATTGAAGTGATTTATTCCTGACCTACCAAACAAGGAGCAGCCTAGTTTCATGAAACTTCTCAGAGAGACAGAAAAAGAGAACAACGGGAAGAGAGAGAGAGACAGAGAGTGGAAAAGAGAGCGAGAGAGAGGGAGAGCGCTCCCACTTTTCAAACAAAACTCTTTTTTGCAAGCAAACTATCTTTTGTTTTCTATATATACGTGTGATGCATGGAGACTGGGGAGGAACACTGCAATGGAGTTATACAAAATCTCCACTCCAGCTCGTTGGCTTAGTAATGTCCTGGACACACTTCCTCCCTTTTTGTGGTCAACCTTGCATGTATTCCTGGGTTCGAGCTCGCTCACTGGCCTGTGAGTTGATTGTGATCCATAGGCATCTAAGATAATCTCCCTGTGTTTTTGCAGTCATAAGGAGAGGGGATGGGAAGTGTCACCTCGTGCACTCAAAAGTGGGCTTTCCAGTCGCCAGGAGACACCAGCATCCTTCTACTCCAGGAGACTCTGACTGACTTAGGATCAGGTAACTTTGGAGATGTGAAACAGTTTGAATTTCACATCTCTGTACAGAGTACACAGATGTGATGGGTGGAATGCTTGAATTAATCTCAGCCAGTGGTATATACTCTGGCTGCATTCCAGTCAGTTATAATTTTTGGTCACTGTGCCACTCCAGACAGGGACCAAACATATGCACCTCAACCCTGATCCAACTCCAGTAAGAGCAGGTCAGCCCAAACTGCAAGCCCATGTCACCTCAGAATGGCAACTGCCTGAAGGTCCCAGCTCCATGGCATAGGTAGGTCAGTCTGACAACTCTGCACTCAGCTTGGTTCTGGGGCACAGGCTTTGGTTGTCTGAACTGTGGAACAGCCGGCTCAGTCACACACCTAGAAGATTACAGCAAGGCACTGAAACACCACTGTTAGTGCCAAGCCTCCCTTGAGGTAGCAATGGGCATTGTGAACTCAGCTCATTGTGAGTTCTGCTCTCAGAAAGACATGATTTTAGAGTATGGTTACTGGCTTTCCTTTTGTGGTGCTGAGATTATGTTTTCACGGACTCACTCACTGATTCACTCACTCACCTACTCTTTCTTCTGTGTAGCTCTCCTTGCATTCATCTCTCTCTCTCTCTCTTTCGATCTGGTTTGCACTCTCGTAGTGGATAGGTGTGCCCGCTGAAGAAACCTCTGCGCGCTCTGAAGTTCTCCTGTTTTAATCCCTCGAAAAGTAGCTCATTCTCTCACCCTTCCAAGGATTGTCCAGTGAGTGTTTGTGTGAGAAAGTAGCCTCTTTCTAGCCTTGTTACCCCCACTTTTGGCCTGTTTGTGAGTGTATGCCAGGGTGTTTTCACTGTCTCACTGGGATCCTGCTAGCCAGGGCCCAGTGCTCATAGTGAAAACCCTATGTTTTCAGTATGTTTGTTATGTGTCACTGGGACCCTGCTAGTCAGGACCCCAGTGCTCATAAGGTTGTGGCCTATATGTGTGTGTTCCCTGTGTAGTGCCTAACTGTCTCACTGAGGCTCTGCTAACCAGAACCTCAGTGGTTATGCTCTCTCATTTCTTTCCAAATTGTCACTAACAGGCTAGTGACCATTTTTACCAATTTACATTGGCTTACTGGAACACCCTTATAATTCCCTAGTATATGGTACTGAGGTACCCAGGTTATTGGGGTTCCAGGAGATCCCTATGGGCTGCAGCATTTCTTTTGCCACCCATAGGGAGCTCTGCCAATTCTTACACAGGCCTGCCACTGCAGCCTGAGTGAAATAACGTCCACGTTATTTCACAGCCATTTTACACTGCACTTAAGTAACTTATAAGTCACCTATATGTCTAACCTTTACCTGGTAAAGGTTAGGTGCAAAGTTACTTAGTGTGAGGGCACCCTGGCACTAGCCAAGGTGCCCCCACATTGTTCAGAGCCAATTCCCTGAACTTTGTGAGTGCGGGGACACCATTACACGTGTGCACTACATATAGGTCACTACCTATATGTAGCTTCACCATGGTAACTCCGAATATGGCCATGTAACATGTCTATGATCATGGAATTGCCCCCTCTATGCACTCCTGGCATAGTTGGCACAATCCCATGATCCCAGTGGTTTGTAGCACAGACCCTGGTACTGCCAAACTGCCCTTCCTGGGGTTTCACTGCAGCTGCTGCTGCTGCCAACCCCTCAGACAGGCAGCTGCCCTCCTGGGGTCCAGCCAGGCCTGGCCCAGGATGGCAGAACAAAGAACTTCCTCTGAGAGAGGGTGTGACACCCTCTCCCTTTGGAAAATGGTGTGAAGGCAGGGGAGGAGTAGCCTCCCCCAGCCTCTGGAAATGCTTTGTTGGGCACAGATGTGCCCAATTCTGCATAAGCCAGTCTACACCGGTTCAGGGGACCCCTTAGCCCTGCTCTGGCGCGAAACTGGACAAAGGAAAGGGGAGTGACCACTCCCCTGACCTGCACCTCCCCTGGGAGGTGTCCAGAGCTCCTCCAGTGTGCTCCAGACCTCTGCCATCTTGGAAACAGAGGTGCTGCTGGCACACTGGACTGCTCTGAGTGGCCAGTGCCACCAGGTGATGTCAGAGACTCCTGCTGATAGGCTCCTTCAGGTGTTAGTAGCCTATCCTCTCTCCTAGATAGCCAAACCCTCTTTTCTGGCTATTTAGGGTCTCTGTCTCTGGGGAAACTTCAGATAACGAATGCAAGAGCTCATCCGAGTTCCTCTGCATCTCTCTCTTCACCTTCTGATAAGGAATCGACTGCTGACCGCGCTGGAAGCCTGCAAACCTGCAACATAGTAGCAAAGACGACTACTGCAACTCTGTAACGCTGATCCTGCCGCCTTCTCGACTGTTTTCCTGCTTGTGCATGCTGTGGGGGTAGTCTGCCTCCTCTCTGCACCAGAAGCTCCGAAGAAATCTCCCGTGGGTCGACGGAATCTTCCCCCTGCAACCGCAGGCACCAAAAAGCTGCATTACCGGTCCCTTGGGTCTCCTCTCAGCACGACGAGCGAGGTCCCTCGAATCCAGCGACTCTGTCCAAGTGACCCCCACAGTCCAGTGACTCTTCAGTCCAAGTTTGGTGGAGGTAAGTCCTTGCCTCACCTCGCTGGGCTGCATTGCTGGGAACCGCGACTTTGCAGCTACTCCGGCCCCTGTGCACTTCCGGCGGAAATCCTTTGTGCACAGCCAAGCCTGGGTCCACGGCACTCTAACCTGCATTGCACGACTTTCTAAGTTGGTCTCCGGCGACGTGGGACTCCTTTGTGCAACTTCGGCGAGCACTGTTTCACGCATCCTCGTAGTGCCTGTTTCTGGCACTTCTCCGGGTGCTACCTGCTTCAGTGAGGGCTCTTTGTCTTGCTCGACGTCCCCTCTCTCTTCAGGTCCAATTTGCGACCTCCTGGTCCCTCCTGGGCCCCAGCAGCGTCCAAAAACGTTAAACGCACGATTTGCGACTAGCAAGGCTTGTTGGCGTCCTTTCGGCGAGAAAACACTTCTGCACGACTCTCCAAGGCGTGGGGAATCCGTCCACCAAAGGGGAAGTCTCTAGCCCTTTTCGTTCCTGCAGAAACCTCAGCTTCTTCTGTCCAGTAGAAGCTTCTTTGCACCCGCAGCTGGCATTTCCTGGGCATCTGCCCATCTCCGACTTGCTTGTGACTTTTGGACTTGGTCCCCTTGTTCCACAGGTACCCTAGATTGGAAATCCACAGTTGATGCATTGCTGGTTTGTGTCTTTCCTGCATTATTCCTCTAACACGACTTCTTTGTCCTTAGGGGAACTTTAGTGCACTTTGCACTCACTTTTCAGGGTCTTGGGGAGGGTTATTTTTCTAACTCTCACTATTTTCTAATAGTCCCAGCGACCCTCTACAAGGTCACATAGGTTTGGGGTCCATTCGTGGTTCGCATTCCACTTTTGGAGTATATGGTTTGTGTTGCCCCTATCCCTATGTTTCCCCATTGCATTCTATTGTAACTATACATTGTTTGCACTGTTTTCTAAGACTATACTGCATATTTTTGCTATTGTGTATATATATCTTGTGTATATTTCCTATCCTCTCACTGAGGGTACACTCTAAGATACTTTGGCATATTGTCATAAAAATAAAGTACCTTTATTTTTAGTATAACTGTGTATTGTGTTATCTTATGATATTGTGCATATGACACTAGGTGGTACTGTAGTAGCTTCACACGTCTCCTAGTTCAGCCTAAGCTGCTCTGCTAAGCTACCATTATCTATCAGCCTATGCTGCTAGACACCCTATACACTAATAAGGGATAACTGGGCCTGGTGCAAGGTGCAAGTACCCCTTGGTACTCACTACAAGCCAGTCCAGCCTCCTACATTGGTTGTGCAGTGGTGGGATAAGTGCTTGAGACTACTTACCACTCTTGTCATTGTACTTTTCATAAGAGAAAAATATACAAAACAAGGTCAGTGTATATACACATAGCCAAAAAGTTTAGCATTTCCTCTTTTCACTCTTTTCTAAGTGCTGAAAAGTACTTCTAAACTTTCAAAAAGTTCTTAAAAGTTTAAAAAGTTTTTTTCTGTCTTTCCAAAAAGTTCTGAAAACTTTTTTCTCTTTTTCTATCACTTTAACTCTCTCTAAAAAATGTCTAGCACAGGCCAAAATGTTGATCTGTCCAAACTTGCATATGACAACCTTAGCTGGAAAAGAGCAAGGAGTCTCTGTATAGAGAGAGGTTTGAGTGTAGGGAAAAATCCTTCCTTGGAACTGTTACTTAACATGCTTAGAGAACAGGATAAGGCCATAGGTGCCTCATCTGTTGAAAAAGTACCTAATAGTTCCCAATCTGATTCAGGGACTCCCCCAGGAAAAGATTTAGGAAAGAAACTTCCTAGCCTGCCCATTACTAGACAGTCTAGCATAGTTGGTAATGATGATGAGCCACACCATACAAATAGTGTTGTCTCACATCATAGCAAAAGCATGTATTCTCACCATACTGGTAGTAATGTTTCTGTTAACCAAGCTGTTAGGGTGGCTCCTGTAAGGGACAGGTCTCCTTTTGTTCATTCCCATCATACCTCTGTTTCTAGGAATGTCCCTCCCACCAACCCTGATGACAGAATGTTAGAGAGGGAACTCAATAAGTTGAGGGTGGAACAAACCAGACTGAAGCTTAAAAAGCAACAGCTGGATTTGGATAGACAGTCTTTTGAATTAGAGAAGGAAAGACAGAAGTTGGGTTTAGATACCCATGGTGGCAGCAGCAGTATTCCCCATAGTCATCCTGTTAAAGAGCATGATTCCAGGAATCTGCACAAGATAGTTCCCCCTTATAAGGAGGGGGATGACATTAACAAGTGGTTTGCTGCACTTGAGAGGGCCTGTGTTGTACAGGATGTCCCTCAAAGGCAGTGGGCTGCTATCCTATGGCTATCATTTAGTGGAAAATGTAGGGATAGGCTCCTTACTGTGAAAGAAAATGATGCTAATAATTTCAAAGTTCTTAAGAATGCACTCCTGGATGGTTATGGCTTAACCACTGAACAATACAGGATAAAGTTCAGAGAGACCAAAAAGGAGTCTTCACAAGACTGGGTTGATTTCATTGACCATTCAGTGAAGGCCTTGGAGGGGTGGTTACATGGCAGTAAAGTTACTGATTATGAAAGCCTGTATAACACAATCCTGAGAGAGCATATACTTAATAATTGTGTGTCTGATTTGTTGCACCAGTACCTGGTAGACTCTGATCTGACCTCTCCCCAAGAATTGGGAAAGAAGGCAGACAAATGGGTCAGAACAAGGGTGAACAGAAAAGTTCATACAGGGGGTGACAAAGATGGCAATAAGAAGAAAGATGGTGAAAAATCTCAAGATAAGCATGGGGATAAAGGTAAAACCAAAGATCCCACTTCAAATCTTAAACACTCTTCAGAGGGTGGGGATAAAACTAATTCTTCCTCTTCTTCCCAACCTGCACACATTAAAAAGCCTTGGTGCTTTGTGTGTAAAAACAGAGGACATAGGCCAGGGGATAAGTCCTGTCCAGGTAAACCCCCTGAGCCTACCACCACTAATACATCAAGCTCTAGTGCCCCTAGCAGTAGTGGTACTAGTGGTGGGACTGCTGGCAACAGTCAAGTTAAGGGTGTAGTTGGGTTCACTTTTGGGTCCATAGTAGAAACTGGGGTAGTCAGTCCCAAGACAGTTTCTGTCACACCTAGTGGCATTGGCCTTGCCACACTGGCTGCTTGTCCCCTTACAATGGATAAGTACAGGCAGACAGTTTCAATAAATAGTGTTGAGGCCTTGGCCTACAGGGACACAGGTGCCAGTATCACTTTGGTGACTGAAAACCTAGTGCATCCTGATCAACACATCATTGGACAACAGTATAAGATTATTGATGTCCATAACTCCACTAAGTTTCTCCCCTTAGCTATAATTCAGTTTAGTTGGGGTGGAGTTACTGGCCCTAAGCAGGTGGTGGTATCACCTAGCTTACCTGTAGACTGTCTCTTAGGTAATGACCTAGAGGCCTCAGGTTGGGCTGATGTAGAGTTTTATGCCCATGCAGCCATGCTGGGCATCCCAGAGGAATTGTTCCCTCTCATTTCTACTGAAATGAAAAAGCAAAGGAGAGAAGGCCTGAAAACTCAGGATCCCTCCCCAACAACAGGTAAAAGGGGTATCACAGTATCCCCTAACCACCCTACCATTCAGGATACCATTCCTGTGGTGGGAGAAACCTCTCCTGGGGTGGCACCTGTTCCAAGGGAATCATCAGTTGGCAAAACTGTACTCCCTGAGGTAGAAGTACCTCTCTGTGGGATAACTAACATTGGTGAGAAAAAGAGCACTATTTTAGTTAACATGGAGCATCCCTCCAACCCTCCCAGAGAAACTTTAGTGCAGAAACCCTGCACTGCCTCACAACACTTAGGACAGCATCCCTGCCCTAGTGTGGAGCTCATAGGACAGCATCCCTGCCCTGCTCCAACTCAAGAGAAACAGCATCCCTGTTCTCTCTTCCAGCCATATGGACAAAGTTTTTGCCCAGCCATGGCTTTTCTGAGACAGCATCCCTGTCTGGCATTTCCATCACTACAAATAGGTTCAGTGGATAATTCCCACTGCTCTAAACTAAAACTTATTAATAGAAACTCTGAAAATACATCTTCACATTGTTGCTTAGCTAAAAAAACTTCAAACAGGGTGGTTTACATCCCCACAGGGAAGTAACCATATAGTGGATGATAAAGGGAGTAACCAGTCTATTGCAGAGCTACTCTCTACTTATCACCACTTAGACAATAAAGTCTCAACTGGCCAAGGTTAGCCTTATTGTCCTTCGTTTGGGGGGGGGTTGTGTGAGAAAGTAGCCTCTTTCTAGCCTTGTTACCCCCACTTTTGGCCTGTTTGTGAGTGTATGCCAGGGTGTTTTCACTGTCTCACTGGGATCCTGCTAGCCAGGGCCCAGTGCTCATAGTGAAAACCCTATGTTTTCAGTATGTTTGTTATGTGTCACTGGGACCCTGCTAGTCAGGACCCCAGTGCTCATAAGGTTGTGGCCTATATGTGTGTGTTCCCTGTGTAGTGCCTAACTGTCTCACTGAGGCTCTGCTAACCAGAACCTCAGTGGTTATGCTCTCTCATTTCTTTCCAAATTGTCACTAACAGGCTAGTGACCATTTTTACCAATTTACATTGGCTTACTGGAACACCCTTATAATTCCCTAGTATATGGTACTGAGGTACCCAGGGTATTGGGGTTCCAGGAGATCCCTATGGGCTGCAGCATTTCTTTTGCCACCCATAGGGAGCTCTGACAATTCTTACACAGGCCTGCCACTGCAGCCTGAGTGAAATAACGTCCACGTTATTTCACAGCCATTTTACACTGCACTTAAGTAACTTATAAGTCACCTATATGTCTAACCTTTACCTGGTAAAGGTTAGGTGCAAAGTTACTTAGTGTGAGGGCACCCTGGCACTAGCCAAGGTGCCCACACATTGTTCAGAGCCAATTCCCTGAACTTTGTGAGTGCGGGGACACCATTACACGCGTGCACTACATATAGGTCACTACCTATATGTAGCTTCACCATGGTAACTCCGAATATGGCCATGTAACATGTCTATGATCATGGAATTGCCCCCTCTATGCCATCCTGGCATAGTTGGCACAATCCCATGATCCCAGTGGTCTGTAGCACAGACCCTGGTACTGCCAAACTGCCCTTCCTGGGGTTTCACTGCAGCTGCTGCTGCTGCCAACCCCTCAGACAGGCAGCTGCCCTCCTGGGGTCCAGCCAGGCCTGGCCCAGGATGGCAGAACAAAGAACTTCCTCTGAGAGAGGGTGTGACACCCTCTCCCTTTGGAAAATGGTGTGAAGGCAGGGGAGGAGTAGCCTCCCCCAGCCTCTGGAAATGCTTTGTTGGGCACAGATGTGCCCAATTCTGCATAAGCCAGTCTACACCGGTTCAGGGGACCCCTTAGCCCTGCTCTGGCGCGAAACTGGACAAAGGAAAGGGGAGTGACCACTCCCCTGACCTGCACCTCCCCTGGGAGGTGTCCAGAGCTCCTCCAGTGTGCTCCAGACCTCTGCCATCTTGGAAACAGAGGTGCTGCTGGCACACTGGACTGCTCTGAGTGGCCAGTGCCACCAGGTGACGTCAGAGACTCCTGCTGATAGGCTCCTTCAGGTGTTAGTAGCCTATCCTCTCTCCTAGGTAGCCAAACCCTCTTTTCTGGCTATTTAGGGTCTCTGTCTCTGGGGAAACTTCAGATAACGAATGCAAGAGCTCATCCGAGTTCCTCTGCATCTCTCTCTTCACCTTCTGATAAGGAATCGACTGCTGACCGCGCTGGAAGCCTGCAAACCTGCAACATAGTAGCAAAGACGACTACTGCAACTCTGTAACGCTAATCCTGCCGCCTTCTCGACTGTTTTCCTGCTTGTGCATGCTGTGGGGGTAGTCTGCCTCCTCTCTGCACCAGAAGCTCCGAAGAAATCTCCCGTGGGTCGACGGAATCTTCCCCCTGCAACCGCAGGCACCAAAAAGCTGCATTACCGGTCCCTTGGGTCTCCTCTCAGCACGACGAGCGAGGTCCCTCGAATCCAGCAACTCTGTCCAAGTGACCCCCACAGTCCAGTGACTCTTCAGTCCAAGTTTGGTGGAGGTAAGTCCTTGCCTCACCTCGCTGGGCTGCATTGCTGGGAACCGCGACTTTGCAGCTACTCCGGCCCCTGTGCACTTCCGGCGGAAATAATTTGTGCACAGCCAAGCCTGGGTCCACGGCACTCTAACCTGCATTGCACGACTTTCTAAGTTGGTCTCCGGCGACGTGGGACTCCTTTGTGCAACTTCGGCGAGCACCGTTTCACGCATCCTCGTAGTGCCTGTTTCTGGCACTTCTCCGGGTGCTACCTGCTTCAGTGAGGGCTCTTTGTCTTGCTCGACGTCCCCTCTCTCTTCAGGTCCAATTTGCGACCTCCTGGTCCCTCTTGGGCCCCAGCAGCGTCCAAAAACGCCAAACGCACGATTTGTGACTAGCAAGGCTTGTTGGCGTCCTTTCGGCGGGAAAACACTTCTGCACGACTCTCCAAGGCGAGAGGGATCGGTCCACCAAAGGGGAAGTCTCTAGCCCTTTTCGTTCCTGCAGAAACTTCAGCTTCTTCTGTCCAGTAGAAGCTTCTTTGCACCTGCAGCTGGCATTTCCTGGGCATCTGCCCATCTCCGACTTGCTTGTGACTTTTGGACTTGGTCCCCTTGTTCCACAGGTACCCTAGATTGGAAATCCACAGTTGTTGCATTGCTGGTTTGTGTCTTTCCTGCATTATTCCTCTAACACGACTTCTTTGTCCTTAGGGGAACTTTAGTGCACTTTGCACTCACTTTTCAGGGTCTTGGGGAGGGTTATTTTTCTAACTCTCACTATTTTCTAATAGTCCCAGCGACCCTCTACAAGGTCACATAGGTTTGGGGTCCATTCGTGGTTCGCATTCCACTTTTGGAGTATATGGTTTGTGTTGCCCCTATCCCTATGTTTCCCCATTGCATCCTATTGTAACTATACATTGTTTGCACTGTTTTCTAAGACTATACTGCATATTTTTGCTATTGTGTATATATGTCTTGTGTATATTTCCTATCCTCTCACTGAGGGTACACTCTAAGATACTTTGGCATATTGTCATAAAAATAAAGTACCTTTATTTTTAGTATAACTGTGTATTGTGTTATCTTATGATATTGTGCATATGACACTAGGTGGTACTGTAGTAGCTTCACACGTCTCCTAGTTCAGCCTAAGCTGCTCTGCTAAGCTACCATTATCTATCAGCCTATGCTGCTAGACACCCTATACACTAATAAGGGATAACTGGGCCTGGTGCAAGGTGCAAGTACCCCTTGGTACTCACTACAAGCCAGTCCAGCCTCCTACAGTTTGTCAGTTAGGCGAGCGTAACTACTCTTACTTACCTGTGTGTCTTTCTGTTCCTGACTTTCTTTCTTCTCCTCTTGCACTTTCTCAGTGGTCCCTTTCTTTCTTCTTCTTGTTGAACTTCTTCTCTGCCTCTCACTTCATCTGTCATCTTTCCTGTCCCGTCTCGTGTACCTTCACTCCCATCTCTACTCTCCTCGCTACTCTTTTCTTTCCTCTAGTTTTTGTTTTACATTATCTCCTCTCCTGTTTGTTAACCATTGCTTTTCTTTTCTACTCTCTTCAAATCTCTCTATCGTTTTTAAATATACCCAGGGCAGCTGGAATTATGTGGAGGGAGGAGCAAATTATGCAGCAAGAAAAAAGAAATAATGCGGCACATTTTCTGATAGTATTACTTCATTATTTTTTCATTTTTACAAGTGTTAACACTGTCTGGGCATCGATTGCGCCTCAGTTTAACACTCAAACATAGCAATAAGCAACGAAACAGTGACCAGTCAACCTCTGCGAAGGACCATCCACTGCTCAGCAACACATGTTGCTGCGATTTTAGTAACCTCTGAAATATTTGAGCTAGAAACAAATATTTTGCTAAAAATCTGCAGAATATGCAGCAGATGATGGATTGTGTAGCAAATGTGGCAAATCCATAACTATGCAAAAAATGCAGCAGCTGCACAATTGCATAATTCCAGTGACTCTGAAAATAACCCGCTGTCCACTCACTCTTTGCTTCTTTCATACGCTCCTCCTTGGTCTTCTCTTCTCTCTATTTAAACTTGTTTCCCTGCTCTCATCTCATATCACCTACCACTCTTACCACTTCCCTGCACTCTCTGCTTCGAATTCTTTGCTTGCGCTCCTTATCTCACTCTTTGAAACTTCCCTCCTATTGGATGTCTCTCCTCTTTACTCTTCTCATCCAGTTTACTCTTCTCTCATCTCCCTACTCTTCTCTTTCCTGTGTCCGCCTCAATGCTTGCGTCTTCCTTCCTCTTATTTCTCCATTCTGTATTTACAAGTTTCTCTTGTATGCTCTTCTCTGTTCTGCCCCGTCTCATAATTTTCTATTTAACTTTTCCCCAATGACTTCTCTCCCTTCCTTGTTTTTGACTCATTTCCTACCTTCTCATTGCTTCCCCCCTTCTGCATCTTTCTCCTCTGTCTTACTCTTTCTCGTCTCTTCTCTGTCCCTGTTTTTCCTCTCTGTCTCCTCTGCAGTCCTTGTTTGCACCAGCACCAGAAGTCATGAATGTGGTGGCAGCAGGCTGTAGGTGGGATGCCGCAATTTTGTGTGTATTTTGTGGAGCTCGGTTGTGCAGGGAAACCCACGGTTGGAAACATATCTTCACCTCAAGGGAGTATGGAAGGTATGCAAGGACATGACCTCTTCGTACCTCCCCGGATGCTACCTTAGAGAGTATGGAAGGTATGCAAGGACATGGCCTCTTCGTACTTCCCCGGATGCTACCTCAGAGAGTATGGAAGGTATGCAAGGACATGGCCTCTTCGTACCTCCCCGGATGCTACCTCAGAGAGTATGGAAGGTATGCAAGGACATGGCCTCTTCGTACTTCCCCGGATGCTACCTCAGAATTAGATGTCTGAGGAAAAGCACTTGCAACTAGTCACCTTTCGGGAGTTCACTGCCCTCTCTCCGACTGCTGACCACCATGTTTCTGCGTCCATCGCCAAACCTCTCTCACTGCGATGCTGCCCTTTAATTTTCCTCCTTTGCCCTCACATTTCGTCTTTATGGACTTTAGGGGCATTGGGCAAGACATACTGTGGGGGCCTCTTTTCAGAGCAACTTTGAATTGTATTACTCATTTCCTGCTAATCCAAGCCCTCATGATGCCAAACAAACTTTCAGAACTGGTGTCACACAAAAATTAACCTTTCTAGGGGCCACTTACAATCCTTAAGATAACACTGGGTAAAGAGAGACAGTCCGCTCTAACTCAGGGACATTTATTCCATTGGGCATTTCCTCAGAGGGCTGGAGCCATTAGAGGCCAGTTTTTGAAGACTCGGGCTGCTTCCTATGTCTCCGTCTCGTCATGGGTTTTGGAAGAGAGAGTGAGAGACACAGAGAGAGTGAGAGAAAGAGAGAGAGCGAAAGAAAGAGACAGGAAGAGAGAGGAAATGAGCTGAACGTGTTTGCCAGGGATTGCTTTTGTCCCCAGTCCGGCCTGTTCTCACTTCTCTCCTCTCTTCACATCCCCAGGTTCAGTCAGCGGTTACACGGTGCCTTGCAAGAGCTGGCTCCCAACTGCACGGTGAAGTTCATGCTGTCTGAAGATGGCAGCGGGAAGGGTGCCGCCATGGTGACAGCGGTGGCCTCCCGCCTGGCGGTCCAACGAGAGCAGATCAATGACACGCTGGCCCCGTTCAGGCTGTCCCAGGAGCAGCTGCAGCAGGTGCAGGCTAGGATGATGGCTGAGATGGAGCGTGGCCTGCGGAAAGCTACCCATGACGTGCCTGGCCTCCGCATGCTGCCCACCTTTGTCCGCGCCACACCTGATGGCACAGGTATTGTACATACAGTGACCGGCTCTCGAAAATGCACTCTTCCAAAAAGTTTGCTCTAGTTTGAGGTCACCAGATAGGTGAACACTTTCTACAGGGAATCTGGTATCCACATACCCCTGTCCTTGAGTAAAGGTCACTGTTAATGCCGAGCCAGGTACACATCACATGTTCATCAGATGCAAATAGGAGCAGCTATAGATCATTTTTTTCAGCTTCTTCATGAGCTACACACCCATCCAGTAGATGTAATGTTCTCCCTATCCAGCTCATCTCCTACTGAGATCTCCAACTGACTCCTCGCAGAACCCCCACTCTTGTAGAACTCACTTACATCATACATGGCCTCACTTAGCCCGGATGCTCGTTTGTACATAACATTTACAGTACACCAAGGGAGTTCACCTTGTGCCGTCCAAAGGGTGGCACTCAGACGGGCAGTGAAGGCAAAACTATATGAGTCACGCATAGAGAAGCAACAGTGTGCCCTCCTTAGGCTGGCGAGACACCCACTGCCTTGTACATTCCATCGGAAGAGCACTTCTATAACACAGTACTGATGCTCTAGGACCGAGAGGAAACACACCACCCCTTTATGAACACCTCAACACACACAAAGCAAGCAGGAGACAGACAAGGAAAGAACAAGTGTAATTGAAAAGGACCACCTGTATAACTCAAACAGAACAAGAAGGGGTTCCAGTTTGGTACCATGTGATAGAATCCCAGAATATAGTCCCTAGACAATTCCCACCCTTAATATTTTCAACATTTTTCTACGTCATGCTTATTGCCTCGGCCGCCACTGGTTCCTCGCGACTCACTGTAGCATGATGTTGAAGCGCCCTCACAGTTCCACAGGGCTCTAGCCGTACACTATTAGCCATGGCTTGTGGGGCACAGTCTTTGCCCACTGCTCGCAGCTACCAAAGCAGACTGAGGTGAGACTGAATGTGAAGCCTCTGTATCAACCAAAGGCCAAGGCTCAGTCCATGTACCAGAAAACACAGGACACATCATTATCAGCCAAACCCACTTCAGTCCCATGTTCTGTAAACCACCTGAATGTGAGTCTTGTGAATCGTCACCAGGTGGTCCCACCTCACTCACACACAACACTACGCTGTGCACACAAGTAAAAAACATGCACATCACCAGTAAGTTCCTCTTCACTTCATAAGATGCCACCTTCTGTACATCATATGAGTGTGAATCACGTGATTCCTCACCAGCCAGTCCCATCTGCTCATGTACTGTATGCCACAGACAGGTCAATCCCCACGAAGGGCGTGCGAAATTCACGTATTTGCTGCAGTGTAATCAAGCATACTTTCCTGAAAAGTTTGCAAAATTAACCACAAACATAGAAAAAGTGACTCCGTCATTTAGGCTCATATTTATACTTTTTTGCGCCGCATTTGCGTCATTTTGTTTTTTACTTAAAAGCGGGGCAAACACAAAATATAATTGTATTTTGTAAGTTTGCGCAGCTTTTGCGTCACAAAATGACGCAAATGCTGCGCAAAAAAAAGAATAAATATGACCTTTAGTGCTCTTTTTCAGAGGCTAATGGCAGGGTAATTACGCAACATGGTATTTTCTGGAATGTCGCGCAACAAGTGTAATAAACAATTCCAGAAATCATATGATTAGGCCAGCGTAATTTACTTTTTACCCGGGCCTAACAATCACCAGTCGATCGTGCTTCGCTGACGGACAGAGTTACATTCTGCACACCTTCGAAGATACCCACACATATTCTCGTCCCTCTCGGAAATGGTTCCCCCACTAGTCGTTAGAGGTGCCAGCTGGTTTTGCACACATTTCGCAAGTTTTCAATATCCATTCATTTGGTATTTACTGAGGGTGCCCCGCTTTCCTTTATCTCTAGTGGTGCAGGCCTTTGCCTACGTGCAGCGAGATAATTTGCATGCTAATCAAAGTCAGCCAAGTCAAAGGCAACATACCAATTCACGCTGCTTCAACGCTTGCACCACAATCACAAGCTGGAAAGTGTATGAACAACTGTTCTCTGCCAGTTTACATTCTGTTTAGTTTGTTTATGCACATTAGCATTCTAGTCGAGAAAAGCGCTCATTTTTCCACAACTATATTTTCCGCTGTACATTTTTTTAGCTTTGAATAAGGACATATGTCACAGTAGCCATGATTTCCATGCAAAACTGAAAATTACTCAGTTACTAATTTGTTTTTACTCTTTTCACACACAAGACATGCTTCTTTCACATTTTGTCTTTAATTTTTGCAAAATTGTCAATCTCACCCTGTCCTTTGTACCTGATACTGAGTCCCTCAATGTGAGTGGCCTGGTACATGGTTTGTATTTTACCCAACATGCAGACTTACCTACATCAGGGATACGGTTATCTCCGCGGTGGAGAGAATCTCGGCATTTACAAGTTGGACCCACAGGGACCACTTAGAAATGAGGGAATACTAGGGTACTTGGTAATCTCGAGTCTGATGCGCCGCCGTAATTCCTCATTCCCCTCCTTACTTTCAGAGATTTCAGTTGTTTCCAGTGTTTCTGAGGATCACACAATTCCGATGGGGCTATTAACTGCGTTTACCCCCATCAGAATTACAACATCGTTGTCATTCACCAGTAACAACGCCTCCTTGAGTTATTTTGCTATGAGCTGGTCCCATCTGCCCAGGGCAAGGAAACATTTAGGCCCATATTTATACTTTTTGATGCAAAACTGCGCTAACGCAGTTTTGCGTCAAAAAAATTAGCGCCGGCTAACGCCATTCTGAAGCGCCATGCGGGCGCCGTATTTAATCAATGACGTTAGCCGACGTTAGCCGCCGGCGCTGCCTGGTGTGCATGAAAAAAAACGACGTACACCAGGCAGCGCCGGCGTAGGGGGATATGGGGCTTGGGCGTCAAAAAATGGGGCAAATCAGGTTGAGGCAAATTTTTCGCCTCAACCCGATTTGCGCCATTTTTTTCGACTCCCAACCCTCATAGAAATGACTCCTGTCTTTGCAAAGACAGGAGTCATGCCCCCTTGCCCAATGGCCATGCCCAGGGGACTTCTGTCCCCTGGGCATGGTCATTGGGCATAGTGGCATGTAGGGGGGCACAAATCAGGCCCCCCTAAGCCTCATTTTTTTTTTTTTAAATGACTTACCTGAACTTACCTTAATGTGCCTGGGATGGGTCCCTCCAGCCTTGGGTGTCCTCCTGGGGTGGGCAAGGGTGACAGGGGGTGTCCCTGGGGGCATGGGAGGGCACCTCTGGGCTCCTTCAGAGCCCACAGGTCCCTTAACGCCTGCCTTTTGCAGGCGCTAAAAAACGGCGCAAAAGCGGCCGTACGTAATTTTTTTTGACCCACCCACTCCCGGGCGTGAATTTTGCCCGGGAGTGTAAATACGGCACACATGCCTCGGAGTCAATTTTTTAGACGTAAACGCCTACCTTGCATATCATTAACGCAAAGTAGGTGTCCACGCAAAAAAATTACGCAAACTCCATGGACTTTGGCGCTAGACGCGTCTAACGCCAAAGTATAAATATGGAGTTAGTTTTGCGGCGGAATTGCGTCAAAAAAAACGACGCAATTCCGGCGCAAACAGAGTATAAATATGCCCCTTAGGCCCATATTTATTCTTTTTGACGCACAACTGCGCCAACGCAGTTGTGCGCCAAAAATTTTAACGCCGGCTAACGCCATTCCAAAGCTCCATGCGGGCGTCTTATTTATTGAATGACGTTAGCCGGCGCTGCGGACTGGTGTGCGTCAAAACAAATGACTCACACCAGGCAGCGCCGGCGCAGGGGAAAATGGAGCTTGGGCGTCAAAAAATAGGGCAAGTCAGGCTGAGGCAAAATTTTGGCCTCAACCCGATTTGCGCCATTTTTTTTGACGCCCAACCCCCATTGAAATGACTCCTGTCTTAGCAAAGACAGGAGTCATGCCCCCTTGCCCAATGGCCATGCCCAGGGGACTTATGTCCCCTGGGCATGGTCATTGGGCATAGTGGCATGTAGGGGGGCACAAATCAGGCCCCCCTATGCCACAAAAAAAAAAAGCGGAAAAAAATACCTACCTGCACTTACCTTTCCTTCCCTGGGATGGGTCCCTCCATCCTTGGGTGTCCTCCTGGGGTGGGCAAGGGTAGCAGGGGGTGTCCCTGGGGGCATGGGAGGGCACCTCTGGCTCCTTCTGAGCCCACAGGTCCCTTAACGCCTGCCCTGACCCAGGTGTTAAAAAACGGCGCCCATGAGGCTGGGCGCCGTATTTTAAGGCCTGCCCCCTCCTGTGCGTCAAAATGACGTCACAGTATTAATATGGGGCACAGGCCTTAAAGTCATTTTGTAGAAGGGAACGCCTACCTTGCATATAATTAACGCAAGGCTGGTTCCCCCTTCTAAAAAATGGCGCACATGGTGGAACTTTGACGCCCGCTGCGTCGGACGTCAAAGTATAAATAAGGGGCAGTGTTTGCGCCGAATGTGCGTCGAAAATTTTGACGCACATTCGGCGCAAACAGAGTATAAATATGCCCCTTAACATCATCTTTTCGTGATGCCATGTGTTGATGACTGCCCCAAACTAGGGAGAGCTGAAGACACACCTCTTCAGAGAACACTACTTTACCACAAAGTCACAGTCGACTTCAACTTTCAGGAGCCAGAGTCACCTCCAGTCACTCGTTGACTGCAGCTTCGCCTTTCACCCTGTACAGTAATTGACTGCCTTTTTGTTACGGTTGTGCAGTAGAAATACCACATACTTACAATACATTAGACGTTTTGCAAGTAAAAAAAAAAGTACATTGCTAAGTGTGGCTCATACCCACAGTTCTCAAGACCAAAGTGCCCAATTTAGTAGTCGTTTAGTGGCTCCAGGCCTGGAACGATGCACTTAATACATAGCTGTCCAGATGCCACGAGGTAGGAGTGAAGATTCTGCTTGGCAGTCATGGCACCTGACAGCTGAACATATACTGCGAGGTGCTTGATCTGCGGATGCTCCAAACAGATGTGCAAAATCTACAAGGATGCGACAACTCATTGGTGTGACGAAGATTGAGGGGGCTTGTTATATTGTGAGAATGTGTTTCTTTAAGGAGCTTTTGGGATTGGAATGCAAGGGATGTAATGTAAGAATGTTGAGAGGAGAAGGACATTCATTAGGCGGTTGAGGAGGAGCTCAGATGTGATGCTAAGAGCTGAATAAACCTTCCTTTATTAATAAATCCTGTTTCTTGTGGACCGGAGTTCTTACAAAATTTGGCGACGAGGATGTGGAAACACCTATCCTGAAGGACATTTACCGTGTGTTCTAAAAGACTGCGTCCTGTTGAGTTGTGCTGATTACTTTGTATCTGGAAGGATTTCCTCCCGCTGGGCATGCTGACAAAGTTTTACTTTGAAGACGCCTGAATGTCGGTAACAATTTTCAACGCTTAAACCTGCGATTACATTGTTTATTTGTTTCACGCTGCGTTAAGAGGAACACGCTCGCGGCTGACTATTGCTTAGCAACGCCGCTGCTTCGCTCTAATTGCTGTCGGCTGTTGTGTGGGCATATTTAAAACACGCTCAAGCGCTCTCGCGCTGACGTGCCTCAGATTTGCATCATACGTGTCAAGTTGTGTGGGCATATCTAAAAGACGCTCAAGCGCTCTCGTCTCTCAGATTTGCATTATCCGCGTGCTGACGTGTTGTTTTTTCTTCCACAAGAGTGTTTCCTCGCCTCACCTTCGCGCTCTTAAACGTTACCGATAGTTGTCGCTGTGCTTCTCGCTTCAAAAGGAAAACAAGTACAAGTACACAAGTGAAATTGAACAAACGACTTCGTTTGTTGTACTCTCCGGTCCTGTGTTTTTTTCACATTTCCAGTTATTCAAAAATGAAGGTGATGGAGATGTGTTCTGTCTCATAGCAGTTTTATTGTTTCTTCTTACTCCTCTTTCTTCTAACACAGAAGAAGAGGTAATAAACGAAATATCTCTAGAGTGTGACAAAACAATAAAGACAGGAACACTAATTCTCAAGAGAGATGCAGTTTGAGCCACCAGCAAAATTTCTGCAAATGAAAGGAGACCCACCCATACCGTGGTCAAGATGGAAGGAAGAATTTTTAACTTATTTGAAGCCCATTGATGAGGAAGGGATGTCCCAGGAAAGAAATAAAAATATTTTGTTACACTGTTTGGGCTCGGAAGGACAGCTTATTTTCAGGACACTTCCACCAGGAGTCCTTCAGGATGATCAAATAGATGTATTTCAGGATGCACTGAGTAAACTGGAAAATAGATTCAAACCTACTACAAGCATAGCATTAAATAGGTTCAAGTTCTATGCTAGAAGCCAACAATTGGATGAGACTTTGAGGAGTTTTTGACAGGTTTACGTGGCCTTTCCATGCATTGTAATTTTGGACCCATTACTGATTAAATGATTAGAGATCAAATTATTGTTCACATCAGGAGCAGGAGAATCCAAGAGCAATTGTGGGTCATGGGTGATCCGAAGTTACAAGATGTAATTAATACCACTAAAGCTTTGGAACAGTCTGAGAAATGGATGAAGTCGGTGCAAGAGACTGAGAAAAATAAGTCGTCGGACATGGATGTGGTTGGAGCGGTTAGTGGTGGTGAATCTACCAGCGATACTATTACAAAGAAGACTACATGGAACAGAAAAGATGACAAAAATGTTAAAATTAACAGACTCTTATGCTATTGTTGTGGCAGTTCTAACCATTTAGCTAATTTTCCGCAGTGCCCAGCAATTGGAAAATAATGTAAAAAGTGTAGAAGAGTAGGGCACTTTGCAAGAGTTTGTAAAGAGGTTAAGAAAGCTGATAGTGATAGCAAGAACAAAATTGCGTGTGTCTGTGAGGACAGAGAGAGAGGTGTGGTGTTGTCTGTCATGAATGACTCCGGGAACAATGAAGGGAATGTTGTAAAACAACCTAAATGTAAAGTTCTTATTGAAGGTCGTGAATTGGAATTTATGGCGAAATCTGGATCCCCTTGGACTATCATCACGTGGGATTATTTCATTCTGAAATTTAGTGAGTTGTGGGATATGTCAAATTTAGCACGTTCTGACATTGTTGCAGAAGGATTCGAGGGTACTGCTATTAATATCATTGGGTGTGTAAAAACTATGATTTATGGTAAGGACCGTTCTGCACAAATCAAAATGTATGTGGCTGAGAGAGGAGTAAATGTGTTAAGGTGGAGAGATCAAGCAGAGTTGGGAATAATTTTGAATCCCAGGGCTCGTGAACCTGTGATGTTGGTCGAGCAAGGTGACAAGGCCAAGTTAGTTGTCTCTAGGTTCCCACATGTGTTTTCTGATACTTTGGGCAAGCTGAAAGATTATAGTCACAGGATTAAATTGAAGGAAAATGCCAAACCTGTAGTGCAAAGGTTAAGGAAAGTTCCTATTGGGGTGTGTGAAGAATTGAAGGATATGTTGTTGGAAATGGTTAAGGATGGAATTATTGAGGAAAGTGAGTCATCTGAATGGGTTTCACCTATTGTCTTGGCAAGGAAATCGGATAATTCATTGAGGTTATGTGTGGATCTGAGAGCGTTGAATGCCAATGTTATAGTCAATTGTCATCCGTTACCCAACATAAATGAAGTGGTTAGTTTGCTTGATGGAGCAAAAAAAAAATCCACACTAGATTTGAGATCAGCATACCATCAAATTGAACTCACTGAAGACTCTAGGCATTTAACTGCTTTTATTACTCCTCAGGGGTTGTTCCAATTCAGGCGAATGCCTTTTGGGTTGGCCTTTGCGGTGTTAGTATTCCAGAGAGCCATGTTTCATTTATTCAAGGACATGGACAAGTTTGTAAAGTGTTTCCAGGATGACGTGTTAATCTATTCTAAAGATGAGGAGGAACACAAGGGGCACTTAGTTAGAGTGTGTGAAGCGTTCAACATGAATGGTTTGACGTTGAAATTGAAAAAATGTTGTTTTTTGCTAAGTCTGTTGACTACCTGGGACACACTGGGGGTCATTCTAAGTCTGGCGGGCGGCGGAGGCCGCCCGCCAGACTTTCCCCACCAAAATACCGCTCCGTGGTCGAAAGACCGCTGAGGGTATTTTGGGATTTGCCCTGGGCTGGCGGGCGACCGCCAAAAGGCCGCCCGCCAGCCCAGGGCAAATCAACCTTCCCACGAGGACGCCGGCTCAGAATTGAGCCGGCGGAGTGGGAAGGTGCGACGGGTGCAGTGGCACCCGTCGCGTATTTCAGGCCCTGATTCTGACCCCGGCGGTCTGAGACCGCCGGGGCCAGGGTCGGCGGGAGCACCGCCGACAGGCCGGCGGTGCCCCGCAGGGCATTCTGACCGCGGCGCTTTGGCCGCGGTCAGATTTGGAAAACCGGCGGTCTCCCGCCGGTTTTCCGCTGCCCTTGAGAATCCTCCATGGCGGCGGAGCGCGCTCCGCCGCCATGGGGATTCTGACACCCCCTACCGCCATCAGACCCGCCAGGAACAGGATGGCGGTAGGGGGTGCCGCGGGGCCCCTGGGGGCCCCTGCAGTGCCCATGCCAATGGCATGGGCACTGCAGGGGCCCCCGTAAGAGGGCCCCACTCTGTATTTCAGTGTCTGCTTTGCAGACACTGAAATACGCGACGGGTGCCACTGCACCCGTCGCACCTTCCCACTCCGCCGGCTCAATTCTGAGCCGGCGTCCTCGTGGGAAGGTTGATTTGCCCTGGGCTGGCGGGCGGCCTTTTGGCGGTCGCCCGCCAGCCCAGGGCAAATCCCAAAATACCCTCAGCGGTCTTTCGACCGCGGAGCAGTATTTTGGTGGGGGAAGTCTGGCGGGCGGCCTCCGCCGCCCGCCAGACTTAGAATGACCCCCTCAGTGTCTGCAAAGCAGACACTGAAATACAGAGTGGGGCCCTCTTACGGGGGCCCCTGCAGTGCCAATGCCATTGGCATGGGCACTGCAGGGGCCCCCAGGGGCCCCGTGGCACCCCCTACCGCCATCCTGTTCCTGGCGGGAGACCCGCCAGGAACAGGATGGCGGTAGGGGGTGTCAGAATCCCCATGGCGGGGGAGCGCGCTCCGCCGCCATGGAGGATTCTCAAGGGCAGCGGAAAACCGGCGGGAGACCGCCGGTTTTCCAAATCTGACCGCGGCCAAAGCGCCGCGGTCAGAATGCCCTGCGGGGCACCGCCGGCCTGTCGGCGGTGCTCCCGCCGACCCTGGCCCCAGCGGTCTCAGACCGCCGGGGTCAGAATCAGGGCCACTGTCTTTGGTTAGGGAGTTGTTCCTAAACAGTCTCTGGTCAAAGCCATTGTCAATGCACCTGCCCCTGATTGTCGAGAAGAACTATTGTCTTTTACAGGACTGTGTGAATATTACAGCAAATTTATTGAAAACTTTGCTACAAAAATGGAACCCTTGAGGGAACTGACAAGGCAAAATGTGGAGTATGTTTGGTCAGAGAGGCAAGAGAATGCTTTTGTGACTGTCAAGAAGGAGATTGCTGGTGCACCTACACTCAAACCATTTAGTGTTCAAGCTCAGTGTGTAGTAACAGTGGATGCTAGCATGTATGGTGTGCTGTCCCAAAAAAGTGGCAGAGATAGGTGGAATGTTACTTTTGCCTCACGCACTTTAACCGATACAGAAAGAAGGTACGCAGTGATCGAGGAGGAACTATTGGCGTGTGTCTGGGCAATCGAGCATTTCCGGATTTACATTTGGAGTTCACTTTTATTCTCCAAACAGATCACAAACCCTTGCTGGGTATCCTGTCCCCAGGTGGAGGATGGAATGCTACAGCCTGTATTGCAAGATTAGTCTCGAAGTTGCAGGAGTATTCCTTCCAAGTAGAATATGTGCCAGGAAAGAAAAATGTAGTGGCAGATTGTTTATCATGTCTTCCTCAGAATGATTCTGATGATCAGGGGGAGTGCGGTTATGGTGACTCTGATATTGTTTCTGTGTTGTCGGAGTTTATTTCTGAAGAATTTAAAGCTATTGAAGAAAGGGATTGGCTCAATAAAGATCAAGGGGATGTGATTTTACAAGAAGTGAAACGATTTTTGAGGATGGGTTGGCCAAGGAAAGAATGCATTCTAGGAGAGATGATGCCTTTCTTTAAGGTAAAAGATGAATTAGAAATCGAAAATGAGCTTGTGTTTAAAGGAGGGAAATGTGCTCCACCAGAAGGTATGCAAGCCACCATTTTGAAGTTGGTACACGAGGGGCATCCTGGCATGTCATCCATAAAAAGGCTGATACGTACTTCTTTTTGGTGGCCAGGTATGGACAAGATGACGGAGAGGGCTGTCAGGGAGTGTGGAGTATGTGTGAGTGCTGACAAGATGTTGAGGACAGTGCCAACCCCATTGCGTCCTGTGCAGTGGCCTGAATCTCCTTGGCAAAAGTTGGGTTTTGATATTTCTGGTCCGTTTTTGTTTTTGCCTTACGAGGCTAGGTTTGCTTTGGTGTTAGTGGACTATTACTCTAAGTGGCCTGAAGTGAAATTGGTACCACATGTCACGACGGCGGTTGTAATTGAGTTTTTCAAAGAAGTGTTTGCCAAAGAGGGATATCCAGAGACGATAGTTTCGGACAATGGTGTCCAATTGGTGTCTAAGGAAATGCAAAAATTTCTTAAGTATTGTAATATTAAGCATGCCACTACTTCATTATATGAACCACAAGAGAATGGACAAGTTGAGAGATTCAATCGGGTTTTGAAGGAGTGTATTTCGTGGGCACGTCGTTTTGGTGGGTCATGGAAAGAGAAAGTGCGATAGAAATTATGGTATTATCGTATCACTCCTCATAGTACCACAGGAGTTAGTTCGTTTAGGTTACTGAGGGGCAGGGGTCCTGTATCCTAACTCTGTCCACGGTGGTTTAAAAATAAGCAAAGAGCATGAGAGCGTTGATGTGGAAAGGATAAAGGATCATGTGAGGTTGAAGCAAGAGAAGAGCAAGGAGGTGTATGATAGGAAGTGGAGAGTTAAAGATTCCAACTTTGTTGTAGGAGATTGGGTCAGGGTAAGGAATCCCGGGTTGATAAGGAAAGGTATGTCTAGATTTGGTAAGCCCATGAAAGTGTTAAGAATGTTCAGGAAAAAAGTGGTTACACAAGATGGTAAAGTTTGGAATGTGAGTAAATTGGCTAAGTGTTTTCCAGAAGTTGGGGAAACTCAGAATGGACACCCTGATGTTCCGGGAACCATTGTGTGCCAAAGGGGTGATGAGCCCGTTCCTGAGGATGGAAGCCTGAATGGTGCATGTACTGGAATATAGGAGAGTGAGATTCCAGATGGAGTTGATTGCGGAGAGATGGATGAACTGTATGTGGTGGAGGAGAGTCGGAAGGAGGGTTCTATAGCCTCAAGAGTAAAGCTTGAATGTCGTTCCAGGAAAAGGTCTACTCGTTTGGTGGACTACTTGTGAATAAGAAGAATTGCTGTACATTAATTATTCTTATTGTATTTTGTATTGTTTTATTTGTTTGTTTGGTTGTTTAGTTTGTTTAAGGGGGAAATGTGTTATATGGTGGGAATGTGTTTCTGTAAGGAACTTTTGGGGTTGGAATGCAAGGGATGTAATGTAAGAAAGTTGAGGGAAGAAGGGCATTCGTTAGGCATTTGAGGAGGAGCTCGGACGTGATGCTAAGAGCTGAATAAACCTTCCGTTATTAATAAATCCTGTTTCTTGTGGACCGGAGTTCTTACAGGGGGCCTGCAAAGTACAGGGGTGGTGCACCCTCCTGAGTCACTCCGGAGCTCTAAGGGCAAGTCACTGTGCTGAGGAGGCCCTGGAGCCCGGGGGCTTTGGGGGTCTTTGTTACATCACTGCAACATCTCATAGGACATGCCGTCCATTGCTCCAGTGATAGTTTAGGTATCCACATGTTCCCAGAGTGTAGCCACTATACTAGTTCCAGCTGGCACTCGTGAGATGGTTGGGACAGACACGGGCTACTGTGTGAGTGCTGGACTCACTCTGAGTTCAAAATGTTGTGTGAGTGAGTGACGAGCTGACCTCAGGTAGTCTTTGTTTCTTGCAGAAAGGGGGGACTTCCTTGCTCTGGACCTCGGAGGGACGAATTTCCGAGTGCTGCTGGTGCAAGTGAGGAGCAGGGAGGAAGGCGGCATGAGGATCCTCAGTGAGGCCTACAAACTTCCGGAGGCAGTGATACAAGGCACGGGTACCCAGGTGAGGATGGAAGTTACCCTTGCCTTGGCTCTCCCTTCGTTCTTAAAGCTGCACGCATCCCGTCAGGGCTGAAGCACTAGATTACTCCACCCAAGGAGGCTGTAGATCTCACAGGATTACTATATTGATATTGGCTAATATTCTGTATTGTCCCGTTCTTCTTATCATTTGTCAGGTCTGATTTAATTTAAGGATTTTGAATATGTTAAGCGCCCTTTCATGTTTTACCCTAATCTGGATATACATAAGACAAATACTCCTATTCCCTCTATAGTGTTAATTATTATTGTTCAATCTGTACAGTTCATCATTGTTGTTCAAATTGTTGTTCAAAATGTTAATGGGTCTGACGTATAGAAAATCGAAAATAAATAAACAAATAATTACATTTTTTGGCATCTGTCAGGAGGTCACAGTAAATAGGTGCAAGCCATGGGCTGGATAAGTGACAGTGATATTGCGAGGAGACAGTCCCCCACCTCATCCATCAATCAGTGTTCTTGTATAGCCCGTCAAGGTCTCAGGGTGCTAGGGGAGTGCAGATGCAGTTCAGTCGAAGAGGCAGGTGTTGTATTCCTTCTTAAATTGAGGCAGTGAGGGTGATTGCCTGAGCTTTTGTGGAAGAGCGTTCCATGTTTGCATAACAAGGTAAGAGAAGGATCTTCCTCAGGCTGAGTTCTTGCATATCCTTGGGGTGGTGACCAGGGCCAGTTGGACAGAGTAGAGGACAGGAAGTGGTTGAGGTATGCAGGTCTGATGTTGTAGGCGTGCATGAGGGGCTTGAAGGTGATTCTTTTGTTGAGTGGGAGCCAGTGAAGGTCTCTCAGGTGAGCGGCGATGTGGCTGTGGTGGTGAATGTCCCAGGATGAGTCTGGCCAAGGCGTTCTAGATTCTCTGCAGTTTCTTTTGGAGTTTGTGGGTGGGGTCGGCATAGAGTGCATTGCCGCAGTCTAAATTGCTGCTGCTGAGTGCCTGAGTGGGTATTCTCCTGGACCTGATGGGGATCCATTTGAAATTCTTTCAGAGCAGGCGGAGCGTGTGGAAACAGGAGGATGAGATGATGTTGATTTGGTGGTTCATTGAGAGCAAGAAGTCAAGGATGATGCAGAGGTTGCGTGCATGGTCGATAGGTGTGAGGGGGTTCCGAGCACTGAGGGCCACCAGGAGTCGTCCCAGGCAGAGGAGGTGGAACCCAGGATGAGGACCTCGGTTTTATCAGTGTTGAGTTTGAGGCAGCTGTCCTTCACTCAGGTGGCGTCTGCCTTCATTCCGTTGTGGAAGTTGTTTTTTAGCGGCTGTAGGCTCGTTGGTGAGGGAGAGGTTCAGCTGGGTGTTGGCATAGGAAACTATATTGAGTCAGTGGTTTCTGATGATGCTTGCAAGTGGGGCCATGTAGATGTTGAAGAGGCTGCTGCTTAGAGAGGAGCCCTGTGGAACTCCACATCTGATCTCTGTCGGTTTTGAAGAGAACAGTGGGAGCCTGACTCTCTAGGTTCAGTCCATAAAGAATGAGCGGATCCACTCTAAGGCTTTGCCATGAATGCCGGTGTTGTGGAGTGTAGAGCAGAGGGTGTGATGGGAGACAGTGTTGAAGGTGGCGGAGAGGGCTGTGGTTTGGCCTCGGTCGAGGAGAGTGCGGATGTCATCTGTTGCGGTGAGGTGTGCAGTCTTGGTGCTCTGGTTGCTTCTGAAGCCTGATTCGGAGGAGACGAGGGTGTGCTGGGTTTCCATGAGTTCAGTGAGTTGGGCATTGATGACCTTCTCAATGACTTTGGTTAGAAAGGGGAGCAGCAAGATGGGTCTGTAGTTTTTGAGGTCCATCCGGTTGGCAGAGGGATTTTTTTTCAGCATAGGGGTTGATTTCTGCATGTTTCCAGTCTTCCGGGAAGGTGGTGGATTCAATGGAGCAGTTGAAGGTGCAGCAGAGTTCGGGGCGATGATGGCTCTGGCTCTGTTGATGATGTGGTGGGGGAATGGGTCAGAGGGAGCTCCGGAGTGGATGATTTCCATGATCTGTATAGTGTCATCGGTGGAAAGGGTGGTCCAGTTGAGCAGGGTTTCCTGGGAAATGTAGCCTTTAGGTGCAGTGGTTGCAGGTGTGATGGATGGGTCTTGAGGTGTCGTAGATGTCTGAGATCCTGCAGTTGAAGAAGGTGGTGAGGTTGCCAGAGGTCTTGGAAGGAGGGATGTCTGTGGTGTCCGTGCTGGATTTGGTGAATTATTTGATCACAGTGAAGAGTTCTTTGCTGTTGTGTGCATTGGCATTGATGCATTCCTCTATGGCTGTTTTTTTTGCAGTTGTGATGAGGTAATGGTGTGTGGTGACAGCAGTTTTGAAGGCTGCGTGGTCAGCCGGGGTTCTGCTGCTCCTCCATCTTCTCTCGAGCTGACGATAGGTGTGCTTGGACTCTTGAAGGGTGGGGGAGAACCAGCTGGCTTTCTTTGAAAGCTGTTTGTCGGAAGGTTTCCTGAGGGGAGCTAGTGTGTTGGCGCAGTCAGAGATCCATCAGTGGAAGTTGCGTGCTGATGTGCTGGCATCTGTGGTGGCGGGCGGTGGTGTTTGGTGAGGGTGGTGCTGAGTTGGTTGTTGGAGACCTTGTTCCAGATTCTGCATGGGTAGCGGTGGGCGCAGTGGTGTTCGGTGGGTTTCGTGAAGGAGAAGTGGATGCAGTGGTGGTCGGTCCAGTGTAGTTCGGAGGTGTGGGTGATGGAGATGTTGTTTCATGTGGAGAAGATGGGATTGAGCGTGTGTCCTGCTGAGTGGGTTGGGAACTTGACCAGTTGTTTGTGTCCCAGGGTGGTAAGGTTTACTGGTAGGGATGATGTGTTGTGGTCGTTGAAGTTGTCCAGGTGGAAATTGAGGTTGCTAAGGAGGATGTAGTTCGTTGAGGTGAGAGCTTGATGTGCGATGAAATCGGCTATTGATCCACTAAAGGGGGGATGGGGTCTCCAGGTTCTGTAGGCAAGGGGGCCACAGAGGGTGGCGGTCAGGCTGATCTGGGTCTGGATGTGGAGGAGCTCTATATCGTGTGAGTGGTCGTCAGAGCTAGTTGTGAGACAGTGGGCGTTTTTGTGAATGATGGCAATGCCCCTCCCGGCTTATTGATGCGGTTCTTGTGAATGATTCTGTAGACTTCTGGAATGGCGGTGGTGATGTCCGGGGCCAAGGTGGGGGTCACCCAGGTTTCCGTGAAGAAGACGATGTCTGGAGAGATGGAGTTGAGCAGGTCCCAGATCTCCACTGTATGTTTGATGAGGGAGTGGGCATTGAGTTGGATGCAGCTGATATGGCCAGGTCCAGTATTACAGGGGTGTGTGGTTGGTGGGTCTGGTGTGTGGAGTCAGGGGAAGGTGCAGTTGCTGCAGGTGAATGGGCTTTGGTTGTCCATAGGCGTTGCAAGGTGGCAGGCGGTGGATTGTCTGGTGTTGAGGGCATGGTGGATGCTGGTGTCGTAGCGTTGAAAGGTGTAGGGAGCAGGGTCCGTGGCGCTGGGCGCGGTCCGGCCGCAGACATGTGCACATGTGCTAGCCTTTGGCGCACCAGCAGCATGTCCACTGCGTGCGGCTATCCAGCTGGGAGGTGGAAAGCAGCGCTGAGAGGGGGAGGCGGCAGGGACGGGCAAGGGCAGAAAGGGGAGAGGGATGAAAGAAGAGCAGCAGAATAATAATGGAAAAATGCAAAGGAAAATGCCAAAAAGGCTAGAGAATAGAACAAGAGATACAGAGATACAGGGGAAAGAGTAAGAGCAGAGACGGACTCATCACTGGGCCACCAGGGACGAAGTGCAGGCATCCCCCCACAACGTCACAGAGTTGACTGGAAAACAGGTGCATAAAAACAAGAGAACCCATGGCATGAGGGTGACTTCTAGGGTTGTAGTAGCCCTGTGGTCAGGAAAGTCTGGAGAATGGAGGGAGTGAAGAATTCCAGCATTAGTAGAACTATGGAGATTTGAGGGCTTTAGAGTTTGGGCATGCTTTGTATTGAGGCCACGGGCCCTAAGGATGGTGGGCTCTGCAGGAGAATGGATATCTCTTCATATTTGCTGAGTCCATAGTTGGCAGACTATCAGAGAACTCGGGAGGTTCTGAGGCCCCTCTGGTAAGACTCTGGGTCAGAGAACTTAAGGTTAAATTGAAATTTACTTATATAGCACATACTTTAGTGTTCTATCCATATCAGAGGCAGCTTGAAGTTGGGGCCTTTTTGCTTTAGGAGACGCAGTAGTTTGGAGGACTTTTCCCATGGGAGGATTTCAAAGTTTGGCAGACTTCTAGCACTGGAGGACCAGAGGAGCTGAGGCGGTCTTCATGGTTGCAGATTGGGTGCTCTTACCATAGAGATTTTTAAGGCGTGTGGCTCTTACCATTGTCTGATTCCAGAGGATTTAGGACTCTTAATGTGGGACGTTCTGGAGCATTGGATGCTTGTGTGTGTGGAGGTGCTGGAGTTGAGTCGTGTCTTTTGATACCTATGGGGTTTAAGAACCCTAAGGTTGGAGGCTGCGTCTTTGCGGCAGGAGTGAGTGCACTGATCACACAGAACTGCTGGCTTCAAAGCCACCTTTTCATGGTAATGCAGAATCTGTGTGCATGGGACTAACAACGGACTTTTATCCTCTCTTCAGCTCTTCGATCACATAGTTGACTGTATCATAGATTTCCAAAAAAGCCAAGGATTACTGGGAAGAAAGCTGCCTCTAGGGTTCACGTTCTCCTTCCCCTGCAAGCAGACAAGATTGGATGAGGTAAGGATGGAAGATCAAACAAGATTAGGTTTTGGGAGCATCTGTCCTTGGGCTTGTTAGCGCTCCAGTTTTCTTGCAGCGCACAATGCTTTTCAACTGGATTTTATGATTTGGTTATTGCTGCAGCACAACACACAGTACTGAGAGTGTCTACGTGTTTCCTCTGTGCAGCAGCAAAATACGTAATATCCCCAGTTTCTGCTATAGCATAGTGCATGTCTGCTACCTACACATACCTTACGGCATCAACACATCACAGAGTACACTAGAGTATTGAGAAATTCTGCCCGTGCTGCCGCTAAACAGTACTCCTAGTAAGAGTGCATGCCCTCAGTGCACAACCCGTAATACAGCCAGCACACGTACTTGCCCCGTATGCTGCAGCAAAGTGAACAAAACTCCAGAGGACCCGTGTATTCCCTCATTGCTGCTGCATGGAACACAACAATCTCAATACCCGTCTCCAGGATGCTGCAAAATAGTACCCAATACTTCAGGCACCAGAGCATCCCCTTGGTGCATCAGCATAGATCACAGCCCTCTCGAAATATGTCATTCCCTCATTGCTGCTGCATGGAACACGACAGTCTCAATACCCATGACTGCAGGATGCTGCAAAATAGTACCCAATACTTCAGGCACCAGAGCATTCCCTTGGTCATCAGCATAGATCACAGTTCACTCAGAAGATGTCCTTCCTTCAATGCTGCAGCATGGAACACAACAATATCAATACCCATGTCTCCAGGATGCTGTAAAATAGTACCCAATACTTCAGGCACCAGAGCATTCCCTTGGTGCATTAGCATAGATCACAGTCCACTCAGAAGAGATCATTCCCTCAGCGCAGCTGAATACTTTCAGTGCTGCAGTATAGTGCACAGCGTTCTCAGTACCTGAATGTTCCACCAGTGCTGCAGAATAGGGCCCAATACCAAGGGTGCCTTAACCTTCCCTCAGTATTGCAGCATAGTACACAATGCTCTCCCAGGGACTTCACGTTGCTTCAGTGATTTACTGTGGGACACAATACAGCTGGTACTCGCTTAGTCCCTTGATGCTGCAGCATACCGTATAACACCCCCAGAGCCTACGCATCCCCACAGGGCAGAAGAATGACGCCAAGTACTTCAGATATACGTACAATACTCAATGCTACAATGAAAGAAGTAATATCTAGGTGCCTGGGTCTTTCCTGGGTTCTGCAGCACAGCCTGCTTTGTTGCCAGTACCTCTCCCCTCCCTCTATGTTGGGGCCGAACAAATAAAACCTCCTTAGTACTGCAGCACAGAACACAATACCTGCAATGTCGACGCACCCGTCGGTGCCACAACATAGTACACAGTACTCTGGGTACCGGAGCATTCCCTCCGCCTTTGTACTCTAGTACTGGGCACAATAATCCCAGTATGTGCGTATTCCCGCAGAGATAATGCACCGTCTGTGCTGCTTTATAGTACACTGTACCTTTAATACCTTCACATCCGCTCCGTACTGCAGCATGGTGCACAACGCCCTCAGTACCTGTGCATTACCTCATTTTCCTGCATGGTACACTATTTACATGTTCATGCACATAACCTAGGTGCTGCAGTATACGACACAGTGGTCGCCACACTTGTACATTCATTTAGTGCTGTAGAATAGTACACAATACTCTGGACACCGCCACATTCCAGAGTGCCGCAGCACATTACTCGCAGTCCCCATACATTGTCAGCGCTGCACTGTAATACACAATACTCCTACTAGTTATACAGACCCTCCATGTAGCATCATAGTGCACAATACTCTCAGTACCTGTGTATTTTACCAGTACTAGAGCCCAGCATACAAATCTGAAGGTTTCTTTACAATTCCTCTGTCCTGCAGCATAAAACATAATATTCCTGGTACCTTGCCGCAGTATGGTTCACAATAAACCTGACACTTGCAGACTCTCTTAATAGAGTAGCAAACCCTGTGATACTGCCACTACCCCCGCATCCTCTCTAACTTGCCACACACAAAACGAAAGTGTAATTGATTGTGCATTCCCTCGGTGCTGCAGTATGGTAGAAATACTGTCCGTGCCGCAGAATTTCCCAGTCGGAAACAGCATATCCCTGCTTAATGAAGTATGGTGATTTCAGCCGCACACTGTTGATGAGCAGAACACACGGATGCAGATGTGCCAGCCCACACGGGTTCCTTCACACGGCCTTCTGCTGAAGGGCTGACATCACACAGGGAGCTGGAAACTCCTGCAGAGGGCATTTTTGCCGTTCGTGTGAGGGGGCTCTGAGGAGCTAGCATGCGTCAAGGTTTTTAAAACCTCACCAGGATGTCGGCGACAGCCTCAGAGGCTTTTATGATTTGATTTTGGGAGAGGGTCAGCTGAGGCAGTTCTGGGCTATAAGTCCCACCCCGCCCATGGTTGGCCAGGTGGTAATGGGCAAGTCCCACCCCTTTAAGGGCCCGCCTTCTCTGACACTAAAATACTTTTTAACGTAGGCAGCTCTGCAACGAAACAACAGTGACTGAGATTACATCAAAGTGAATGCGACCAGTGAATAGGAACTAGTGTGATTCCACTGAAATGTAGGAGACCAATGAAGATGAACAGATTAAGGGCTGTATTTATAGACCCCTAGCGCCACAGGAGCGTCACTTTCTGTGGCGCTCCGCACAGCGCTGTATTTACAAGGTGGAGTTAAGCCACTTTTGGTGGCTTAACGCCACCTTGTAAATACGGCCACTTCCCACGCAGCACTGTGCGTGGAAGGGGCGTGCACTGGGTGTTGCTGTGATCGTGCCACAGCAACACCCATTGCATTTTGATGCTGCCTCAGATTTCTGAAGTTTCATAAACCTGATGCAGCGCCAAAATCTAACGCCACCCACAGGGGTGGCGTTAGCAGGGTACAACGAGGAGGAATACTTTTATTCCTCTTGTTTTTTTTCTTTTTTAAAGTGTGCTGCATTCTGTCGCACGAAAAGGCAAAATGTCAGAAATTATTGTTTATGTGCGGGAAGGTGTCCTTCCCGCGCACAAACAATCACACCCATCAACACAGACATCCTCACACGATGGTGCAAGGATGCCTGCGTTGGCAGCTAAATTTAGCGCCAGCACAGGGGGAAACACAGGGGTGCGCCGTATTCCCTTAAATACAGCGCATCCCTGCATTTCTGAAGTGACGCATCACGGCGCTGCCGATTTTGGCGCAGCACTGCGCTGTGCCACTTTTCTTAAATCTGGCCCCTAGACTTCATTCCCTTGTATGAGTCTATTGAAGTAGGACTGACTGACACTCTTTTGAAGTTTACTAGGCCGGTGATGTAATGTGAGTGACGCTCCACTGAAGATCAAAAGGCCAATAATTTGGTAAAGAGTGATATTACTGAGGTTTATTAGTTCAGTGAAATGCGACGAGTGGGGACATTTTGTAGTATGTAAGGCCATTCATGTGTCAGTTTGTGAGGCACCATTCAAGTCCAGAGAGAGGTGAACTGTGGGTGGATGAATGGGACAATTTGTGGTATATGAGGCCACTGAAATAAGGCATGCACAGCTCCATTGATGTGTGTGTTGTTTCTGATGTGTTAAGGTGTTTGCATCTCAGTAGTGAAGAGTGATTGTTCAGTGCATCCCAGACACACGGAGAAGCTTGATGAGTGATCCTTGTGTTGTGTTTTCTGAATTCAGAGTCTGAGCCTCAGTGTCCAGTCATTCCATTATTGCTGTTAAATTTCATTGAAATTCTTTAGTCATGGTCTCTTCTTCTGTCCACTATGCACTGCGATCTTCTGTAGGCATTCCTCATCCACTGGACTAAGGGATTCAAGGCATCGGACTGTGAGGGCCGCGATGTCGCTGAGCTGCTGCGTGATGCAGTACGCCGGAAAAAGGTACTCTTTGAACATGGACTTCGTCTACTTCCCCCAATTTACGTAGCTGCTAAAGTAGAACCTGTTTCCCATCCATACTTTTGAGCTCCATTGATTGCATAATAGATTACATCAATATAATACACACGAATTGCACATAATTCAGAATTTCATGATTTTCAGTCTGTTGATCCTAAAATATAATGCAATTAGAATTTCTTCTGCATTTCCCATCATTTTGATCTGTACTGGCTTGCATAATTCTGCAATGTATGAATTTTCAGAACTTCCAATACTTGGAATCCCAAATTTGAGATATCTGTTAATTTACAACAATTCCGATATTCATGAATGTGACACAGTTCTGATGTCAAGTCATGTGACACCATACTGATCCAAGAGTGTGTTGGAATCCCAATGCTTCTTATGTTATTTCCATACTTTTCTGATATTTGTAAATTTACCACTATTCCAATATGCATGAATATGATACTTTTCTGATGTCCATTAATGTGACACCATACTGATACAAGAGTGAGTATGAATGATAAACTATGTTGATCACCATGAATTTCACGTCATAAGTATTCTTTGTACATTTCACAGGTCCATGAAATTCACACTACCCTAAACTTGATGAGCGTAATAAATATTCAATCACTGTGTATTTCGTTGCACTATGCACTTCCTTAAATGTTACACCACACTTTTCTTCATACATTCTATATAGTTTTGATCTCCCCAAATTTTAAAACAATCTTATCTCATTGAGTATCACATGAGATCCATGAATTGTACACCGTTCAGATCTGTAAGAATTTAATATAATTATGATCACCACTAATGCCTTAGTTTTACTCACGCCACCCCTGTCTAATGGTCATTTCAGTCTTACTGTGCTCTTTTGGTATGGAGTGGGGAACTAATGGTCAGAACACTGTGAAGATGGCAATGCCTGACAACACATATGGCCCCCCTCCTGGAGCCATTAATGGCCCTGAGGACCGCCAGCCCCAAGAGCCGGCTTCCTATATCCCAAGGTGCCCACCCTCAGACACAGATGTTTGCTTTCACTCGGCGGGGGCTGTGACAGTTCCTGTCAAGCAAGAGCAAGCAGCATTTTTTGCTATTCCCTGTGTGCAGCAGCAATGCCAGCTCCTGCTGGCGATGGGGACTGGCAGGGACCATGGGCACATTGAGGCTCCCACCGCAGTCCCCAACAGCACACACTGGGTGCCCTGGGTGGGTCCAGGGTACCCAGCAACAAGTGGCTGGGCTCCTGGGGATGGGTTTTCCCAGGGACAAATCAGACCTGGGAGGCCCCCCACCCCTTCAATTATTGATTGGACCACAGGGGATTGGGTACCTGGGGCCAAAATCGACCCAGGGAAGTGGGCTGAGTAGGAGCCAAAATTAGCCCAATTAGGGGGCCACATGGCCCTCCCTCTCCTTCCACTTATTGGCCAGGTCCTGGGGGTGGGGTCCCAGGGACCAAAATCAGCGGGGCGCATAACAACATTTGGAATAAAATTAGTGATGCGAAAACTGCATGGCGGGGTGCGAGTAATAGTTACCTTAGGACATGAGTTATAGTTTCTTGAGATAAGTATAACTATACCTGTTGAATTTTTATGGTTTTGTGCATATAAAATATGAACCTAACTATAATGTCCCTGTAACAATTGTTTAAATAAATATATATGTATATATATATCGCCACTATGTACTTATAGTTAGGACCTAGTTATTTGCTAATAACTTTGGTGCTGTATGATGAACCTTCAGAAAAGTTTCCAAAAAAGAACAGACATCACTTCAGTTGTTGTCTGGACAGTTTCGGCGTGATCCATCAAACAGGGGCCAAGAAAAAGGGAGGGTCCCAAAACGCATTTTCCCCATTCATTTTGCCATAGGGATTTTGAACAGCAATATCGCTGAAACCACTGAATGGAATTACACCAGATTTGACAGAAGGATAGCTCTTGGTCTAGAAAGAGGCCTGTAGGAAGCTGCCCTGGTGGTTGGTGAGTACCTATGGTATTATCACCTTATACCAGGTATCCCCTTATTAGTGAAGAGTAGGCAGTTCCTACAAGCCAGGCTCTCTAGAGGTAGCTGCGGATGAGCAGCCAAGGCTTATCTTGGAGACATGCGAAGCTCATGCACACAGCACTCACACAAATGAAAGAACCACACAATGTTACCAAAAATAAAGGTATGTTATTTTAGTGACACAGGTACTAAAATGACTACATAGGCAATACTCCAATAGGAGGTAAGTAATCACACTATATATGTACAGTAGCAATCAGAAATAGGCATAAAAAGCAATAGAAAACAGTGAAATGCAATAGGCATTAATGAAGGCCTGGGGGTGGGACCAAACCATATACTAAGAAAGTTGAATGTGAAAGTGGGGTCCCCACCCAAAGAAGTGGAATTGGTAGATGGGGAACTGGAGGAACTAGGAAACCTCAACAGTAAGTACCAGAGTGCCACCCCATGACCAGGAAGAAAGGTGTAAGTTACTGGATTTCCCCCAAACTACCAAAAGGACTGAAAATAAGGATAATGCAACACACAGATAAGACTGCAAGAAACCAGTTTTGGATTTCTGAAGAGGAAGAACTGAAAGGGAAGGGGACCAAGTCCAGATCTCGATGAAGTGTCTGGCCATGGCAGGAGCCACTACCTACCCGTCTGTGGTTGGAGAAGTTAGTCGACGGTGGAACGAAGACGGTCAGGAATTCAGCCCTGGAGTTGGTGAAGAGTTCCTGGGGGATGCAGACAATGTCCCACGTCAGAAGGAAGGTTACAGTCTGTCTGTGGCATGGAAAAGCCAGCAACAAGCTTTGGCAAAGGCAAGAGTCAAAGTAGACAAGGGGCTGCCGGGGACCAGCAAGGGCCAGGAGGACTCAACCCATGGGGGGAGTCTCAGGTGATCCTTAGCAGGGCAGAGAGTTCACAGAAACAAAGGCAGCCTCCACAGAGGACCCACAGACAAGTGCCCAGGAGTCAAAGAGCGGGAGGGAGTTGGGGCTCCATGGATCCTGAAGATCCCTTGGAGGCAATGCCAATAAGCCTTGGTAGCTGCAAGAGGCCGGGTACGGGGGATACTGTCCTGTGCGGGAAGGCAAGTTCTTACATTCACCAAAGCTGGACAGCTGGCAGAGAGGACCAAAGGGACCACTCCAGAGTACCACTCGTCATGCAGGATCCACATAGATCAGGATGAGAGAAGATCCATGCAGCCCATCGTCATTGTAGTTTGTGCCTGCGGATGCAGGGAAGTGACTTCTTCACTCCAAGGGAGATTCCTTCTTGTGCAGACTGAAGGCATGCTGCCCTCAGAGGATACACAGCCGGGTAAATATTGCAGTTGCTGGAAGGAGCCAGAGAAACAATGTTGCAGGTCAATGTCTTTGCTGCCACTGCAGATTGTAGGTTCCTGTGAAGTCCAGTTGTGGTTCCAGTGGCCAGAAGTTGAAGTAGATGTTGCAGAGGAGTCCTGCTGTAATCTTGCAAGTCAAATCTGAGGACCCACCCCAGAGGGAGACCCAAAATAGCCCTGGAAGGTGGATTGGTTACCAAGCCAAGTGACCACCTATCAGGAGGGGGCTTTGATGTCACCTGTCTGACCTGGCCACTCAGATGCTCCCAGAGGCCTCTGCCCACATTGGATTCAAGACGGCAGAATCAAGGGATCCTCTGGAGGAGCTCTGGGCACCACCTCGGGGTGGTGATGGACAGGGTGCCAAATGTGCCCTTCAAAGCATACCAGTGGCTTGGGAGGCTACCCCTCCAAAGCCATGTAACACCTATTTCCAAAGGGAGAAGGTGTCACCCCCCTCTCCCAAAGGAAATCCTTTGTTCTGCCTTCCTGGGATGAGCTGATCAAGCAGCAGGAGGGCAGAAACCTTTCTGAGGGGTGGCAGCAGTGTAAGATGCCCGTAAAACCCCAGAAAGCTAGTAGGAGCAATGCTGGGGGTCCTCTAAGGAGCCCCCAGAGTGCCTGGAATCATATAACAAATATTGGCAACAGTATTGGGGAATGATTCCAACATGTTTGATACCTAAAATGCCTAGGTTTGGGGTTACTGTTATGGGGCTGGACATAGGTAGTGACCTATGTCCAGTACACCCCTAAAATGGCATCCTCACACTCACGAAGTCCAGGAAAATGGAGCTGGAGTTTGTGGGGGCACCTCTGCTCATGCAGGAGTGCCCTCACACACAGGTACCTGCACCCTGCCCTCTGGGCTAGGAGGGCCTACCATAGGGGTGACTTACAATGACCTGTTGCAGTGACCTGTAGTGAAAGCGGTACCTGCACCCTTTCACGCAGGGTGCAATGGCAGGCCTGCAGATACATTTTGCATGGGCTTCCCATGGGTGGCATAAATACATGCTGCAGCCCATGGGGGACCCCTGGTGCCCCAATGCCCTGGGTACCTGGGTACCTGGGTAACATATACTAGGGACTTATATGGGGGCACCAGTATGCCAAATGTGGGGTGTTTGTGGTCCAAGCAACTAAGTTTAAAGGGAGAGAGCATAATCACTGGGGTCCTGGTTAGCAGGATCCCAGTCAACACAGTCAAACATACTGACAACAGGCAAAAAGTGGGGTTAACCATGGTAAAAAGAGGGTACTTTCCTGCAAGGCCTTTTTGTTATTTGGTATAAATCCGTTCAGTAGTTTTCTAGTTATTAAATGAAAACCAAATTTGTATATAGGGACATGGATCCTCCTAGGGTCCTCCCCGGGTCCTCCGCGGATTTGGAAAAAAAGCAAGGCCCTAGTTGGCTGGCTGCAACCTGACAGAAAAGTTGTGGCCGCCATTTTGTTTCTCACATTGCCTGGTGGGTGGGAAAAACAGTGTAAAACATATCTAAGGGGTCAGGATACAGGTATCCTGACCCCATAGGACACATACAGGTATCCTGACCCCATAGGACACATGGAGGGGTCTCATGGGCAAAAAATTGCCCTTTTTTTTCCACAGACCTGCGGATTCAAGGGTCCTCCTCGGTTCCTGGGGAAAAGCAAGGCCCTGATTCGCTTGCGTCAACTTGACACACACATTATTGTGTGTGTTAAGAAAACCATAGAAATTCACTAAAAAAACACGCAGGTTACAGGGACGTCATAGTTAGGTTGACGTTTTACCCATACAAAAACATAGGCAAGATTTAAGAGGGTTTAGAGCCTCCTTGCGTCATATTAGTGTCATTTTTTTACGCTAATTTGGCCCAACGAGGGCGAAATCGCTGCACCAGATTTTCAAAGTTGCACAATGCATGCATTGCACCACCTTGTAACCCCTTGCGATACATTATGCCTGCGCCAGGCATAATGTATACAAAGGAGGTGTTCCCCGTTGGGGGGGGGCTAAAAAAATTGTGCAAAGAAATCAAAAAGATTTCTTTGTGCCATTTTTTGCAGCATTTTTAACGCCTGCACAGAGCACATGGTGGCATTAGGGAGAGCGCTAAGGGGTGCCAGAAAAGTGGTGCGGCAGTAGTTGCAGGGCCACTGTTCTTAAATTAGACCCATAGAAATTTCAGCAGTTATAGTTATACTTATAGTTATACTGAAGAAACTATAACTCGTGCTGGAAAGTAACTTTAGGCAGGAGTTATAGTTTCTTACCATAAGTATAACTATTAGTATATCTATAACTGCTGAATTTCTATGTGTTTGTACGGGTAAAACATCAACCTAACTATAACGTCCCTGTAACCTTTGGTTTTTCAGTGGATAGACAGATAGATTGATAGATAGATAGATAGATAGATAGATAGATAGATAGATAGATAGATAGATAGATAGATAGATTTCGCCTATGAACATTTCTCTCCAACCAAAGGGCAGTAAGATGGACAGTAATGGGTGGCTGCAGGTAGTTGATTGGTTCTCGTTAGTCTCTTATTGTGATTGTTTGTTGGCTAATATGGCCTTTTAACCCAGGTAGTTAATGTATCCCTGTTTTAATCTGATCCCCAGAGCATTGAGCTGGATGTGGTGGCGATAGTGAACGACACAGTGGGGACGATGATGTCATGCGGTTATGAGTGCCCGAGGTGCGAGGTTGGGCTCATTGTTGGTAAGTTAAGGGATATGGCATCACACACTGCAGGTTTTGGAGATTCTTCATTGGCTCCTTAAGATGCAAACGTCAAGAGTGTTTAGGCAGAAACCTTTCTCCCTGTAAGGTGTGTAGGAAGCAGTTGCAGTTGTTTTTTTAAATACCTTTCTTGTCATTGATTTTTGTGCAGAGCAACCATTAAACATTTCATGACATTTGGACACAACTTATACCTTTTGTGTTATCAATGCTCGTTCCCACAGTGACTCTATTTTTCAGAACTAAATCTCAAGCATAATATGGCCACAACCAAGATGTGATGGAGGTCAAATAGTAGGTAACTGATTCCACCAAGGTCCAAATATTTTAGTATGATTACCTGGTCTCCTTGTAGTGCCATAACTCACTGAAATGTCTAGAGAGATAACATGAATTCCATGTTTACTAGGTTACCTTGAGGAAGAATTTCAAGGGTTTTGGAACTATTCTTACAGGGATTATAAAGGTTTAAGGATCAGTTTTCTCAAAATACCTTCTACTCTGTACAATGGCTCATTTTCACTGATTGGTTTATGTTACCCTTTTATGGCTACCTTTCAGTTTTGCAGGGGCGTAGCTTGGTCAGTAAGATTGTGGGTGGGGTTGAGCTTAAGATTTTCCTACAATCACACTAATGTATCATGTTCAAATACAAATACAGAAACTTGTCCAATAACCTTTACCCTATGTTCAAACCTGTGCCTAATGTTAATCACAGCCCTGCATTGGACAGTGTCCCTAACCCCATACTAGCCTCCACTCCGGGCCCAACCTTTACTCCAAGTCTTATCCCAACACTAGCCAGAAACTTTATCACTCTCCCTTTGTGAGCTGTGGGCAGTATCTTTAAAGTATTCTTAACTGTAACCAAACAACACCTAGTTCATACTCTGCACCTCACCCAAACTGGGAATGTTTCCACTAACCCATTATGAACTGCAGGAAATAGGTCTGCTGTAAGTCTAATTCTATGGAGGCCAATTTCAAATCTACATATACACATGTACATTTATCACATGCAAATGTACTTTCAGCACCTAACTGTTACTTGAATGAAGCTGGCTTTGTATATAGTACATCAAACTGAGATATAGTGTGCAGAGTCCAGGGGTTCCCCAGGTATTTAATGGAGGCTAAAGCAGATAATACTAATGCTCTCTTTTGTGGTAGTAATGTTGAGCAGTTAGTCTTATCAGAGGGTAGTGCCAAGCATTTGATGTTCACACACAGGCAGTAAATGAGGCACACACTCAATGATTAACTCCAGGCCAATTGATTTTATATAGCAAAAATACATTTGTTACTTTATTTCTAGAACCACAAGATTCAGGTTGCAGGTAAGTACATTTGCAAGTAAGTATCCAACATATGTATCAATACCACTGTGTTTCACTTTGACAAGTTATACAGTTTTTGAATAAATAGCAATAATCTGCTTTAAAAATTGACACTGCAATGTTCATAAAAAGTTCGGGGGGGGAGAAAAGTTAGCACAGTTTCGAGGTAAGTACAAGACTTATAGTTATAGTCTCCGGGGGTTAGGATGTCCACAGGTTGGGATTCAAATTAACCTCAAACACCCACCACCAGCAAAATAGGGCCGGCCGGGTGCAGATGTCAAAGTTGTGGTTGATTTAACATGGGCTTCTGTGGAGGCTGGTGGCTCTCATAATCAGGCCTGCTTGCAGGTAAGTACCCATGCCTTCGAGATGCAGGCCCGGGGGGTTTAGAGGAGTACAGGGGGGTCCACAGGTCAGCCCCAAACACACACCCTCAGCACCGCAGGGGTGGCCGGGTGCAGGGTGCAAACACAGTGTCGGACTCCCAATGCTTTCCTATGGAGGGAATCCGAGGGTCACAACAATGCTGCTAGTGAAGTCCAGAGGGTTGGTTCCCGGAAACCAAAGCCTGGACAGGGAGGAGGGCTGACTGCTGGACCTTGCTGTCCCAAAGGTCAGATTCCCCAAGGCCAGGGGGCTGCAGGGGTAACTTTTGGCGTCAGGAATCTTCGTCCGGTTCTGTCACGGTCAGGGGTGGTCCTCCGGATTGAGACTGCAGGAGTTATCGTGTTGGACAGGAGGGGTCAACCCAGGGTGGCACTTGCTCAGAATCATCTTGGGACCAGTTCTAATTAGTTTGGATATGGGTCGTGGGTGTCGGGTGCAGAATGGGCAGGACTCGCAGATCTGGGGCGGTTCTGGAGTCCTTGGATGGAGTTTCTTCTTGGAGAGGGCCACTGTCCACTGGAGTTCTTGGTCCTCTGGGTGCAGGCAGTCCTCTTGAGGCTTTCAAGAGAACGCTGGTCCTGTAGGATGCATCACCTTCTTTTAGCAGGGCTTTAGAAGCTGAAGACAGGCTGGTAGGGCTGGGGCCAAGTCACTTTGTGTCTTCAGTCTTCTCTACTGGCGGTCATTTAGCAGTCCTTCTTCTTTCTTATAGTGAGGTCACCAGGAATCTGATGAGCTAAGGTCAGGGATGCCCTTAAATCCTGGATTTAGGGGCGTTACAGGGGTCAGAGGGCAGTAGCCAATGGCTACTGTCCCTGAGGGTGGCTACACCCTTCCTGTGTCCACTCCCATTGGGGAGAGGAACACAGACCTTACCCTATTGGTCTCTGTCCTCCAAACCAAGATGGAGGATTTTGCAAGGAAGGGGTCAACTCAGCTTTGGACACTTTCAGGGTGGTCCCAGCTGAGTTGGTCACTCCTCCTAGTTTTCCCTAATTTACCCACCAGACTTGCAGCCAAAAGTGGGGCTCTGTCTGGGGGTGGGCTTCTCCACTAGCTGGAGTGTCCTGAGGCACGGTAACAAGAGGCCTGAGTGTTTGAGGCTAACCGCCAGGTGTTACAGTTCCTGCAGGGGGAAAGTGTGAAGCACCTCCACCTGGTGCAGGCTTTGTTTCCACCTCAAAGAGCACAAAGACTCTCACCCCATGTGGTCAGAAATGTGTCTGAAAGTGGTAGACTGGCACAGACTGGTCAGTTCTGCACTACAGTTTGGCCAACATAAGAGTGCATCTCTAAGATGCCCTCTGGGTGCATTTTTCAATAAATCCAACACTGGCATCAGTGTGGGTTTATTGTGCTGAGAAGTTTGATACCAAACTTCCCAGTATTCAGTGAAGCCATCATGGAGCTGTGGAGTTCGTAATGACAAACTCCAAGCCCATGTATTCAATATGGTCACACTGCAATTACAATGTCTAAGAATGGACTTAGACACTCTAGGGGCATATTGCCCATGCAGCTATGCCCTCACCTGTGGTATAGGCACCCTGCCTTAGGGCTGTAAGGCCTGCTGGGGGGGGTGACTTACCTATGCCAGAGGCAATGGTTTGTGGGCATGGCACTCTGAGGGGGGGTGCCATGTCGACTTTGACTTTTTCTTCCCACCAGCACACACAAGCTGCAAAGGCAGTGTGCATGTGCTTGGTGAGGGGTCTCCCAGGGTGGCATAATACATGCTGCAGGGCCCTTGGTACCCTGGGTATCTTTTACAAGGGACTTAACTGTGTGCCAGGGGTCTGCCAATTGTGGAAGCAATGGTACCGTTTTTGGAAAGAACACTGGTGCTGGGGCCTGGTTAGCAGGATCCCAGCACACTTTCAGTCAAGTGAGGGTCAATTTCTGGCAAAAAGTGTGGGGGGTGGGAACCATGCCAAAACTGGCACTTTCCTACAGAGGTCTCTGCCCATAGGTTTCTGAATAGCAATTTGGGGGAATACTACTGTAGCAGTTTCTGAACTATAACGTGTATCTAGCACTAAACATAACAATACTTTTATGTTCTGCAGTAAACAGAGCCTACGTCACTTCCCTTGTGCAAGTTATGGGAATGCCAAGACTTGGTATTTCTTTATATAGTATGTAAATTCTGCTTTCACAATGCCATATTTCTGTAGCTGCTTCTAAGTTCTTGATATGACTCTCTGAAAAATCATGGTGCCTGTATCCGTTCTCTCTTCACAGGCACAGGCTCGAATGCCTGCTACATGGAGGAGCTGCGGAATGTAGAACTGGTGGATGGGGACACGGGTCGCATGTGTGTGAACATGGAGTGGGGTGCCTTTGGAGACAAGGGAGGCCTGGATGACCTCTTCACCTCTTTCGACCGAGAAGTGGATTCTGTCTCCATCAACCCTGGAAAGCAGAAGTGAGTATGAAAATGTGCTCTGCCTGTACAGTCGATTTGTACCAATACCCAAGGGAGCCCATGCGTACACAGTGAACCTGCAATTTCATGATGTAGACATTGTGGGGGTTATTATGACCCTGGCAGACGGCGGAGAAGCAGCGGTAAGACCGCCAACAGGCTGGGGGTCTTTTTTTTTGTATTATGACCATGGCGGTTACCGCCATGGTCATCCGCCTGTTCTCCGTTCCGCCCGCCGGGCTGGAGACGTGGGTCTCCAGCCCGGCGGCCGTCACTATACCGCTGGCGGTATTTTGACCCGGCTTACTGCCGTGGATTTCCTGCGGTTGGAACCGCCATGAAATCCATGGCGGTAAGCACTATCAGTGCCAGGGAATTCCTTCCCTGGCACTGATAGGGGTCTCCTCCACCCCCCACCCCCACCCCCACCCGACTCCCTCCCCTACACCCCCCACCACCCCTGCCACCCCCAAAGGTGTCAGGGCCCCCCTCCCGACCCCCAACATCACAGAACTCACACACACACGACACGCACGCAGGCACCACCAACACACACACCGACATACATGCCTACATCCACACACACAGTCAGACACGCACATCCACATTCAAACATACACGCACACATCCATATAGACATACCCACAGACATACACGCACTCATCCCCAAAACACGCAACACCCCCGCAAGCATACATGCACCCACACACCTCCTCTACATACACAGACGCACACCCCCATGCACCCACACAACACACAACACCCCCCCACCCCCCTCCCCTAACGGACGATCGACTTACCTGTTTCGTCGATCCTCCGGGAGGGGATGGGAGCCATGGGGGCTGCTCCGCCGATGCCACACCGCCAACAGAACACCACCACGCCGAATCACAGGACGTGATTCGGTGGGCGGTGTTTTGTTGGCGTGGCGGTGAAGATGGAGCAACCTCCACTTCCCCGCCGCCCGCCAGTATGTCTGTTGGCGGCTCTCCGTCGGAAAAAGGACGGAGAGCAGCCAACAGTCATAATACGCCGAGCGGCAAACCGCCACTACTGGCGGTCTTCCGCACGGCGGTCCCTCGGCGGTCTTGTAAAAAGACCGCCGAGGTTGTAATGACCACATGTGTGCCCATCCCTAACCCAGAATGAGGATTAGCTAAGGTTCTTAGCATCAATCACACATGGATATGAGCATGTCATTAAAAAACAGACAAAATACGCATCCACAAGCAAACGGCAAGCCAGGGCTCGATGACTATGTGGCAGACACTCTTAGTAAGGGTCTGTAGTCTGTTCACAAGGCCTGCTCACGAGCAGCTATTCCGTAACAAACAAAGCAGTTGGAGTCACAAAATCATACCTACGTACACGCACACGAATGAATGGACAGATACACACCCACACCCACACAATGATGAAGAATTGGAAGAGGGTATTTGCATGCATTTTTCTATCTCTCCCACTGAATCCTCAGGCAGCCGTAAAGATAGATATTCAACAATAACAATAATTGTGGCACCAACATTGACCAAACAGATGTAGCTTCATACTTGACCTCACATTGGGCATTTCTTGTATTTTGAGGCTTGCTGACAATGAGAATGGGGATAATAGCACCTCCAGAGCCCAATGTCATTTATGGCACACCTGGTGTGTAGGGAGATCCTTAAGGAGGCTCAGTATCATACGATAGGATCATGCTAAACAGCACAATCTGAGCTATTTGTGGCATGTAGTTTGACAAATATAGAGTTTGACAGACAGGATACCCCCACTACAAGCATTTTGGAGTTCCTCTCCGCTAAACTGATGGTCCGCCCATTCTGTTTAGAGTTCAGAGCACTGTCATGTTTCTGATCAGGATGCCCCCCTCTGGAAAACCCCTACCCCGATGGCCTGATGGAGTGAGTACATCAGACAGATTTCCATATTTAGAGCGGAATGTCTGATGTATTTTTTTTGTTTGGGCTTGTCAATGAAAACCTGAAAAAATAAAAGTGACACCTACACCCTGGGAGAAAACTGTCAAGGGTTTCAGGGTCACTAGTATTTTGTTATTCGAAAGCAAATTCCTGCTTTCGGATTTTGATTCGGATTTTGAAAAACAAAAATGTTTGCTGAGCCGCCACATAAAACATGGCGGCTGCTCAAAGTGCCTTTATGATGGGTAATAGTCTGGCCGGGGTGGTGGAGATACTGAATGATGTTTGCAACGCTAACGGAAGGTGCTCTACCTGAAAAACTCTAAATCAGACCCTGTCAGTCCTTTCAGAGGAGCCATCTTGGCATAGGTTAGAGATTTCCGTAGTGCTGGTGAGGATCTCTAAATATAGAAGCTGGTAGTCTGGCCAGAATAACAGTTAATGACCTCGGCCATGTTGACGGAAAGTTGACCACCGGACAAACTTTAAATCAGGCCCTATGAAGTGATGGTATTTGTATGTGGTTACTCCGACATTTTGAACCTTTACAGGCTCCTGTAAAAAACAAAGGTGTATGTTACTTGCTACCTTTTGTAGATGAAAGTTTAGCAAAGTTATACTTAGCAATGGTTATGACTCATCAAGAAACAAAGAATTGACTTTCGGCCTTGTTATGAGGTTTCTGGTAACTGTGCCCATAAGACTTACTATACTATGGTATTGTTATCTTTGAGGGGAGAGCGGTTATTCTGAATTCAGAAATGAATTTTCAGAGATGTTGATAATTCTAGTCTCGATTTCCCTGGTTAGTCTTCTTTTTGTACCTGATTTCTCACCCAGAGACTTTGAGTGAAAGACAATGGTCTGTGGGTGTGTGGTGGTCCTGCAGGACTCATAGTTTTGATATGGCTGGTAATTCCTGTTAAAGGCCTCATCAGAATATAACAAGAATCATAATTGAGCAAAAAAATCTCCATGCACTGATAGTTTAATGTGTTAAAAAAAAACACATCAGTGCTGTGCCTGAACAATATCTAATTCTGTTGGCAGCCATTTTCACCACTGATGCAGCCCTCTTGCACCATTGCCATCTTGGCACATAGCAATAATGAACTGTTGTATAATCATGTATTTTTGTATGGTACTTCATAGTACTCCTCAGCAGTTTTTAAGCTCTGTAAATAATAGGCATTACTAATGTTCAATTCATGGTACTCGGAAGAATGGAAGGCCTCCTATGCCAGAATTCACACTCATGCCTTTAAGATTATGCGTAAACATATTGTTTCATCTTGCTGGTCACAAGTAGTTGTTTTGCACCTGATAGTGGCAGTCATACTTTTTGAGGGTTACTTAAGGCTTTGCATGGCCCGTGAGACATAAAGAAATACTGTATATCCCGGAGCACAAATTGTGAGTCAGTAGACTTCTATAGGCATGTTTGTGACTTTTATGGCACAGAGCAGTGCAGCAAGTTGCTGAATTGCCCTGCATCACGGGGAAAAGGTGGAATGTGCTGTATTTATCCAATCTGGTGCATTTCTGTCCTTTTTCCTTGAGCTGGTGCCATTTTGGCAGCCTAGTGCCAATGCAGGCACCCTTGGATCATTGTACAAGGGTTCCTGTGTTGTAGGCAAGATTGTTTTTGTGCAGGAAAGGACACCTTTCTGCACAAAAACATTCCTGAGAGGATTTTTCCTCTTCATATTGAAAGAGGGAAAAAAAAGTCAAAATATATTTCTCTTTGTTATGCCTCTCCTGGGAGGCGTATCTTTTTGGCGCATTCCCAGGTTTACCAAGTTTGGTAAATCTGGGAATATAAGAAAAACCATGGGAGTAGCATGGGAACACCCACAAAATGCCCAATGGAACACCTCCCTGGCGCAGAGTACTGGAATACAACTATTTCCACTGCTTTGTATTAGTCCAGATTTTTAAGCCATTCAAAGGCATGCAAAGTGGCTTTGCGTGGGTTAGAAAATCTGACTTAAGGTTTGTGTTGCTCTTCCACCACGTTGTGTGATGCAAGAGCTATGCAAACTGGGTCATATATATGGCCCCTAGATAGGGTCAGGCCTGCAATGGCATGCGCTAGCGCGTGTGGATCACTTGTGAAATGCTGTTGTATTTAGAAAAGGACTTGGAGCCTGCCTGTTGCTTATCATTTGTTTGCTTGCCTGACATAGCCTCATAATTGGACCTGGCTGGCACAACATCATTTCCATTCCTGTCCGTGGAGCAGGGCCCAACACTGATTGATTTAAGTTAATCAGTGCCCGTCCGCTGCTTCCGATGTGATTGAGGTACTATGTTGTTCTTTTTAGGTTGAGCTTAAGCGTATGACCTCTTGTATACTTTAGTATACTTCTTGTGGGCTTTAAGCCTTTTCATTTGTTTGTTTCAGTGTTCTGAAATCAATGCTTGCTAGTGGTCAGTCCTGCCTTCTTGTCCCTCCTTCCTTCTCTCAGGTGGCAGGAACCAAGTACTATATGATTACACTTTGATTTGTTATCTGTTCTTTAGCGGACTATTTTTTTCTTGTTTTCCTGCTGGATATTGTGTTTTGACACTGAGCCAATGTGTGAATATTGTGTTTTAACACTGAGAAAGTGTGTGAATATTGTGTTTTAACACTGAGAAAGTGTGTGAATATTGTGTTTAGACACTGACCAGTGCCTGAATATTGTGTTTTAACACTGTGCCACCAAGTGAATATTGGGGGTCATTATGACCCTGGCAGACGGCGGTATTTTGGAGAAAGGTACTGCCAACAGGCTGGCGGTACCTTTCCCCAAAATATGACATTGGCGGTTTGGCTCAAGCCAAACCGCCAATGCACAACTCTGTCCGCCAGGGCGGTAACAGCTGCCGGGCTGTCACTGTCCCACCCATGGGATAATGACCCTGCCTACCTCCATGGTTTTCGTGGCAGCCTTACTGCCACGAAAACCTTCGCGGAAGGCACTATCAGTGCCATGGAATTCCTTCCCTGACACTGCTAGGGGTCTCCCCACCCCCTCCCCAGAGTCCTCCCCCACCCTCCCCGCCCACCCCCCACAACATACTGCACATTCACGCACCAACATACACACGCATACACACACTCATACCCACATCCATCCACGCATGCATGTATTCACACACACATCAACACACAGTGACATACATTCTAGCCCACACGCATTCACACCACACAACATACACTCACACCCATTCATGCACACACGCATTCCACACGCCACACATCTGCATGCATGCACACACCAACATACACACACACCCACACACACTCACAACACCCCCTTCCCCTGTCAGAGTACCCAACTTACCTGCTTGCAGGCTTGCGTTCAGCCCACCCATGCCACTCCAATTCACATTAACTCACCACACTTGTAATGATATATGTGTTTTGACCACTGACTCCATGTTGCACTTAGCTTGGCAGCATACCGTTGCAGTAGTGACCACCAACTTCATTTTGCCTATTGACTTTATTTTAGCATTATCCACTGCCACGTTAAAAGTTGCAAGTAGTTTTCCAAATTGTACAATGTGCACATGTTTTCGATTCTTCGTGTTTTTTCCCACCAAGGGCTTAGGCTGATAAGAATGTACTCAGACTGCAGGGACGATCTTGTTTTGAATTGGCACCTTGGGATTGTGGCCAAGTCCTGACGTGTTATTTTCAAAGCATGCCTAAAGCAATCAGCATTTTTTTGCATAAATAAACGTCTGCACAGAGAGGGAGTTTCTAGACTTTTCCTCTCTTGTTTGTTTAAAGTATAAGAGGCCGAGACCAGATGGACCAGGGACAGAGAGTGTTTGCAGATTTCAGGCACATCCAGGACGCTGGAGTGTGCCATCCTTCCCATGAGGTTAATTGATCTCTCTCTCCTTGATCGATTCTGGGATCTGGCGATCTGATGCTGAATAGGAGGGAGATGAAGCAGTGATGCCCTTTTCTCATGGTGATGCATATTGTTTAATTCATTATTTGCTTTGCATTATAATATAGATACATATATTTGCTGTGTATATTGCAATGGAGAATCATTTGTACATTCTTTCATTTAATTGCTATGACCATTTTTGAACATGTGCTTTTAGCATACTAATCTCCTTTTAGGAACCCTGCGTAGTGAATTAATAAATGTCTTCTTTGGACTAAGAAGTGCATTCCAGAGATTTTTGTCAGTGCATGAGTGTTTCAGCTTGGTTATTAGTGAAGCAAAACAGCACTCCAGTCCAATACAGTCCACCTGAATCTACCCCACTTCTGTCCAATCCATCGCAATCCACCTCTTCAAACCACCTTAATGCAACTCACCCCAGCCCACACTAATCAAATCCACCCCACACCAATTAAGTCCATCCCATCACAATCAAATCCACCCCTGTCCAATACATCCTACTCAATCCAATCCTCCCCACTCCATTCCAATCTTCCCTACTCCAATCCAATCCAACTCACTCCAGTCCAGTCCACACCTTAGTGCAATCCATCCAGCCCCACCCCAATCCAACCCATCCTAGCACAATCCAACCCACCCAACCCCAATTCAATCCACCCCACTCCAATCCAATCTACCCCACTTTAATCCAGGCAACCCCACTCCAATCCACTCCACTTCACTCTAATCCATCCTACTCCAATCCCCCGCTCCACTCTAGTCCAATCTGTAGGAAAGTACCTTCTTCTTGGCATGGTTTCCGCCACCTTTTGCTTGCTGTCAGTGCGTTTTGACTGTGTTCACTGGGATCCTGCTAACCAGAACACTAGTGAGTGTGCTCTCTCCCCTTAAATGTGGTTGCTTAGGACTTAGCACAACCCACAATTGGCATACTGGTATCCACATGTAAGGCCCTAGAATATGGTACTTAGGTACCCAGGGAATTGGGGCACTAGGGTTTTCCATTCGCTGCAGCATGTATTGTGCCATCAATGAGAGCCCATGCAAAATGTGTCTGCAGGCCTGCCATTGCAACCTGCCATTGCAGCCTTCGTGAAAATGTGCAAGCGCCCTTTCACTACAGGTCACTGCACCAGGTCAGTGTAAGTCACCACATTGGCAGACCCTCCTAGTCCAGAGAGCAGGGTGCAGGTACCTGTGAGTGAGGGCACCCCTGCGTGAGCAGAGGTGACCCTACGAACTCCAGCTCAAATTTCCTGGAATTCGTAAGTGCGGAAAAGCCATTTTACCTGTGTACTGGACACTACCTGTGTCCAGCTACATAATGGTAACTCCAAACCTGCGCATGTTTGCTATCAAACACGTCGGAATCATACCTTAATATTGTTGCCAGTACGGGTTGCATTATTCCATGCACTCTGGGGGCTTCTTAGAGAACCCCCAGCAGTGCTCCTACCAGTCTTCTGGGGTTTACCGGGCAGCCCGTGCTTCTGCCACCCCATAGACAGGTTTCTGTCTTACTGCTGCTTAGCCTGCTCAAGCAGAGGAAGACAGAACAAAGGATTTCCTTTGGGAGAGGGAGGCAACACCCTCTCTCTTTGGAAATAAGGGTTACATGGCTTGGGTGGGGTAGCCGCTCCAAGCCACCGGTATGCTTTGAAGGGCACATTTGGTGCTCTCTTTGCATAAACTGGTTTGCACCAGTCCAGGGACCCCCGATCCCTGCTCTAGTGTGAAACTGGACAATGGAAATGGGAGTAGCCCTGTCCATCACCACCCCATGGGTGGTGCCCAGAGCTCCTGCAGGTGGCCACTTGGTTCTGCTATCTTGAATCCAAGGTGGGCAGAGGCCCCTGGGAGCATCTGAGTGGCCAGAGCAGGCAGGTGACATCATAGCCCCCTCCTGACAGGTGGTCACCTTGCTAGGTGACCAATCCACCTTCCTTAGCTATTTAGGGTCTCCCTACATAGTGGGTCTCTAGATTCGAGGTGCAAGATTACAGCAGGATTCCTCTACATCGTGTACTTCATCTTCTGGCCACCGGGACTGCAACTGCAACAGTCTGCAACTCCACTGACAACCCGGCTCTGCAACATTGCTTCTCCGGCTCCTTACAACAATTTTAACATTTCTCTGGCTGTACATCCTCTGAGGGCAACGAGTCTTCAGCCAGCACAAGGAGCAAGAAATAATCTCGCTTGGAGTGAAGGAGTCACGCCCCTGCATCCGCAGGCACCAACTGAAATGACGACCGGCTGTGTGGATCCTCTCTCCTCTGGAACTGCATGGATCCTGCATCACAGGTGGTGATCTGAAGTTGTCCCCTTGGTCCTCTCGACCAGCTGTCCAACTGGGGAGACTATAAGCCCTTGACTCTCCTTGCAGGACAGTACCCCTGTTCACCGGAGGTACTGTCCTGCAGCTACCAAGTCTTGTTTGTTTCTCCTCTAAGAGAGCTTCAGACTCCATGTAGCCCCAGCTTCCAGCACTCTTCCCTGCAAAGCACAGTCTCCTGTCTGCTGCTCCAGTGATGTGGGACTCCTCTTCAGGTGTGCTGAGTGCGCCTCACTGCGACTCCTGTGACTGCTGCCTGTGAGTTGCTTGTGGGGGCTGCCTCCCCGTCTTCCAACTCTCCTCACTGCTGAGGGTCACTTGGGACTCCCCTCCTTGGGTTGAGTCCCCCTGGACCTTTCTAGTCCCTGGCAGCTCTGCAACTCTTCATCTGCGACTTTTGCCTTTACCGAGGCTTGTTGGTGGTTTCCCAAGACCACTGACTGACTGCAGCTCTTTTTCTGTCATGGGACATCATCTGCATCACTTCTGGAACTCCTCTCCTGCTCTAGTGCTGCACAGCTGACTCCTCATCTCTACCATTAACCTGGTCCTGCATTTCCAGAAGGGTGGGTAGTGGCTCCTGCCTCAATAGGACTCTCCAACTCGAACTGGACTTGGTCTCCTTCTTTTGCAGGTCCTCTACTGTCAGGATCCACCTTTGGTTTCTTCCATTCTTTCTTGGGTCTTGCACAAAGCTTTTCCAAAGTTTACCTGTGGATTTGGGGAAAAAACAGGTACTTGACTCTTCTCTCTTCGTCGCTGTGGGGCACTCTGGTACTTACCTTTTTGGGGTTCCTAGATCCTCCAGCTCCCCTCTACAGATTCTACTTCCTTGGGCGGGGGACTGCCTTTCACATTCCACTAACTTAGTGTATGGCTTGGTCTCCGCCTAGTGCCGTCACTATTTTCTATTGTTTTACTATTTGCTATTGCTTTCTATGCTAATCACTGACTTCTAATGTGTATATAATAGTGTGTGTACTCGAATATATGTCGGAACAATGCATGCTGGAACCATGCATGCCCGAACAACGCAGTCAGAACAACGACTGCGTTGTTACCACTAATGCCTTTACCACGAATGCCTTAACAATGATTTTTCATTGTAAAGGCATTCCTGTTAACGGCATGCATGAAATGGCATGCATGGTTCCAGCATGCGACCCTTCCTGACCCTCACCCCCACCCCTAAAACTACCACAACCCCCCCACCCCACCCCTAAAACCCAAACCTACCCCAACCTCCCATCCCCTCTGGTAAAAGTACTGCGACCCCCACTCTACCCCTAAAACCTAAAACTACCCCGACCCACCACCCCAACCCCAAAACCTAACCTACCCCAACCTCCCACTCTGCCCCTTAAACTACCCGATCCCCCCACCACAACCCTAAATCCTAAACTATCCCAACCCCCACCCCTAAAACTACCTCGAAACCCCACCCCTAAAACCTAAAACGACCCCAACCCCCACCACTGCCACTAAAACCTAAAAGTACTGCGACTCCCACCCCACCCCACCCCGAAAACCTAAAACTGCCCAACCCCCTGCCCCTAAAACTACCCCGACCCCCCACCTGCGTCTAAAACCTAAACTACCCCCACCCCACCCCTAAAACTACTGTGAACCCCCACCCCTAAAACCTAAAACCACCCCAACCCCCACTGCCCCTAAAATTACCACAACCCCCACCCCCACCCCTAAAACCTACAACCACCCCAAACCCACCCCTAAAATTACTGCGACTCCCCAAACCTGCCCCTAAACCCTAAAACCACCCCAACCCCCACCCCTCCCCTAAAATTAACGTGACCCCCCTCCCCCTCCCTAAAAACCTAAACTACTGCAACCCCCTAAAACTACCGCGACCCCTGACCCCACCCCTAAAACCTGAAATTACCCCGACCCCCACCCTAGCCCCTGCCCCTAAAAACTAAAATTACCCCCAACCCAGCCCCTACAACTGCCCACCAACCCTACCCCAGCCCCACTTACCTGACCGCGTCCTCTCTGATCCGGAGACTGTTTTCCTCTGCCTTAACCACGCATGTTCATTGTTCCGAACATGCGTGGTTAAGGCAGAGGAAAGCAGGGTCATTGTTCAAGAAAGTGTTGTTCTGCTTTCGTGGACAACGACCCTCGTTGTTCCCGCCTCTTTCTCAGGCTGCTTCCCGTTTACTCACCTCCTAGTTGATTGTTGCCTATACAGTATTTTAGTATGTATGTTACCATAATAAAGTACCTTTGTTTTTGTAACACTGTGTGGTTCTTTCATGTGTGTAAGTGTTGTGTGACTGTAGTGGTATTGCATAAGCTTTGAATGTCTCCTAGATAAGTCTTGGTTGCTCATCCACAACTACCTCTAGAGAGCCCTGGCTTCCTAGACACTGTCTATACCTCACTCATAGGGGATACCTGTACCTGGTATAAGGTGATAACACCATAGATGCTCGCCACACACCAGGCCAGCTCCCTACACAATCCACCCCACTCTAGCCCAGTCCACCCCACTGTACCCCAATCTAAACCACCCCAGTTCAGTCCACCACACTCTAATAAATCAGGCACATCCTGCTCCAATCCACCCAACCCTACTGCAGTCCATCTACTCCACTCCACTCCAATCCACTCCACTTCAAGCCACTCTACCCAACTGCAATCCAATGAATCCAATCTACCCCAATCCAGTCCACTCCAATCCACCCCACTCCAGTCCAGTCTAAAACACCCTACTATAATTCACCACACTCAAAAAACGACATCCAATCCACCCCACTCAATCTAATCCACCCCATTCTAGACCTATCCCTTCAGTCCAATGCAACCACCCCAACCCAATCAATTCATCCCACTCCAATCCACCCCACTCCATTCAGTCCACACCACTGCATCCCAGTCCAGACCCCCCACTCTACTCAATCCATCCCAACCCACACTACCTCAATCCACTCCAGCCCACTTCACTTTATTCCACTCCACGCCACTCCACGACACACTATGCCACTGACCCATTGAACTCTACCCTCTCTCACTGAACTGTATGACACTCTACCCCTCTACTCCACTCTACAACACTCTACTCCGCTACTTCGCTCTACCACACCACAAACTTTTAGCCATACTGAAAAGCAGCCACACTGATGTACAACATGGCAAAAACACATTATCAAAGCCTAAAGATCTTGTGCAGGTGCGACCTATTGGCTTTGCCAATGCTTGTTTTTTTTATTAAAGATCGGTCCGAACAAGCCTCTAGACAGGTTACATGAGCCCTAAGCCTAGAGGCCGTAGGATATACACTGGTAAACACTGGAAGCATAGCAGATACAAGGTCTGCAGGCTGGTAAGCCTGAGTCCTGCTTGGGTCTTTAGAGTTTTGTGCCTTGGTGGGTAGAAGAGGGACGTTAAGACACCTTCCTGAAAGTAAACCTGTAAGCATCTTAGACAAATTGAGTCAGTTTGTTCTTTCTAGCTGCCCTGCAAAAGCAAATTAAATAATACATGCCCTTTAAAAAAAAGTGACAGTGGTGCCCACCGGCAACTACTGGCTCAAATAAAATAATGTATGCCCTACAGCTTTCTGCAAAAGCCTCATAACAATAATTCCACCAAGGAGACTTACAAGGCTGATGTCACCACCATGTGAACCTGTGGGCAAATGTTTAATCGAAAAGGTGTATTGTGTTGCATTGTAATTTCACTTATATAGCACGCCCACTGCGTGAATATTGTGTTTGACACCAAGCCAGTGCGTGAATATTGTGTTTTGACAACGAGCCACTGCTTGAATATTGTGTTTTGGCACCGAGCTAGTGCGTGACTATTGTGTTTTGGCACCAACCAGTGAGTGAATATTGTCTTAAAACGAGCCAATGCGTGAATACTGTGTGTTCACGCCGAGCCAGTGCGTGGATATTGTGTCTTCACACTGAGCCTTTGCGTGAATATTGTGTTTTAAGACTGATCTACGTAAGCCTGAAAAATAAAACAAGTGAGAAATAGAATGCTTACGCATTAGTTGGAATGTATGGATGGACTGTTAATAGGCGGCCGCGCTGTGACCTTTGTGGGAAATGTTTTGGTGCCATGGACATGTGCCACAGGCTGCCCTAGCTGTGGGTTTAAGCGAGAAGATGCACTTACACATGCCTGTCTTAGAACCTGTCAGAAAAGAAGTATTTTTTCTTGCTTGCAGATACCGACCAGTTCAGGGTTGTCTATTATTCGGTTCAAGCCATACTGAGCGTGGACATGGAAGATGCCGAGGGTCAATGACACAAACCTTGAGCGTTGCAGTTATGCATTAAATGTAGTACATGCTCTGTAGAGCACATAGCTCAGCAGAGGAGCATACCAAATTAATGACATTATCTGACCAGCCATTGTATGTGCTTCAGTGGATCCACCTATGAGCATCAGGGAAAAATCATCATATTGTCAGCCAGAATGCTTAGATGGGTCTACCGTGGAGAGGCATACGAGCTCTTATTGTATGGGTGGTCAGGTGTATGTCAGACGAATCCACATAGGTGTGGGGAGGAGGAAACAATAGGAATGGGTACCATGGCCCATATTTATACTTTTTGACGCAAACCAGCGCCGGCGTTTGTCTGCGTCAAAAATGTTACCGCCGGCTAACGCCATTCCTACGCGCCATGCGGGCGCCTTATTTAAGGAATGACGTTAGCCGGCGCTGCGGACTGGGCAGAGTAAAAAAAAAGACTCAAACCAGGCATCGCCGGCGTAGGGGGAGATGGGGGTTGTGCGTCAAAAAATGGTGAAAGTTAGATTTGAGGCAAAAATCATGCCTCAAACCGGACTTGTGCCATTTTTTGACACACAACCCCCATTGAAATGACTCCTGTCTTAGCAAAGACAGGAGTCATGCCTCCTTGCCCAATGGCCATGCCCAGGGGACTTCAGTCCCCTGGGCATGGGCATGGGCATGGGCATTGGGCACAGTGGCATGTAGGGAGGCCCAAATTAGGCCCCCCTATGCCACTTAAAAAAAAAAAAGAAATACTTACCTTTACTTACCTGGGATGGGTCCCCCCATCCATGGGTGTCCTTCAGGGGTGGGCAAGGATGGCAGGGGGTTTCCCTGGGGGCAGGGAAGGGCACTGCTGAACTCCTTCCATGGTCAGGGACCATGGAAGTGAGCCCACAGGTCCCTTAACGCCTGCCCTGACCCAGGCGTTAAAAAACGGCGCACATCAGGCTGTGCGCCGTTTTCTAAAGTCCGCCCCCTCCTGTGCGTCAAAATGACGCAGGAGTATAAATAAGGCGCACAGGCCTTAAAGTCATTTTTTGCGCGGGAACGCCTACCTTGCATGTCATTAATGTAAGGCAGTTTCCCGCATCCAAAAAATTACACACACTGAGGATTTTTGACGTCCGTGGGCTCAGGCGTCAAAGTTTTAATATGGCGCAAACAGAGTATAAATATGCCCCTATATGTGGCCATTCATAGTTTGTGCTCTGAAGGGTCCTCATGTAGTGGGAGATGAAGAAACATTATCCGATGTGCTGCAGTATATGATTGTGGAGTCAGTCCAGGTGTGGTAAGGAGCAACCCAGAGGAATTAGCACTGTAAAACCAGCCATATTCTAGCCATTATGCAGCAAGCCATAGAGCAATGGTTCCCAACCTTTTGATTTCTGTGGACCCCCACTTTATCATTGGAGTTACCTGGGACCCCCACTGAATCTTAATTGGAACCCGGGGACCCCCCCGCCCACCACCGCACTGAGTCATTACTGAAAGCTGGGGACCTAATTTGTTAATATTACTTAATTTTATATGCAGTCACGAACCCCTTGAGGAGGCTTCACGGACCTCCAAGGGTCCCCGGACCACAGGTTGGGAACCACTGCCATAGAGAAAGCCTTGAGGTTCCACCAACAGTGGCATTGGAGCTACTCATAAGAATGAGCGGTATACTACCAGAATATCAAGTTTTAAATATTGTGGTACAGATAGATAGATAGATAGATAGATAGATAGATAGATAGATAGATAGATAGATAGATAGATAGATAGATAGATAGATAGATAATTAATTTTAGGCACCATGCCACTAACTCCAGTATTACATGTGTATCATTGAATGGTGGGAGTGGAGCAAAGAAGTATCTCGATGATAGGTCACATTAACCAAGACTTCTCTTTCTCTTTTTCTTACTCTCTCTTTTACTCTCTGTCTCCTTCACACCACACTCTCCCCTTCTCCCTGTGGCTACAGGTACGAGAAGATGATCAGTGGCATGTACTTGGGTGAAATTGTCCGTAAGATCCTCCTGGATTTAACCAAGAAAGGCATCCTGTTCCGCGGCAGAATCTCAGAGCGACTCAACAAAAGGGACATCTTCCAAACCAAGTTCCTGTCGGAGATCGAAAGGTGAGTGGCTCTTATGGTAATTATCATCTATTCTTTGAAGATTGATCTTCGGCGCTGAGGACGTGTAGTTTTCTAGACCCTGAGTGATATGCTGAATAGGAGCTTTTTAAGCCTATTTATTATTTTCAGATTCCAGACCCTCCACCATGTATCTAGATTTTTGTTTGATTTTGGAATCTGCTGTTTTTATGGTGGATTCTTTGCTACCATCTTAACCTAAATTGGGCCTTACATTGTGTCATCTGTTATTTTATTTGTGTGATTTACTCTAAAATCTCTCTATATATGCTTTTAATTGATACATTTTACACCCCTGCTGTTTAAGACTCAAATATGCTATGCGTTTGCATGCAAGCTCATGTGATGCCTGGCAGCATATCTTAGTACGGAAAGTGCACAGGGCAGCACTGTTTAACATGGGTGCTAAAACATTTTAGCAATGAAAGTTGATTCAGGTGCTGCCCCATAATCTTTTCGCATTGTTGAGAGCCACCCCACCTGAAGTTCATAAAAAGATGGAGGAACAGGACAGGCACAGTCCAAACAGCCATGGGTTTTAAACAAAGTCAGATCTACTAAAATGACGTGACCTGGGTTTGCATGAAATCCTAACAAAGGAAACCAGGTGTAAACCAGGAGAGACTAGAAAATGTCATGATATTCCCATGTGTAAAACGTGTAATGCCAGTGTAGGAAAGTACCCTCTTTCTGGCATGGTTATCCCCACTTTTTGCCTGTTGTCAGTATGTTTTGACTGTGTTCACTGGGATCCTGCTAACCAGGACCCCAGTGACTGTGCTCTCTCCCTTTAAACTTGGTTGCTTGGACCACAAGCACCTCACTTTTGGCATACTGGTGCCCCCTTATAAGACCCTCGAATATGGTACCAAGGTACCCAGGGCATTGGGGTACCAGGGTCCCCCATGGGCTGCAGAGTGTATTTTGCCACCCATGGGGAGCCCATGCAAAGCGTCTCTGCAGGCCTGACATTGCAGCCTGCATGAAAGGGTGCATGCAACTTTTTCACTAGAGGTCACTGCACCAGGTCACTGTAGGTCACCCCGATCGGAGGCCCTCCTAGCCCAGAGAACAGGGTGCAGGCACCTGTGTGTGAGGGCACCCTTGCATGAGCAGGGGTGCCCCCACGAACTTCGGATACATTTTCATGCATGCGGGGATGCCATTTTGCGCATGTACTGGACATAAGTCACTACTTATGTCCAGCTAAATAATGGTACCTCAGACCTAGGCATGTTTGGTATGAAACATGTCGGAATCATACCCCAATATTGTTGCCAGTATGATTCCATGCACTCTGGGGGCTCCTTAGACAACCCCCCCAGCATTGCTACCAAAAGTCTTACAGGGTTTTCCAGGCAGCTCAGCTGCTGCCACCCCCCAGACAGGTTTCTGCCCTTCTGCTGCTTAATATGATCAAGCCCAGGAAGGCAGAACAAAGAACTTCCTTTGGGAGAGGGAGGTAACACTCTCTCTCTGCGAATAGATGTGACAGGCTTGGGAGTGGTAGCCTCCCCAAGCCATGGTATGCTTTGAAGGCCTCCAGGCATAAACCAGTCCACAGCAGTGCAGGGAACCCCAGTCCCTGCTCTGGCACAAAATTGGGCAATGGAAAGGGAGTGACCACTCCACTGTCCATCACCACCTCAGGGGTGGTGCTCAGAGCTCCTCCAAAGGGTCCCTGAGTTCTGCCATCTTTTCAAGGTTGGAAGGGAACTCTTGGAGCATTTGAGTGGCCAGTCCAAGCAGGTGATGTCAGAGCCCCATTCTGATAGGTGCTTACCTGGTTAGGTGACCAATCCCCCTTTAAGGGCTTTTTAGGGCCTCTCTCTTGAGTGGGTCCTCAGATTCGGTTTGTAAGATTCCAGCAGGACTCTTCTTCAACCTACACTGCGACTTCTGGCCACTGGAACCACGACTGGACCCTCCAGGAACCCACAAATGCTGCTACAATGAAGTAGTCTCTTCAGCAACTTTTTTTCCACGCCTCCTGCCGGCTCTGCAACATTTCCCTGGCTG